>NC_090728.1:64705958-64865958 GCF_036898095.1 Palaemon carinicauda | reverse complement strand
AATGGGAAAAACTAAAAAAACTAGTTCTAAAGATCTTGATATTTCAATCCTTTAATTGTAAAAACAGCCGAATTAAGTGTAAATTTAAAGTATTATTCGTAAAAATTCATTAGCCTTTATATCGTTATTCAAAAGATAGATAAGATTAAATAATTATTTAATAAGAAAAGAAAATTGTCCACGTTCCAATATTCCAGCCAAACGTATTCTTCCGCACCAAGGTGTGTCATTTCACCAACGGTCCTTGTTGAAGGAAGACAAAATCTGGAATAGGCTACCACTTCAATTTGTGTTTCCGACATTTTCGGTGATTAAACATTCCACGATTTTACAAAGGTTGGTACCGTTGATTTGAATACCAGGTCAGGTATATTAATAGAGTTCTCGAATAAGAAAAGATGGAAATATTGTTTGCTATCTTGGCCCATTCAATTTTGAGTCGGCAGTCATAGGCCAAGACATTTTACCAATGGCCTAATTTCGTAGGTCCAAATCGTATGTATGATGAGTTTCGAAGCGTAATATATAATGAATATTAATTCTAATAAGCTATATTTTATGTACAATGCTCGTCCGGGTCTAGTGTATAATGAATATTAGTTTTAATAGGCCATATCTTATATACTGTGCCTAGCCAGGTCTAATTTATAATTATCTGTTTTAGTAGGCTATATTTTATAAACTCTGCCTATCCAGGTCTAATTTATAATGAATATTAGTTTTATTGGGCTATATCCTGAGTACTGTGAATGTCCAGGTCTAATACACAATAAATACTAGTTTTAATAGGCTATGTCTAATGTACAATGCTTGTCTAGGTCTAATTTATAATGAATATTAGTTTTGATAGGCTATATCGTATGCACTGTGCATATCAAGGTCTAATCTATAATGAATAGTTTTAATAGGCTATATCTTATGTACTGTCCATGTCCAGGTCTAATGTATAATGAATATTAGTTTTAATAGGCTATATCTCATGTACATTGAATGTTTAGCTCTAATGTATAATGAATATTAGTTTTAATAGGCTATATCTTAAGTACTGTGCATTTCCAGGTCTAATGTATAATGAATATTAATTTTAATCGGATATATCTTGAGTACTGTGAATGTCCAGGTCTAATATACAATGAATATTAGTTTCAATAGGCTATAACTTGTTTAATGCATGTTCAGGCCTATTGTATAATGAATATTAGTTTTAATCTGATGTATCTAGAGTACAGTTCATGTTTAGCTCTAATTTATAATGAATATTAGTTTCAATAGGCTATAACTTATGTATAATGCATGCCCAGGTCTAATGTATAATGAATATTAGTTTTAATAGGCTATATCTTAAGTACTGTACGTCTCCAGGTCAAATTTATAATGAACATTAGTTTCAATAGGCTATATCTTTTGTACTGTGCATGTTTAGCTCTAATTTATAATGAATATTAGTTTTAATAGGTTATATCTTATGCACTATGCATATTAAGCTCTAATTTATAATGAACATTAGTTTCAATAGGCTATATCTTTTGTACTGTGCATATCAAGGTCTAATTTATAATGAACATCAATTTCAATAGGCTATATATTTGGTACTGTGCATGTCCAGCTCTAATCTATAACGAATATTAATTTTTATTGGCTATATCCTAAGTACTGTACTGTAGGCCATATTTTATATACTGTGTATATCCACGTCTAATTTATAACGAATATTAGTTTTAATAAGTTATATCTTTTAATGTGGTGAAAGGGTTTGTGTATCGCTATGATCAGCAAAGCTGTACTTAGTCAGGGCCAACTATACTAGGTTAGTTTGTTGTGAGCGATCAGACTAAAGTCTCCCACCATCACCAATCTGTGGTGCCAACGTGGTGATGAAAGTGGCCAAACCCCAGGACATGTATGAGGCCTTTGTCCTGCAGTGGACTCTGCTTTAGAGTATTCAATGTGTTTTTCCCTTTTATGTAATACATTTTCAAATCGAATTGTGTAGCAAAATTGTGACTCCCAGGATACTGGAGTGTTTAGGGCAAAAATCTTAATTGCAAGATACCTATAATTAACCAGAAAGAATTGACAGGCCTCTTAATTACCTCCGTCAGTTGGTTAAATTTTGATAGTGTATTTATTCATTTGTATGTGTTTATATATGATTCGCATAACACAAAATCTATTTGACTGAATCTCATGAAATTTTGTGGGTTGATTGGCGATGATCCAAGGACAATTTTATTAGATTTTGGGGCTGGGTCAAAGGTCAAGATAATGAAAAGGTCAAAAACTTCTTTTTGCTATTTTATGGTTAATTTTTATCCAATTTTCATGAAACTAATACGAAAATTGCATAATTTAATTGCCTATTTTGGTATATGCAACCTGCTCGAGTTCACAAAAAGGTCAATAACGTCTTTTTGGTAAATTGCTGTTAATTTTTTATCCGGTTTGCATGAAACGTGTCAAAATGTGCATAATTCAATTGCCCATCTTGATATACATCATCAAGATCAAGGTCACAAAAGGTCAATAACGTCTTTTTGCTATATTGTGGTTCATTTTTATCAGATTTGCATGTAACGTGTCAAAATTTGCATAATTAAATTGCACATCTTGTGATATACATGATCAAGGTCAAGGTCATAAAAAGGTCAATTACGTCGTTGTACTATATTGTGGCCAATTTTTATCCGATTTGCATGAAATGAGTCAAAATGTGCATAATTCAATTGCCCATCTTGTGATATACATGATCAAGGTCAAGGTCACAAAAAGGTCAATAATGTATTTTTGCTTTATGTGGTTAACTTTTATCCAATTTGCATGAAAAGTGTCAAAATGCGTATAAATCAATTGGCCATCTTGATATACATCACCAACATCAAGGTCACAAAAAGGTCAATAATGTCTTTTTGCTATATTGTGGTTCATTTTTATCAGATTTGCATGAAACGTGTCAAAATGTGGATAATTCAATTGCCCATCTTGTGATATACATGATCAAGGTCAAGGTCACAAAAAGGTCAATAACGTCTTTTTGTTATACTGTGGTTAATTTTTATCCGATTTGCATGAAACGTGTCAAAATGTGCATAATTCAATTGCCCATCTTGTGATATACATGATCAAGGTCACAAAAAGGTCAATAACGTCTTTTTGCTATATTGTGGTTAATTTCTATACGATTTGCATGAAACGTGTCAAAATGTGGATAATTCAATTGCCAATCTTGTGATATAAATGATCAAGGTCAAGGTCACAAAAAGGTCAATAACGTTTTTTGGTATATTGTGGTTAATTTCTATCCGATTTGCATGAAACGTGTCAAATGTGCATAATTCAATTGCCTGTCTTGTGATATACATGATCACGGTCAAGGTCACGAAAAGATCAATAACGTCTTTTTGCTATACTGTTAATTCTTAGCTGATTTTCATGGAACGTATCAAAATGTGCATAATCCAATTGCCCATCTTATGATAAACATGATCAAGGTCAAGGTCACAAAAAGGTCAATGTCTCTGCTATATTGTTAATTTTTATCCGATTTGCATGAAATGTCATAATGTGTATAATTCAAGGTCACAAAAAGGTCAATGCCTCTTAGCTATATCGTGGATAATTTTTATCCGATTTGCATTGAACGTTTCAAAATGTGCATAATTCAATTGCCCATCTTGTGATATACAGGATCAAGGTCAAGGTCACAAAAAGGTCAATAACATCTTTTAGCTGTATTGTGGTTAATTTTTATCCGATTTGCATGAAACTTATCAAAATGAACATAATTCAACTGCCCATCTTGTGATACATATGATCAAGGTCAAGGTCATAAAAAGGTCAATAATGTCGTTTTACTATATTGTGGCCAATTTTTATCCGATTTGCATGAAAAGTCAAAATGTGCATAATTCAGTTGCCCATCTTGTAATATTCATGATCAAGGTCAAGGTCACAAAAAGGTAAAAACCTTTTTACTATATTGTGGTACATTTTTATCCGCTTACCATGAAACTAATGCCAAAATGTGCATAATTCATTTGCCTGTCTTGTGATGTACAACACGATCAAGGTCAAGGTTACAAAAAGGTCAAAAATGTCTTTTTGCTATTTTGTGGTAAATTTGTATTCTATTTGCTTGAAACTGGTGCCAAAATGTGTAATTCCATTGCCTATCTTGTGATATACATGATTAAGGTCACAAAAAGGTCAAAAGGTCTTTTTGCTATAATGTAATTTTTCTATTCGATTTGCATGAAACTGGTGCGAAAATGTGTGCAATTCAATTGCCTATCTTGTGATATACAACACAATCAAGGTCAATGCCGCAAAAAGGTCAGAAATGTTATTTCTATTTCGTGGTAAATTTTTATCTGATAAGCAGGAGCCTATTGTCAAAATGTTCATAACTCATTTGCCTATCTTGTGATTTGCAACATGATCAAGGTCAAGGTTACGAATAGGTCAAAAAGTCTTTTTGCTTGAGCGTAGTCAAGTTTTATCTAATTTACATGAAAATAGAGAAGAAATGTGCATAATTCAATTGCCTATCTTGTGATATACAATATGATATAGTGATTTCATTATCCTTGTTAGCGGTTGGGGTTCAAAGGTCAGCGCGGTCAGTGAAGTTGCAAAAGGTGTAGGTTTCGTCAGTAAAGGTTTAAAGGTCGCTCATGAATGGCAGAGGCAAGAAACAGCGATATTGCCCTAACGATTAGGACAATGATCAGCGCCCAAGCCTTCTCTCCACCCAAGCTAGGACCAGGGAGGGCTAGGCAGTGGCTGCTGATGACTCAAAAGATAGACCTATAGGCTCCCCCAAACTTCCCAACCTTAGCTCACAAGGATGGTAGGGTTGCAGACACTAATGGCACTAACGAGCCTGAGAGGGACTCGAACCCCCGACTGGCAAATACCTGGCAGAGATGTTACCAATCAGGCCACAGGTGTTTGGTTTTAGTTCCAGTTTCGTCCGAAAAGATGCTCTCCTGAACGTAAGCCGTGCAAGCCCAACCTCCCAATGGGGTGCCTAACCACAGCAGTAGCCTCCCCAGTAAACAGCTTAAACTCACGGTCCCAGGCTGGGATCGATCTGCTGCCATGTGAATGCTAGGCAAACGTGTTCCCACTGTACTAACCTGGAGGCCATCGATATCCGATTTATTTGCATAAGGTCAATTTCATTAGATTTTGGGGATCTTCGGGTCAAAGATCAAGGTCACGTAAAGGTCAAAAACGTCTTTTTGCTATATTGTGGGCAATTCATATCTGAGTTGCATGAACCTATTGTCAAAATGTGCATAATTCAATTGCCTGTCTTGTGATATACAACATGATATAGGTGAAGGTATGCACTCTACCAAGTGCCCATTATAGTTTATATCTTATTAATAATCTCTCCCTCACTCTGGATTTTGAATTTACCTTTGTATAAATATCAAGTTTTTTAACAAAGCTTCAGTTTGGTTAGTTAGGTGATATACTACTTAGGCTGTAAGACCTTTGAGCTGTTTGCAAGTTTGGGTATTTCGGCCTAAATAACTAATGGCAGAATGATCAACACCCAGTTTTAAATATATTCCTATCCTTGGCACTCGGATTCCGCTAAAGGAAGTCACTGAACGGTCCATCAGTTTCCACGCCCGACACGAGACAAATACTGATTTAAGCCCAAAATCAGACCAATCACTAGAGGGTATGGTACACAGCACAGCCTCAGCCCTCTGTCTTTTGGTGGTGCCAGGGCTAATTTCTTTTACGTGGAATGAGACTTTGAATCTCGTCCCATTTGTCTGCCTCCCAAATGTACGTTCCCAGATCTGTTACTGTATTTGAGCATTCGTATTCTAGGGAAAGAAAACAATCCCAGCTCTGGTTGTTGAATATAAAGTGTGTGGCACAGAGTGTCTCAGGGGTCTTATAACCCGCAGGACCTTGACATGGTCGAATTTTTATCGAGTTAAGAGAACCACAGTGTCTGCGATCATTCGTAAGAGTTCTATGGTCTGGGACAAGAAACTACCTCGGTTCTGGAGTGCTGGGATGAAATTAGGAGTTTTGTCACTCCACTAGGTCTGGAACCTCTTGTAGACCCCAGAGGTGAAGCTTCGAGGGATAATTTGGATAGTGGGAATGCTCGGATCTGATATATGAACATTTTCTCTTTAGCTGATCTGATTTGATCTTGCAACACCAGTTGCACACTGCCCCATCACCTGATATGAGTAAGAAATGCACTTCTCTTAAGAATCCGCTCACTACCTCAAGAAGTGAGGAATGGAGCTAATCCCGTGACAGTTTTCCCTGGGTTTGATCAACCATTACATAAGTCTAGTATTTCAGATACTACTGACATAACAGCAAGAAATGGTCCGAGCACCTGCTCCATTCAGGTGAAGGTGGAACATCTCTGTCTATCTTCCCAATCCCTTTTATACTCAGACAATCAAGAGGGGTTCCTAATCTTAATGATATCCTTATCTGTTAGCTCTTTGGGTATTGTCCTAGAGAGACATACCTTGGCCAGACTTTTCACTCTGCTGTGCTTCACCATGTCCCCTATTGTAAAGTTTTGTACTTCACATATGGAGACATTCTCTTTCAGCTTCATGAGCAACATCTGATTGTCTGTGCACCGGTCGGGAACATAGGTGGTGGACACATGGCCGTGATTTTTTACGCTAAAAATATTAGGAATCTGTAGAAATTAGGTTATTAAAGATGGGAAGTAGGTGATAATTTATTATTATTCATTGTAAAATATCAATAGGTAATTTTTTTTTTCCGTCATGTCCTTTTAAACACTTATAAAAGCCAGAATGTTGTGGTTAACTGTTATGTGATTATGCAAAATGGTGGGAATATTTTTTGTAATATTTTCACATTTTTTTTTCATCAGGTGCATGTTGAGAAATGAGCTATGGGAGACTGAAAATTGAAGGCTCAAATTTTGCCGCTTTTCAACAAGAGCATATAATCTATGGAAACCAGCTAGCTGTAGTAACTGGAATTTCAAAGGTATGGCTAACAGAAATCATTTTGTTAGATCAGAATAGTATTATAAAAGTTTCCGGCTTGTTAATAGATTGAAGTTAAATTGATTATGCTAATTACAATTGATTTATCCCATTTGTAAATTGAAATTTATTTATTCCTTTTATGGATTATAATAAGAGATTGTTAATGAGTAGCATTACAATAGTAAGTTTATGGATTAAGATTCAATTTAAAAGAGAATCTGATTGTTAATGAGTTATTCAAGGCAGAATTTACTTACATTAAAGTAGGATTGTAGTTTTTCTATATTGCATTGATAATTGTTAACTGGACTTATTCTAGATTTGGCCAAAGAATGGATTTAAAGTTTTAAGTGTTCTTGTTAGAAGACTAAAGTAATTGGATTAATAATGAATTATGGTGGGATTTAATTGCCAGTAGATTAATATAGTTTGGTGGTTCAATGTTTGTTCCTACACAAATACAAACTGGAGTCCTTTGATATGAGTATGATTTCCTATTGGCCTGAACTCTCTTATTAATATTTCTATCGAGATGTACAGTGCTCTAGAAATTGACCATACATTCATATGATCAGCACCCAAGCCCCGCTCTCCATCAAGCCAGGGAGAGCCAGGCAATGGGTGTTGATGACTTGGCAGGTAGACATATGGGCTCCCCAAAACACCCCATCCTTAGCTCACAAGGAGGGTGAGGTTGCACATACTACTAGAAGTTATAGTGCTTTATCGGGTCTCAAAAATTCTGTCCAAGTCACTTGGCAGGGACTTTTCCAGTATGTTATCACAACCCATGAGATTCTTTGCTGCTTTTCCTGATTTAAAGAGCAATCAACAATGGACTGATTACCCCAGATCTTTAGTTACCCTAGGGGCTCTCAGATGGCATAAATCATAATGCTACACTGACCTGCTGATTCTCCTGAATTAAAGTTCTAAGGGGACTCCCACTATGGCCTAAGCGGTTTTACCAACTCCATTCACATAGGGTCCACAGGTCACTGACATGCTCCTCTCTCCAACAAGCAGTAGGCTTATTGCAAGGCATTTCGAAGGAAGGTTCAGTTCTGGCACTGTTTCATAAAGTCCAAGGTATTGGTTCGAAGCTAGCTTTTAAGAAGAACCTGTTAGTGTCACATGTACTAAAAGCTTGTCTGGAGGTGCCAAACAACCTTTACTGTCCACTATATGTTGGAGCATACCCCCAAGTCTTTAAACACTTTCACTGAGACCTCTGGTAGCTGCTCAGTAGGTTGTGCAGCTCCTTGTGGTAGCATCGTAAGAGGTAGTATCTTGTCCTTTTCCATTCTTCCTTCTCTCTTTGGGTGCAATAGTCCTTCCTTTATTTACTGAATCAGACGTTTGTTGTATGCAAACTTTCACCACAAGTTCTGTTCTATATGTTATAGAAGTCTTCCCCAATCCACTTCAATAGGGCGAGGATGGTTTGTATGCAGAATGCATTAACTTTATATTGCTCCTACATTATGGCAGTACATACTTATGGAGATATAGCTTTCGCCATGACTATCTGCCCATAGACAGTCGTCTAGCCTTTTAGATTCTGTCTCAATAATTAGGTGGTAGTTTCAGCTCCTTCACCCTTGACATCTTAGGATTTTAAACCAGCCATTAGGGTTGTAGGGGCTTCCTCCCTCCTAATTGGAGTCTTTATTTGTGTAGGAACAAATCACAGCTTTTAAAATTAATTTAATACTTCCTAACTATGAAAATCTGAATCCTTTAAGTTTCACCTCAAGCCTCAACCACCCCACATGCCTTGGGTGAAGGTCAAAGTGGCTTCTGTGTATGCTGGAAAGGGATCTAGGCTTCCTCGCCAACCACCATTGACTACCAACATCTCTCTCTCAATTTAAACTGCCGAGTTCCAGTCAAGCTGAAATCGTACTCCGATTGAATTATTCTATTTTAAAATTTGTGATATTGAGAAAGGATTGGATTTTTATGAAAGCAAGTATATTAACTGGTCAACAGATTAAAGTAGGATTTCTAATCATTTGACTAAAATTCAGATTCAAAGCAATGTACAGTAGTTGGGCTTTCATATAATAGAATTGGAATGTACATGTTTTCAAATTATTAATAACTTGCCTCGTCAAAGGTTTAATGTAAGACTTTACATTTACTGTAATGAGGTAGGTCTGGCTACTCAGTTGATTATCTTAGAACTGATTAGAAAATCTTAACAAAACAAGGTTTTGGTTAGCTTGGGGTCACTTGCCTAGGGCAGCGCTCAATGGGTAAAAATGGTTACTAGATAATGAGTGGCAATGATGTCAGAACGAAGATCAAAGGCATGACTCTAGCCAGAAAAGTGCTACAAGGTCTAGCTTAGCATCATGTTCTCCTCATTAACACGGGCATACGCACAGCACATAGATTGCCCAGAATTTTCGCTCCTGACGGGGAAGAAAGAGATTGGGGGTACCAACAAGGCCGTCTCGAATATTCGAGACTGCCTTGGTACCAACCTCCTAGGGTGTGCCAAGGTTCTTTAATGGGACCTTGGGGTGTGCTGATAGTTTTCTCTTACGAGAAGAAATATTGTATATATGAGGTTCCTAGGTACCAAAAATGTGTTTTCTTAAATCTATTTAATACTGGTACTCAGTTTTGTATCAGTCTCCACGTGTTGAATCCTCATGTGCTAATATCCCTTTGCACTGGACCCCTACGAGCTAGATCTCCACTCAGTGAATCTCCAAGTTAGAGAGGAATTCAGATTTTGAGGGGAAAACTCTGAGAAGTTTGGTCTCTGAGACCTGCTAATAATTGTGTACACTTTTCAAATAAGAGAAAAAAACTCCAGTTTGATGCATAACGTTTTTCTAAGACCACGCATTTTTTCAATAGATATTTTAAATGTGTCTTTGAAAATAGAAGTTTGTCTTTATGACCTGCAAATAATTGTGTACACTTTTCAATTAAGAGAAAAAAACTCCAGTTTGATGCATAACGTTTTTCTAAGACACGCATTTTTTCACTAGATATTTTGAAATGTCTTTGAAAATCTTGGCCTAATTTTGATATAGTGTCTTGATAATGAAGTTCACAGTAAAATATTTGAATAAATCTTAATATATCTGTATGATTAACATCTTTTTTTACATTTTTCAGACTGGAATCACCAAAAGAAAAGGATATATGGCCTCTTGCTCAAAACAAAATTAAAAACTACAAGTATCCATGAACGATGAAGATCAGCAGCGAATAATCTGGCATTTACTACAGAAAAAAATCCGGAAAGTTTTAAAGGAAGACGAAGAATAATAAGTTTCATTAACTGATCTTTCAAAAGGAGCACAAGATTGTCTCAATCTACCATCAAACTTCTCTGGAATATCAAAAGACTCAAATGAGACATCATTACAGTACTAAGAATACTTTTAGATGCTCAATTGACCAGATTTTGGTTGTGGGATGGTCACTCCATTTATATACCATAAATTCAATAGTAATTGCTAACTGAAGATAGAAAAAATTAGTCTAGTTACAGTAAATAGTAATATAGATTTTTCACAACAATATTACCATTTTATTTCAAGTTGATCTAGGTGTTTATTTCTGGAAGCTATGAACTTAATATTAAAAACTAATAACTTTTATCCAGTCTATTCATTTTTTATATTTAAAAAGTCGTTGCATTTAAAGATAATTTTACTTAGTTTTTAATTCTATGGATCATTACAATAAAAAAATACATGATTTTTTTTCTAGTAAATTCTAAACATCCAAAATTTAAGTCTTAAAATTAGAGATCAACATTTATGAACTACTTTAATTTTCTCATTAATATTTATTATAATTTTCTAATTATTATTCAATATTAAATAAGCAGAGTCATTCATTTAGTTGCCTGAAAACTAGTTGGTGAATAAGAATTTATTCAATGATAATAGATCCCTATTACCTCTTGAAATAATTTGTTGGAATTATCATATGTATTGTTCAATTGATTGGTTTTATTATATTTATTATTTTAAATGTTTTTATGAAAGGAGGAAATTGAATATTAACAAATTAAAACCAACAAATGTAAAAGGACATCCTCCTTAGAAATTTGCTTTTAAAGTTTTTCAATTTTCATTAACTGTTAAATGAAACTTTAATTTTCTTTGCATCTCTTATACTTCTTGATTATATATATATATATATATATATATATATATATATATATATATATATATATATATATATATATAATATATTATGCATATATATATATATATATATATATATATAATATGCATATATATATATATATATATATATAATATATTATGCATATATATATATATATATATATATATATATATATATATATCATGTATATATATATATATATATATATCATGTATATATATATATATATATATATATATATATATATATGATATATATATATATATATATATATATATATATATATCATATATATCATATATATATTATATATATATATATATATATATATATATATTAGAAATTTGTTATGTACTGTAAACAACTTATTTAAATGTGACTGGTGGGAATTTTATTTATTTTTTCTAAAATCTTTACATTAATTGGTTGTGAATATAACCTACACCTAATTGTTTGAACTCGATAATTTCATTTGCTATTCATGTTTTCAATTTTCATTAACTAGCTATTGAATGAACTGTCAATTTCCTCTGGACCTTTTGACATACTTCTAGATCATATTTCTAGAAATATTTAATGTTCTGTAAACAAGTAATCTGAATGTGACGAGGGAAATTTATATATATTTCTTTTTTAGCAACTGGTTCAAATTAATACTGCAATCTTTATACTAATGACATTAATTGCATGTGAATATAACCTACATCTAATTATTTTAACTCTATAATTTCATCTTTCTCTTTTGAGGCTATCATCTAGTTATTAGCAACTATCATTGAATTTTCTTTTTCAATAATATAGACCTATGCTGCTTCAATCTATGCTTATGTTCTCTTAAAAGGTATAAGCAAATTTGCATAAGATAGTAGCTATTGGACGAAAAAGTCTGGCTCTCAAATTAGCCAAATCTTGCTAGAGCATTTGTTCCCTATTTTGGGGGGCTAGGAAGAATTATATATATTTTGCTTAACTGAAACATTCAAATAAAGCTTCATGCTATCTACTTACCATTAACTACACCCAATTTTAGTGGGTAGTCGACATATAAAAGAAACAAAATTGGTTTCCCCCCCCCCTTGTTCTTCCTTGCCTGACGAGGGACCCAACCGAGTTTGGTTGGTACTGCTAGGGTGCCACAGTCCGCCCTCCCCCGTGTTCCATCACAATTGAAGCTTTACATGCTGATTCCCCTACTGCAGCTACCTCATCGGTCACCATACAGTGACCTGAGGTAGCAACAGTGCATATCAGAACACTTACAATTGCTCGCCTTTCATTGCTATTCCTAGCTTGCTCTTTTGCTTCAAATATGTCGTCTTGTCACTTAGGGCTTTCTTCACTCAATTCACCCATCCAAACCTTGGCCTTCCTCTCGCACTTCTCCCATCGATTCTAGTATTCACCACCTTCAGTAGACGACCATTTTTCCTCCTCTCTACATGACTAAACCACCTCAACAAATTCATATCCACTTTAGCTGCTAGATTATTCCTCACATCCGTTCTCACTCTTACTACTTCGTTTTAAACCATATCCAACTGAGATAACACCCAACATAATCCTCAGACACATCATCTCAAACACATTTAATTTCTCTGTTACTTTCATTCCTCACAACTCCAATCCATACATCATAATTAGTACAATCACTTTCTCATACAGAACTCTTTTCTCGCTCATCCTTAACCCTCTATTCTCTACTAGTCCCTTCACTGCTCCCAACACTTTACTTCCTTCATTCACTCTGACGTATATCTGCTCCCACTCCACCATTTGCAGCAACAACAGAACACAAGTACTTAAGATTATCTCCTTCCTCAAGCAACTCTCCATTTAACATGGCATTCATCTAGCCCCATCCTCACTTCTTGTGCACTTCATAACCTTACTCTTACCCACATTTACTTACAACTTCCCTCTCTCACATATCTCTCAAAATTCTGTCACTATTGAACACATCTCTTCTGAGTCTACAACCAATACAGGATCATCTGCAAACAAACAGCAACTGATCAACCTCCCATTAATGATCACTCTTATCTATATTTCAATCCTCGACGAAGCACTCGAGCATTCACCTCTCTTACAGCTTCAATAGCAAACAAATTGAACATCCATAGCTACATTACACATCCCTGTCTTATCCCCACTCTCACTGGAAACCACTCGCTTCATTCCCTATCCTAAAACACACTTTACTGCCTATGTATAAATTATTCACTGCTGGCAACAAGCTTACACCAATTTCATATTCCACATCAGATCCCTATCAACTCTTAAAAGTTTTCTCCAGATTTATAAAGGCAAAATCTAACCCCTTACCTTTTGCTGAACATTTTTTGCATATCTAACTAGAAATCTGATCTACACATCCCATACCTCTTCTAAAGCCACCCTGTACCTCTTAAGATAACATCTCCAGTTTATCCTTAATCCTATTGATTAACACACTACCGTACACTTTTCCAACCACACTCAATAAACTAATCCTCCTAGAATTGCAACACTCGTGCACATCTTTATCTTTGCATAGTGAAACAATACATGCACACACCCAGTCCACTGGTACCATTAACAACAAAAAACGTTTAGATATTAAACAATATCACCAACCATATCAGCAGGGTCACCAACCATTTCAGCAGGGTCACCAACCATTTCAGCAAGGTCACATCCCCTACCTTTAGCATCTCAGCAGAGACACCATCCATACAAGGTGTTTTTCGTGTTCTCGTCTCTTCTAGGTCTATCTTCACTTCCTCTCTTGTAATTACTTTCTCATCTCCTATCACATGTCACCTCAGCATATGCAACAGCAATTATATTTAAGTCCCTTTCAGCCTCAACATTCAACAACCTTTCAAATTTGCCTCCCTATCATTCTTAACATTCAGTAACCTTTCAAATTATTCAGGCCACCCTTTTTCGTCTTATTTCCTTTCAGTAACTTTCCATTTTCATCTTAAATTGTCTCTTCACTCGATCCACCCTTCCTTACTCTCTTCACTTTTTTTCCAAAACAGCTTATTTCTTCATGCAAACTACCCAATCCCTGACCCCATCTCCAGTCAACCACCTCTTTGCCTCAGCCACCTTCCATTTTACTTCCACATTTCTCTGTATTTTTCATACTTCTCTATACTGTTACTCTACAGCTATTGTTCAAATATCCTATTTTTCTCTTTCACCTTCATTTCATCACTCAGGACCATTCCTCGTACTACCTTCAACAATCCTCTTACTATATACATCACTTGCATACCCAACAAAATTTTCTTCTCATTAACTTCATCTCCTCCTCTAGATCACTAGTTTCTCTTGCTTTCATCCTGTCATATGCCACTTTCAACCTCTGGTTTTTTTTTATAAATTCTTCCGACGTCACTACTTCTTTTACATAGCCCCATTCTATTTCTCCATTCTTATACTACAACTAATTTTGCTTCAACTAAATATAATGGTCAGACATACCAGTAGCCATACTCCAAACATATACACATCTTTCTATCATCTTTCTTATTACCAATGCTCTTTCTGTCAATCTTCCATTAGCCCCACTTATCCATGAATGTATACTAATATATCTCCTCTTGAAAAAAAACTTACTAGCAGCTCTTGTTCAACACATTTCTAGCACTCTTGCCATTCTCATTTCCACCTTGTACGCCATACTTTCAAATGACACCTTCTCCCTTCAGTACTAGAATTAGTTTTCATACATTTCAGTTAAAGGTAGACCCAAGTATGCTCTCTAAAGATTTCGCTTTATATTTATTTAAAAGGTTTGCATATTATGCTAGCAACTAAATAATTTATATTGTGTAATGGGAAGCAAGGAAAGTTATGGATAGAAAATTTTTGAATATTTGTGAAGAGAACCACTGTATTTAAGGTCTTGAATAGTATTGCTAGGCATTAGAAGGGTAATATGATTCTCTCTCTCTCTCTCTCTCTCTCTCTCTCTCTCTCTCTCTCTCTCTCTCTCTCTCTCTCTCTCTCTCTCTCTCTCTCTCTCTCTCTCTCTCTCTCTCTCTTTCTCAGTAAGGTTATATCCACAATGAAAATATTAAGGTTATATCCACAATGAAAATATTTTCGAACAAGTTTTTCTGGATTTTTTTCTCAAGGTGTTTTGAGTTTAATCTCAAAACTTCATAACAAATGTTTTAGTAATTTTCGTTAAATTAATCATTTCCCAAAATATCAATATTAATTATTCTGGTCACGTATAACATTCCAAATACTTGTTGGCAGTAGAAGATTGTTTCTTTTTAATCCAGTGAACGAGAATTTGTTTCAAAACATTTGAATGACAAAATTGGGATAAAAAGGATAAAATCTACTGGTTTTAAGCTTTGCATATTCTGTATAGAAAAGATGCAAATAACTGCTTGTTACTCTAGTCAAGAATATAACCTATATAGTTATCACCTGTTGTGGTTTGGAGCATTTTATAAATTATGGTTATATTAAAAGCTTTTATGAAAGGAATAGTAATATAGTTTGAGTTCCTGGGAAGCATTAGCTTTTCTATAGTCTTTAGAGAATTAAACAGTCATTGAAGTGGATTTTAATCAACATTCACGGTATATTTATTAAAGTGGATGTCCTAAGAGTTTTTTTAACTTAGAGATTATTTCTGAAAGGGTTACAGGAGTGGTTATACTTATTTGAAAAGTGAAAGGCTTATAGGATTAGTTGGATGTCCTAATAGTGGTTTTATTGTAAAACTTTACGATAATTTAAAATACTAACAGTGGCAGCTATGCTTATTGAAAAATGGAGGGCTTATATGAGTAGTTGGGTGACCTAATAGTGGTTTTATCGTAAAACTTTACGATAACTTGAAAGGCTTACAGGAGTAGTTATACTTAATGAAAAGGTTAAGATTTTTGTAAAGAAAATGCTTTGTCACATTTGGCTCTTAGTACGTAGGCTAAACTTGAAGGGATGCTTAAGGCACTGTTTTGGAAGAAAAAATAGTCAGGGTGTGATGTTACTTAGGACAATATGAGGGAATAGAGTGATCTTGGCACACTTGGCTCTTGGTACGTAGGCTAAACTTGAAGGGATGCCTTAGGCACTGTTTTGGAAGAAAAAATTAGTCAGGGTGTGATGTTACTTAGGACAATAGGAGGGAAGAGAATGATCTTGGCACATTTTGTTCTTGGTACGTAGGCTAAACTTGAAGGGACACAGGAAGAGAGGAATTGCACTTAAGGCGCTGGTTTGCAGGGAAAAAATAGTCAGGGTGTGATGCCTTTTTAGGACATAGAGGAATAAATAGTTACTTATAGAGGATTTAAAGACAAAAAAAAATAGCTTAAAACCATATGTAATATTTTGAATGCTTAGAATATTCCTTTCAGCATTTTTGAAAAAGTATTTAGAGGGTTAATACGGTTTAAGATATTAGAGGGTGGCGTTGTGGTTGAAATTTAAAATTTTTATAGAAAGGTAGATTGTATCTTTTAGCCCTCTCAAAAGTGGTTTTATAGGTAGAATCGCTTTGCAAATATAATCAAATTAACTTCATATAAATAGGATGTAAATTGTAGGTAATAATCATGGATATTTTTTTCAAATTTAGGTAGCAAAGCAGATATCAAATGCTTAAAACCAGTTTTTTTTTATATATCAAAATGTTTTATTTTCGAGTATCATTCACAAATATTGATAATTAAAACTTGATATGTGAAACTTGTATAACTTATTTCAAATATTTTGTTGTAAATAAAATGCCCTACTTGATAAGGTCTATTGCAAAAGAAAAATATGTATTGAGGAAAATACTTAAAAGATAGAACTATGGTTTTAGATGATAATCTATGGCAAAAAGGTGACATACCACTGCTACAACTACATATTTTGAATAAGTAAAGGTATATGACCCAGTATTTGGACGTCAGAAATGTGAATATTACTGACTAGTTTTGTCATACCATAGTTTCATTATAGCCAGAGAACTGAGAAGGATTTATTCATGATAAGTACAAGATATTTGAATAAATAATTAGAATCAATTACTTCCTTCATAATAGAAGTTGGACTCAAGTTGAGAAATCCTGGGGTTTATCAAGGGGAGGTCATATTTCTTAAGATTTCCATTGAGAAATGTTATAAGATTTTGTCTTTCTCAAAACTGAGATAGAAAGTTCAGACTAGTCTTATATAAGAGATTGATTGAACAACTTTTGTTCAGTAGACTCTTTCCTAAAAAGCCTCCTTTGATTTGAACAAGCTCGTATTGTTATTGATATTACAGATGTAATCTTCCTTAGCACGAAGATAACATAATATATGGTAGTCCACATAAGGAAAGTTAAAAGATAGTGTATATGTAGAAATGTTCTACAGTTTCGTCCGCCACTGGACCTCTTCTTAGAGCGTTTATTTTTCCCTTAATAAACTCTCTCAGAAGAGGTCCAGTGGCGGAAGAAACTGTAGTGCATTTCTACATATATACACTATCTTTTAATTTTCCTTATGTGGACTACCATATATTGTTACTAATGTCAACAATAGATACTGCATGTCTTAAGTCAAATGGGGCATTTCTAGGAATAGTTTACTGAGCAGAAGTTTAGAGTCGAGCTTAATCATGTAAGATTGGTATTTTCATCATATTTCAATTTTGAAAATGAGCTAAATCTTACTTTATCATATTTATCAGATATTAAGAAATAACACCCCTTGCTAAACCTAAATACTGCTTAATTTAAGAAGTTTCATTTCTGGTATGGACTAATTAGTTAATTCTAATTACTTATTAAAATATCTTTCACTTAATATTATGAATAAATAATTACCAGCTCTGACTATACTGAGCCTAAGATGTGAATAAAGTAGTCCATAATCACCTTATTATTGACGTCCAAATGCTGGGACATCTACCTTAACTTACTAAAATATATGTAGTTATAGTATTATCAGTGGTATTTCACTTTTTTGCCATAAATTCATTCAGGACTATAGTTCTATCTTTTAAGTATTTTCGTCCATACTAATTTTTCTTGAGCAATGGACTTTATCAAGTAGTGCTTATTATTTACAACAAGATATTTGAAATTGTTATATTTCTGATAAACCATGAAGATATTTTTTATATAATTTGAATGTTTTTGTAAAATTATGAATTCCGAAATAAAAGATATATGAAAGGTATTACATTCTTTAATTTAGTTACCCTTGTATACATAAAGAAAACCTGAAAACATAAGGTAGAAAAAAAAAATTCATAAAAAAGTAAAGAAAATGGGAAGACTTGAGTATTCTCCCTAATTTAAGCCTCATATGACAGAGTATTCTCCTTAAACGCCCCCCTACCTCTTATAGCACTAGCAAATGCCTTATTCCTCACGAAAAATGAGCCCAAAGGCTCATGAAATAGTCCTCTCTCCTAACTAGTCACTTGTCCGTTTGGACTGTTATTCATCCCCCATATAGAGTTCATTCACTCCCCCCCCCCCCCCACTGGGGTATGAGAGCAGCAGTTCCAGTGCTTTATGAATATAAAGTACAAAGCCAAGATGGCCGACATGTGTGTTGGTATTTCATTTTGGATCTAAGTCCACTTCTTGATCCAGATGTCTATGAAGTAGGTTTTTTTCCTGACTAAAGTCATGATAATATTGGCTTGATATTTCCTTAGTTAATATTCCTCAAAAGCCTCTTATTCACTCAAAGTATTTAATTATAAATTTAGGTACAAAATCATAGCTAAACAAGTACGTAGAACTTCCAATTAACATCATTTGGTTGAAGAAAAACTTAGAAATTCGTTAAAGACTTTTATTGTAGAAGATTGGAATATCAAACATGAGACAGGTTTCAGTATAATCAGATTGGTTATTTAATTAAATTCAAACACTTCAGTCAATGATAATATATCAAATTTATGAAACCCCATTTTCTGAAGCTTTAAATGCCCTAGATTCAAAGAAAACTTAATGTTTGTCATGCATTGAGCACAGAATTCGGTAGAATTCAATCAAGAAAGACTTGAGTAAGTCACCCTTCATCGACAAAACAATACGTTTTCTTTGTTTCCAAGCCGGTGTCCATTTTCTATGTTTGAACAACCATAGGGACAACTAAAGCTTAGCATTAGAGGTTACACCTTTCATGATTGTGTAAGCAAGTAGTGATTTCTCTAATAGATATATAAAATTATTAATAAAAAAAAGGAAAAGGAAAGCCCACCAAGGCCATCCCCTGTCCCACCTAGTAACCAGAACTTAATACAAATTTTTCTTTTGATGAAACAATGTTACTAGGCCCTTGAATGCTTTCCTTTTCCTTCTTTTTTTTTCTTTTATTGATAATTTTACAAACACTGATATCTGAATTGTGATTTAAAGACTTCATAAATAGTTTGTAGCTCTCATGAAGTTAAATGGTAAAACATTTATATAATTATTTGCATTACTATAAGGCAGATTCCAGTGATCATAGAGCTACGTTAATTATGTAAAGAAAACTACACACTTAAACAAGAAAAAATCCTTAAAATTTCTAGAATTGAAACAAATTAAAGCTTTAAAACAAGTAAAATTAGTCATTTTCAGTCCTTTGTGCCATTTCACAACGATCCATTACTACAGACACCTGAAGCTCGGTCAAAAGCAGACAAGATTCACAAATGCCAAGTTGCCTCCCTGTCTCGCCCCATTTCATACACATGATTGAGTCAGGTAAAAGAGAAGAGCCGTGCAAGACTACTGCCCTGACCATCCTTGCTACTCCTCCCAGCAGACAGTCAGATCGGACCGAAGTACGCATTCATCTTATACGTGGACACCAAAAATCACTTTATTTGTGTAATAAAGTTCTCGAATACAAACCCTATAATATGCAATTTACCCGAAACACTTTTTAAAGCTAACCATACCTTTCTAAACTATAGAATATAATTTTATATAACTATAACTAAAATAACCTT
The DNA here is from genome assembly GCF_036898095.1 of Palaemon carinicauda. NCBI lineage: Eukaryota > Metazoa > Arthropoda > Malacostraca > Decapoda > Palaemonidae > Palaemon > Palaemon carinicauda. Next base: position 64,845,840 of record NC_090728.1, on the reverse strand, counting down.
ATGAAAAATGGCTTTCTTTTCACATGCAAATAGTGTTATGAAATAATCTAATTGAATATTTGCTTATATTTTTAGGTAGATTAAGTTTTAATTCATTGTTATTGTAACGCCCAACAAACATAGGCCTACAATTAGTACCAAAAAGTTTACAATACTCTTTAAAATATGGTTATGTCTTATACACCTATAGAATTTGATAAACTCATCCACACTAGATAATTTCCTGAGCTTTTCATCCTTTAATATATTATCTTCAGCTTACAATCCTACTACAATATAGCCTACTATCCTCAGCATATAAGCCCTTAGTATACTAGCCTCAGCATATAAGCCCTTAGTCTACTAGCCTCAGCATAAAAGCCCTTAGTATACTAGCCTCAGCATATAAGCCTTTAGTCTACTAGCCTCAGCATATATGCCCTTAGTATACTAGCCTCAGCATATAAGCCCTTAGTATACTAGCCTCGGCATATAAGCCCTTAGTCTACGATCCTCAGCATATAAGCCTTTAGTATACTAGCCTCGGCATATAAGCCCTTAGTATACTATCCTCAGCATATAAGCCCTTAGTATACTAGCCTCAGCATATAAGCCCTTAGTATACTAGCCTCAGCATATAAGCCCTTAGTATACTATCCTCAGCATATAAGCCCTTAGTCTACTAGCCTCAGCATATAAGCCCTTAGTCTACTAGCCTCGGCATGTATGCCCTTAGTATACTAGCCTCAGAATATAAGCCCTTAGTATACAAGCCTCACTATATAAGCCCTTAGTATACTAGCCTCAGCATATAAGCCCTTAGTATACCAGCCTCAGCATATATGCCCTTAGTCTACTAGCCTCAGCATATAAGCCCTTAGTATACCAGTCTCAGCATATAAGCCCTTAGTATACCAGCCTCAGCATATAAGCCCTTAGTATACTAGCCTCAGCATATATGACCTTAGTATACTAGCCTCAGCATATAAGCCCTTAGTATACTATCCTCACCATATAAGCCCTTAGTATACTAGCCTCAGCATATAAGCCCTTAGTATACTAGCCTCAGCATTTAAGCCCTTAGTCTACTAGCCTCAGCATTTAAGCCCTTAGTCTACTAGCCTCAGCATATAAGCCCTTAGTATACTAGCCTCAGCATATAAGCCCTTAGTATACTAGCCTCAGCATATAAGCCCTTAGTATACCAGTCTCAGCATATAAGCCCTTAGTATACTACCCTCAGCATATATGCCCTTAGTCTACTATCCATAGCATATAAACCCTTAGTCTACTAGCCTCAGCATATAAGCCCTTAGTATACCAGCCTCAGCATATAAGCCCTTAGTATACCCGTACTACAGTAAACTATCCTCAGCATATTAACCCTTAGTATACTATTATCATCTTATAGCTATTTATAATACTATCCATATCTTATAAGGACTACTATACTATCATGAATATAATATTCCCTTCCTACGGTATCCTCAGCCAATAATCAAAGGAGATGATTCTTTATTACGTATTTTGCAGGTCCTGTGTAACTTGATATATAACTAAAAATAACGGTCAAAATAGTTATGATTAAGCTGTTTTTGGTAAGTAAAATAATTGGATATTTTCTGGAATTTTATCCATAACAGACTTTAGATCAACCAAAACTGAAATGAAGTTAAAAAAGCATTTTTAAAGTTAACAGAACGAGATCAGCTACAAGACACAGACAGATCGAGATCAAATTCGCCAAGATGAAGCCGTCTTTTATAATAATTTGATACTTTCTGCAATTCCGTCCTTAACAAACTTTAGATTAACCCAAGCTGAAATGAAGTTTTAAGTGCCTTCTTAGAGTTACCAGAAAGAACTCAGACGCAAGAGACAGGGACATATATCACGTTCACGGAGTACGATTTCTCTACTGAAAACCAACACAAGATGAACACGTATCAAATAACAGATTTTAGTATTGTTCGGAACTCGAATTGCTCTCAGCTACTTAATACCTTTCAATTTAAGGCAGTTAAAAGATATTACTGACGAAGGCAAATATATATCTAATATTTAATTATCTTGAATATTTAATTATCTTTAATTTTTAATTATATTTAATTAGCTTTAATATTTAATTATCTTTATTTAATTATCTTTAATATTTAATTATCTTTATTCAATTATCTTTAATATTTAATTATCTTTATTCAATTATCTTTAATATTTAATTATCTTTATTCAATTATCTTTAATATTCAATTATCTTTAATATTTAATTATCTTTAATATTCAATTATCTTTATTCAATTATCTTTATTCAATTATCTTTGATATTTAATTATCTTTAATATTTAATTATCTTTATTTAATTATCTTCAATATTTAATTATCTTCAATATTTAATTATCTTCAATATTTAATTATCTTTAATATTTAAATATCTTCAATATATAGCTATCTTCAATATTCAGTTATCTTTAATATTCAATTATCTTTAATACCCAGAATTTCTACAAAATAAAGACATTTAATAATGATGAAATCATTACGCGTTTTAATTCAGAAAAAAAGCTAATATTTTCTATAATTAAGAAACACAGGACCAGAAATTATTACTTCTTTGCAAATTGATTATTGTTCGTTAAGTATATATTAATAAATAGCGAAGCTTCAAACTCAAATTTCTCTAAAAAAAAAAAAAAAAAAAAAAAATATCTCATTTATTTCGTGATGAATTTATGAAGACTAATATTTTCCTTAGATAATCTAGTCCAGCAAATTATATGATTGGAACCTCAAAACTCTAAAATCGAGAAAAGAAATTGTTAAAGATTTTTTACATAAATTTATATATAAAAAATTAAGTTTAAAAGTTATTTCAGAAAATTTATATTTAAGCATATACTAAAAATTCGAGTGATTTTTTTACTCTAATACAATTTTGAAATTATAACATGATAGTTATTTCAGAAAATCTATAATATTTAGGCATATAGTAAAAATTCGAGTGATATTTTTACTCTAATACATTTTTGAAATTATAACACGACAGTTATTTCAGAAAATCTATAATATTTAGGCATATACTAAAAATTCAAGTGAATTTTTTTACTCTAATACATTTTTTAAATTATAACATGAAAGTTATTTCAGAAATCTGTAATATTTAGGCATATACTAAAAATTCGAGTGATTTTTTACTCTAATATATTTTAACGATTATAACACGAGCTAGTTCAAAAACTTAAGAATGTAATTTTTACATATCCTTTGGATACTGAAACAGGACTCTACACTCTTGGAAAATATTTAGGCATATACTAAAAATTCGAGTGATTTTTTACTCTAAATATATTTAAGGGATTATAACACGAGCTATTTAAAAACTTGAGAATGTAATTTTTACATATCCTTTGGATACTGAAACAGTATTTTACTCTCTTGGAAAAAAAAATTCTTTGAAGAAACTCGAGTTTGAAGCTTGCCAGTGGTCTGACTGACTGAGTGTTGTACTTGCTAAATGGATAGAGGATATTTTTAACCTTTCCACAAATTCAAATAGAATTTCTTTAGAAGCTACACTACTTAAATTAGAATACAAAACCCACCCTAATTCTAAATGAAGAGCCTGTAATCCTAAATTTGTACTCTACAAAAAAAAAAAAAAAAAAAAAAAAAAAAAAAAAAAAAAACTATTTAGGTCTGACTTCTTCAAGTACACAGATACATAAAAACTGAATTCTTTTATCGGACTGATAAAACCTGTTATCCTAAATTTGTACTCTACAAAAAAACCTGTAACTAAAATCATTTCAGTCTGACTTCTCTAAGGTCACGGCTATTTAAAAACTGACTTCCTTCATTGACAAACAAAATTATTTCCCTCTTACCCCTTGGGACATGATCTACCTGAAGGGAAATAGTTAAAAGAACGACCTAACTTCATAAGAATCTCACACAAATCAATCAATACTAGAATAGTAATCCCTCATTCCTTGCAGTGGAAATCATAACTATCATAGCATAAATTCTCATCATAATTAAATCAGACTGACATTGATGATCCAAATATACTGGGGTTTAATACTTTATACTGATGTGCAGTGATTAACTATCTGAGAGAGTAAAAGTGGCTTAAAAACAATAGAGATCGGTACCATTAAAAAATATTATTTGACGAGTAATCAGGTGACTAGAGTTTTTTACCTGACGAGTAAGACGAGTAATCAGGTAACTAGAGTATTTTACCTGACGAGTAAGACGAGTAATCAGGTGACTAGAGTTTTTTATCTGACGAGTAATCAGGTGACAGAGTTTTTTTTTTATCTGACGAGTAATCAGGTGACAAAGAGTTTTTCATCTGACGAGTAATCATGTGACTAGATTTTTTCATCTGACGAGTAATCAGGTTTCTAGAGTTTTTTATCTGACGAGTAATCAAGTGACTAGAGTTTTTTAACTGACGAGTAATCATGTGACTAGTGTCTTTTATTTTACGAGTAATCAGGTGACGAGTTTTTTATCTGACGAGTAATCAGGTGACTAAAGTTTTTTTTTATCTGACGAGTAATCAGGTAACTAGAGTTTTTTTATTTGACGAGTAATCGAGTGACTAGAGTTTTTCATCTGACGAGTAATCAGGTTAGTGTTTTTTTAAGGAGATAGGATTGGATTTAGAAATATAGCCTAGTGTCTGTGCTTGTTGGGCCATTCAGCATCTAAGGACAAGAAGGGTAAAACCAAGATTGAAGAATGAAGGTAGGATAGGAAAAGTTGAAGCTGGAGAATATAAAGATAGTGAGGTTACAGTATAGTCTGAAGGGAAGCTGACAAGATCATTGAGTAAAGCCTAGTGAATCCTCTGAGAGAGAGAGAGAGAGAGAGAGAGAGAGAGAGAGAGAGAGAGAGAGAGAGAGAGAGAGAGAGTAACGCCTACGGAGATTCCTACCTCCTGGATTTTGAGAGAGAGAGAGAGAGAGAGAGAGAGAGAGAGAGAGAGAGAGAGAGAGAGAGAGAGAGAGAGAGAGAGAGAGAGACCTTTTCCATTACGTCGTAGAACTAAACAGTAACACTAAGGTAACTTGGTTATACAATATCAAATTGCCCATATTCTGTTTTCATTAATTTTGCAGTTTCATCAATCATTTTAATGTAATCTTATAAATCTCAATTTATTGCTCAAACTACTTTCTGATGATCCCTTAAAGGCCAACAACTCAAGCAACGGTTAGCTATCCTCGAAGGGTGTGGGCACACAAAGAATTTATTACAAGATCAGTAGTGAGTACTTTGTTTTTGACAAGATTAAAACCCTAAGAGACATCTAAGACATAACTATTAATATCATACTGTAACATTTTAAATTGTACCCTCTTTATATAAAACAATTTGTAAATTTCTTTCATTGGATTCGTTAGAATTCATAAGTATTTTCCACTTTTTTTCTTAATATTCTTTACAAATAATGAGTAAGGTTTGTTATTACTTTGAAAACTATCAATGATCTGAGAGTGAGGAATTTTAATCATTGTAATTCGAGTCAAAGTTTACGGTAGTTTCAAATGGGATACAATTAATACTAATTAACTACTGAATTAAAATCAAAACTGGCCAAAATGCCAAGTAATTCAACAATCGAATAAAAGTTAAAATATCCACAGAAAAATGTCAGGGATGAATCTGCCCACGATCCAGAGTATAATCTAATAATCTTACAATATCTATTCATTGCCAAGATGGCTAACCATAAAGTAAGTTAAGGAAATGTAAAAAGGGAGTAAAGCTAATTATGAATTATATATATCTAAGGCATTAACGAGCTTTTGCATACAATATTCTAATCGTTGTAAAATTTGCAGGTGTAGAATACCTAATACGTCTCTTACAAAGTTACGGATTTTCCTCAAAGGAAGGATACTGTTTAAAAAAAAAAGGACCATTTCTGCACATCAGTATTGCATTAACCAAAAAAGCTACCCAGAAATCAATGCATCTTTAAAACACAGGTTATGAGAATATGTAAAGTAAGCAACTTTATGGAAATCAAACTTTCAAACCTTGACCTATGTATGAAAATAAAAAAAAATACCATAATTTCATGAAACTTCACACTAAAACCACATAAACCTGGTGAGATTCTTCCCAAGGATTTGTAAACCTATTCTTCATACCAAACCAGTTTTCCCACCCTTTAAACAACAAGAAAATATTCAAGAACTTATTACACAATTCATGTAAAGATGATTAAAAGTGTTATTTATCCCTCCTTTATGTCATGGGCCCAAACGACACGAGACAAGAAACAAAGTGGAATTTCTGAACCGAGCTGTGCACCTTTTCAGAGAGCCCAGGTATCTCGCCATAATAGAAAGTTCTGAAATGCAAGACTTCAAAATGACCCTCTTACTAAAGTCCTTAAAACACTTACGTTAAATACACTTATTATTAATCTTATAAGTTTAATTATACTTGAACTGGTAGATTTTTTTAAAAAAAAATTTGGAAATGAAAATTACCACTGATTACACATTAACTTCAAAAGAGCATAAACATGTCTGGAACACATTAAATCACAATTCTTTTACATTACATAGATTCATCACTACTTACATTACACAATTCATGACAAATTTGATATTTTTGTCATTGATACAAGTGCATACAACTTTGCTAGAAATGAAAATGATAGTACCAAAACCTGTACATTTGACATTATAACCTCCTACAATATTCTGAAATATTTAATTTAAATGAGATCATCTATACCAAATTCTAAAATCTTATAAATCATTACATACTTAAAGAATTTGAGGCTTTTGAGTAAATTAATAATGGTATAACAATGCCATAATTTTTCATGACTTTAGCTGTCAGGATAAAACCTACACTTACAAGACAGCTAGATAAATAAGTAGACTAAAATCCAAAATATTTACCAACACAGACTATCGGCCTTTGACAAGTACAATATATTCAAGCAAACACATTGAGGTACAGCTCTCAAGACACCAGTGAAAGAATGAACAAATTCTGTACATGGGGAATAAAATAACAGTCCAAAAGAACAAGTGATTACTCTAGTTAAGATCAGGACATATCTCATGGACCCTTCAGCCCATTTTATAGTGAGGAATAAAATGGCAAATGCTGATGCTCAAGAGGAGGGGGGCAGTGGGAGACACATCTGCCATATAAGGCGAGTGTTTTTTCTTTTTATAACATTTCCAAATTTTGGGATAGGGAAGGATCAAGGATGGGGAGTGGGAGATCTGAAATTGGTGGTGAGCATCAGGGTGAGATAAAAGAGAACTTCATAATCTAAAATTATTGGAAATTTATACAAAATCTCCCATTACTTTTAGCAGTTAATCATGTAATTTTTTCAAGGTATATTCATGTAAGAGAGAGAGAGAGAGAGAGAGAGAGAGAGAGAGAGAGAGCGAGGGAGAGAGAGAGAGAGAGAGCGAGGGAGAGAGAGAGAGAGAGAGCGAGGGAGAGAGAGCGAGGGAGAGAGAGAGAGAGAGAGCGAGGGAGAGAGAGAGCCAGAGCAAGAGTGAGGGAGAGAGAGAGCAAGAGCAAGAGTGAGAGTGAGAGAGAGCAAGAGCAAGAGCAAGAGCAAGAGTGAGAGTGAGAGAGAGCAAGAGCAAGAGTGAGAGAGAGCAAAAGCAAGAGTGAGAGTGAGAGTGAGTAAGAGCAAGAGCAAGAGCGAGAGCGAGAGTGAGAGAGAGCAAGAGCAAGAGTGAGAGTGAGAGAGCGAGAGTGAGAGAGAGCAAGAGCAAGAGCAAGATCGAGAGTGAGAAAGAGCGAGAGTGAGAGAGAGCAAGAGCAAGAGAGAGAGAGATAGTGAGAGATAGTGTGAGAGAGATAGTGTGAGAGAGAGATAGTGAGAGAGATAGTGTGAGAGAGATAGTGAGAGAGAGACAGTGAGAGAGCGAGAGAGAGAGAGAGAGAGAGCGAGAAAGAGTGAGAGAGAGAGAGCGAGAAAGAGAGTGAGAGAGAGAGAGAGCGAGAAAGAGAGTGAGAGAGAGAGAGCGAGAAAGAGAGTGAGAGAGCGAGAACGAGCGAGAGAGAGCGAGAACGCGAGAGAGAGCGAGAACGAGAACGAGAGCGAGAGCGAGAACGAAAGCGAGAGCGAGAACGAGAGCGAGAACGAGAGCGAGAACGAAAGCGAGAGCGAGAACGAGAGTGAGAGAGAGCGAGAGCGAGAGTGGGAGTGAGCGAGAGCGAGAGTGAGCAAGAGCGAGAGCGAGCGAGAGCAAGAGCGAGCGTGAGCAAGAGCGAGAGTGAGCGAGAGCGAGAGCGAGCGAGAGCGAGCGAGAGTGAGCGAGAGCGAGCGAGAGTGAGCGAGAGCGAGCGAGAGCGAGAGAGCGAGAGTGAGCGAGAGCGAGAGTGAGAGAGAGCAAGAGCAAGAATAAGAGAGAGCAAGACCGAGTGAGAGAGCAAGAGCGAGAGTGAGAGAGCGAGAGTGAGAGAGAGCGAGAGTGAGAGCGAGAGTGAGAGAGAGCGAGAGCGAGAGTGAGAGAGAGCGAGAGTGAGAGAGAGCGAGAGTGAGAGAGAGAGCGAGAGTGAGAGAGAGAGCAAGAGCGAGAGAGCGAGAGAGAGCAAGAGCGAGAGCAAGAGCAAGAGCAAGAGAGAGAGCAAGAGTGAGAGCGAGAGCAAGAGTGAGAGCAAGAGCAAGAGCAAGAGCAAGAGAGAGAGCAAGAGCAAGAGCGAGAGCGAGCGAGAGTGGGAGCGAGCAAGAGCGAGCGAGAGTGGGAGCGAGCAAGAGCGAGCGAGAGTGGGAGCGAGCAAGAGCAAGCGAGAGCAAGAGCAAGAGCAAGAGCGAGAGCAAGAGCAAGAGCGAGAGCAAGAGCGAGAGCAAGAGCAAGAGCGAGCAAGAGCAAGAGCAAGAGCGAGCAAGAGCAAGAGCAAGAGCAAGAGCGAGCAAGAGCAAGAGCAAGAGCAAGAGCAAGAGCGAGAGCAAGAGCAAGAGCGAGAGCGAGAGCGAGAGCAAGAGCAAGAGCGAGAGCAAGAGAGAGAGAGAGAGACCAAAATATTACTAGATTACTTAAAGTGCCTGGAAACTAAAAGATCTTCCTTAGATTGGAGTGACCATTAAAATAAATCTAACTTATATCCCATTTATTTTATACCTAATTAAAAATCCACTTTTATCTGCGACTATATAATTCCAAACTCTTCTCCCTCCCTTTAGCTAAACAGAAACACTTTACATGAAGGCTTTCTTGACCCAAGAACTTAGAACAAAAAATCTAACTATGCAATTAACTACAGAAGTTTTCAGTAATCAGCTGCTCGCCGAGGTCGCCTTCTAAAACTCCCAATTAACTAAAAGATCTTTTTTAATATCAGTGATCAGTCACAACATTTAGATATTTTTAGTTCATGCAATAGGTCTATGTTTAGTGATTCTTAAAAAACCAAAGTGTTTAGGAACTGACTTAAAATGCCTACCATAGATTATTTCTATTTACCAAAAACATTACGAACACTTTATCAAAAAGAATTATTTAATTTAGTTCTATAATTTCATTACTTTCCTCAACATTCAAGTTATCAAGTTTCATTAGCTAGTCTCTCCATCACTTCTCATTCACTTTAAGTTCCTAAATTTCTTACAAAATGAGAGAGAGAGAGAGAGAGAGAGAGAGAGAGAGAGAGAGAGAGAGAGAGAGAGAGAGAGAGAGAGAGAGAGAGAGAGAGAGAGCCAACTGCTGTAAACATATGCCAAAGGTCAAAGAGAGGATGGCCATTGGGACGAAATTTGTCTAATATCTAAGAATTATTCAAACATTAATTAAACATGAGTCAAGATACCATACTATTCTTTAGCTTTAACATATGAACCAAAAGAAGTATTCTAGTTTGTTTTCATCCTTAGAAAACATAGAATTGTAAAGGGGAAATACATTAGTGTATTTTACTCAAATTAAAACACAAGCTAATTACTATACACGGTTTTCTATTAGCAATATACAAAAAAATTATAGAATATTCTTTTATTATTTTCTTATCTAAGAATCAAAAGGGGACAAGTTAATTACTGTACACGGTTTTCTCTTAGCAATATATTGAAAAAAAAATGCAGAATATTCTTTTAATATTTTTCTTAAGAAACTAAAGGAGACAAGTTAATTACTGTACACGATTTTCTCTTAGCAATATACAAACATTACAGAATATTCTTTTAGTATTTCCTTATTTAAAAATCAAAAGGGGACAAGTTGATTACTGTACACGGTTTTCTCTAGCAATATACAAAAAATTTACAAAATATTCTTTAAATATTTCCTTATTTAAGAATCAAAAGGGGACAAGTTAATTACTGTACACGGTTTTCTCTTAGCAATATAAAAAATTACAGAATATTCTTTTGATATTTTCTTATCTAAGAATCAAAAGGGGACAAGTTAATTACTGTGCACGGTTTTCTCTAGCAATATACAAAAAATTTACAAAATATTCTTTTAATATTTCCTTATTTAAGAATCAAAAGGGGACAAGTTAATTACTGTACACGGTTTTCTCTAGCAATATACAAAAAATTTACAAAATATTCTTTTAATATTTCCTTATTTAAGAATCAAAAGGGGACAAGTTAATTACTGTACACGGTTTTCTCTTACCAATATACAAAAATTACAGAATATTCTTTTAATATTTTCTTATTTAAGAATTAAAACAGGACGAAGCAAATCTCTCGTCAATATGCTCATTTGGCAGATAGCATAGGAAGAAAAGATTAAGAGGCTACATGTGAGTAATATACCTTGAATTTCAATACAGAAGTTCTCTTTTAAATATCCCGAAAAAGTAAAATTATTAGATACAGTATATATTGTATAAATCTTATATCCACCCATTGCAAAAGTTTTGTCAATTAGATCATAATTCACATAGCAATGCCAGATAACTCTAGAGCCAAAAGATTGACAAGAAAACTGCAACTCTTGGAGCCAAAAGGTTGACAAGAAATTAAGAAATTGGAACTCTTGGAGCCAAAATATTAACAAGAAAACTGCAACTCTTGAGGCCAAAAGATTGACAAGGAAACCAACTCTTGGAGGCAAAAGGTTGACAAGAAAACTGAAACTCTTGCAGCCAAAAGGTTGACAAGAAATTAAGAAATTGGAACTCTTGGAGCCAAAAGATTGACAAGAAAACTGGAACTCTTGGAGCCAAAAGATTGACAAGTACACTGTAACTCTTGGAGCCAAAATATTGACAAGAAAACTGCAACTCTTAGAGCCAAAAGGTTGACAAGAAAACTGCAACTCTTGGAGCAAAAAGATTGCCAAGAAAACTGGAACTTTGGAGCCAAAAGATTGACAAAAAAAAAACTGCAACTCTTGGAGCCAAAAGGCTGACAAGAAGACTGGAATTCTTGGAGCCAAAAGATTGACTGGAAAACTGCAACTCTTGAAGCCAAAAGATTGACAAGAAACTGCAACTATTGGAGCCAAAATATTGAAAAGGAAACTGGAACTCTTAGAGAAAAAAAAAGATTGACAAGAAAACTGCAACTCTTGTGGCCAAAAGATTGACAAGAAAACTACAACTCTTGGAGCCTAAAGATTTACAAGAAAACTGCAACTCTTGGAGCCAAAAGATTGACAAGAAAACTGCAACCCTTGGAGCCAAAAGATTGATAAAAAAAATTGGACTCTTGGAGCCAAAAGATTGACACGAAAATTGGAACTCTTGGAGCTAAAAGATTAACAGGAAAACTGGAACTCTTAGAGCCAAAAGATTGACAAGAAAACTGGAACTCTTGGAGCCAAAAGGTTGACAAGAAACCTGGAACTCTTGGAGAAAAAAGATTGACAAGAAAACTGGAACTCTTGGAGCCAAAAGGTTTAAAAAAATAAAATAGAACTCTTGAAAACAAGAGTTATTGAAAGAGAATGAAACAAGGAATTACTTGAATAGAAACAAGAAAACAATGAGTAACAAAATAATCGATCCAATGAGTGTACAAAATAGCTTCTTAGACCAAGGGGTGTAGTGGATAACTCCATACACAAAGAATTGCTCTCAATACTTCCGTGGACAATAAAGTGCTCAAAATAACTTTAGAACAAGGCATATCCCAGATAACTTCATTATTCAATGAGTACCAAAGAGACCACCATAGAAGTGTTCTAAATAACACTAAAGGCGAAAATGTAAAGAACAACTTCCTAGACAGAGAAGGGTCATGAATAACTGAATGGACCAAAGAATATAGTCTAAATGACTCCATAGAAAAAGTAATGTCCTGGATAAACCAGTGTATGCTATAAAAAATCTACTAAAGAGGGAATATTCAAAACTGGTAAATCAAATAAATGCCCAGATAACTTATTGAAACACCTTGAACTAGTGGGGCACTCAATAGAACATAGACCTCTTGTCACGGCAGCTTATTACTTGACCCTTTGCTCGACCTTGACCTCTGACCTAGGACTTTCAAGACTGAATCACTTCCACTTCTCAACATAATAATTAATCCCTGAAAGTTTCACTGCTCTATGAGTAAAATTGTGGTCAGGAAGTTGTTCACGAACAAACAACCTTTTGCTCGACCTTAACCTTGACCTTTGAGCTAGGACTTTCAAGACTGAATCACTTCCACCTCTTAACTTAACAATTAATTCCTGAAAATTGCATTACTCTGAGTAAAATTGTGGCCAGGAAGTTGTTCACACACAAAGAAACAAACAAGGGTAAAAACATAGTAAAAAACATAGATTTTCTGAGAGAATAACTTTCTGGACAGAACCTTCATATACAATAGGTTATTAACAGCGTAAACTTGATACTTTAGCAGAGTTTACCAGTTGATTAACATAAGGTAAGAATGCAACTCTGCACATTATTCAAAATCATAAGCAGTCTTTCACATCAATCAGAGCAGAAGTGGAACTGAATTACTGCTGATAAAACTTGGCTATTCACCAAAATGCAGCATCTGTTGTAAGCAAAGAACTTCGAAAAAGCATAACAATTTTTAAAGGTTTTATGTCATATTGGTGCATATGATGTGTTTTAATAAAAGGCAAAGCTTATGACCAACAGATGTCTACAGAATAAGAATTCCCAATGGAAAGTAAAGATAGAAACAATACTTATACGACCAGAAAAGCAGCCCTCTAAGTAATTATAGTGAAGTCATAAGCTAAACCACAAGTTTAAAAAATCCAGGAATTGTTAAGCAGATTTCAAAGCTAATGACCAATAGGTATTTACAGAATAGGAATTCCTAATGGAAAGTAAGGAGAGAAACAATACCTTAGAGGACCAGAAAAGCAGCCCTTAAAGTAAGTAATAATGTAATAAGCTAAAACAGGGTCAAAACCCTGGAATTGTTAAGCATCTTTCCAATCTATAACCCTTAGTCCAATATCCAAAGGTACCACCAAGATCACTGTATCATAGATATACAATGAAGAACAGAAATCACAGTATAACAAATATCATCACGAAGTAAGACCTCGCCTGATAGAAAAACTGGTGACCAGTTGAACTTCAAGTCTCAAAAATATGTTCAGTAAAGTTAAGATCAAATATTTTGACTTGTGCTGATATATCGTTTTAAAAACATACATTACATAATATAAATTGATTGAATATTTTCTACGTCATTTTCGTAAGAAGAAAAAATCACCTAAAGAGACCACATTGCTTGCTAGTGAAAAAAATAATCATTTAATATTAGTACCAAAAGTTTTAGCTGTGTTTTCTTATTCATAACAGTACTATGATTATGTGTTTGTGATACTTCAAATACTATATAGACATTATAGCTATTAACCCTTTAAAGTACATATTCAGATAGTATACAAGTGATATGAATCATGTGTTTAAAAGAAGACTAGCAAACACACAAGCAGTGTGGTCAAATCACATAAAAATTAAGTGGCATACAATTAAAAATTACAAAACAATTTTTCTTTAGTCCTGATAAAAGAAGACTACTAAAATTCTTATACCTCGTATAAATACAGAAAAAAATATTATAAGTAAAATATTCAATTGATGGCAATACAATAGTGAGACTGATAATTAATATTGAGTCTTCTAGTAAATTTAGTATGACACAAGATAGCAGAAGACTAAGATGGTGATCAAAGTTAATGAAGCTGTGATTCAGTGATATTTCAAGTTGCAAATATAGTTAACTTAATTTTACGTTTTGTTCTTTGTAAAAATTCTCTGATAAAACTGACAGAAGCGTTTACATTAGTTAAAACTTAATCAGTATTATATAAAAAGAAATTGTATGCCAAAGACAGCAACAGACTTTTGATTCTATAGAAAAAATGTTAGTAATACAATTGAATTCTAACATTTAACTTTAACAGATCAATCAAGTAATATCAAGGTACTTAGAGCACTGTTTAGTATTATACAAAATGAAAACTGTAAGACAGACAGCAACAGACTTTTGATTATGTAAAAAATATTAGTAAAGCAATTGAATTTTCACCTTTAACTTTAACAGATTAATTAAGCAAAATTAAGGTTGCCTACTTAGAGCCTCACTGTAAATAGATCTAGAAAAAAATTTAAAAATTATTGTTATTCATGGAGAAATAAATTTCAAAAAAGTGTAAATTATCATGTCTCAGGACTTGATTGGGAACTAATTTTGAATACGGATTTTGTAGAAAGCCATGGTGTCTATAGTTTTTCTTCTTGAAGTCCCAGATTCTACTTGCTCATTAAGGGACGTCACTTTTTCTTCTTGAAGTCCCAGATTCTACTTGCTCATTAAAGGACATCACTTTTTCTTCTTGAAGTCCCAGATTCTACTTGCTCATTAAAGGACATCACTTTTTCTTCTTGAAGTCCCAGATTCTACTTGCTCATTAAAGGACATCACTTTTTCTTCTTGAAGTCCCAGATTCTACTTGCTCATTAAAGGACATCACTTTTTCTTCTTGAAGTCCCAGATTCTACTTGCTCATTAAAGGACATCACTTTTTCTTCTTGAAGTCCCAGATTCTACTTGCTCATTAAACATCACTTTTTCTTCTTGGAGTCCCAGATTCTACTTGCTTATGAAAGGACATCACTTTTTCTTCTTGAAGTCCCGGATTCTACTTGCTCATTAAGGGACTTCACTTTTTCTTCTTGAAGTCCCAGATTCTACTTGCTCATTAAAGGACATCACTTTTTCTTCTTGAAGTCCCAGATTCTACTTGCTCATGAAAGGACATCACTTTTTCTTCTTGAAGTCCCAGATTCTACTTGCTCATGAAAGGACATCACTTTTTCTTCTTGAAGTCCCAGATTCTACTTGCTCATTAAAGGACATCACCATTATATCAGCCCCCAGTCACCTTGTTAATTTCAACCAACTTTATCCTGAAAGAAAAAATATGAATTATTCTTCTTTCAATTTAGGATAAATAAGAGGCTTTGATAGGCGAACTCAAACTAATAGTAAAATATCATGTAAAAACTGCTATTAGATGAGATGATACCAAAAAACTACTATGCCTTTATAGGACAAAACACTGTCTTTTGTAGGCGAACTCAAACTTATAGCAAAATATTATATAAAAACACAGTGTCTTTTGTAGGTGAACTCAAAATTATAGTAAAATATCATATGAAAACACAGTGTCTTTTGTAGGCGAACTCAAACTTATAGTAAAATATATAAAAACACAGTGTCTTTTGTAGGTGAACTCAAAATTATAGTAAAATATCATATGAAAACACAGTGTCTTTTGTAGGCGAACTCAAACTTATAGTAAAATATATAAAAACACAGTGTCTTTTGTAGGTGAACTCAAAATTATAGTAAAATATCATATGAAAACACAGTGTCTTTTGTAGGCGAACTCAAACTTATAGTAAAATATATAAAAACACAGTGTCTTTTGTAGGTGAACTCAAAATTATAGTAAAATATCATATGAAAACACAGTGTCTTTTGTAGGCGAACTCAAACTTATAGTAAAATATTATATAAAAACAGTGTCTTTTGTAGGCGTCTCAAACTTATAGTAAAATATATAAAAACACAGTGTCTTTTGTAGGCGAACTCAAACTTATAGTAAAATATCCTATAAAAACACAGTGTCTTTTGTAGGCGAACTCAAACCTATAGTAAAATATCATATAAAAACACAGTGTCTTTTGTAGGCGAACTCAAACTTATAGTAAAATATCATATAAAAACACAGTCTCTTTTGTAGGCGAACTCAAACTTATAGTAAAATATAATATAAAAACACAGTCTTTTGTAGGCGAACTCAAACTTATAGTAAAATATCATATGAAAACGGTGTCCTTTGTAGGCAAACTCAAACTTATAGTAAAATATCATATAAAAACACAGTGTCTTTTGTAGGCGAACTCAAACTTATAGTGAAATATCATATAAAAACTGCTATTGGATGAGATTATAGTGAAAACTTTGACTTTCATAGCTATTCGTTCATGAAAATCAATTAAAAGCACATATGCTTCAATAGATTGTTTATGAAAATTGTTTGATCATGTGATCGAAAATTAGATTTCATATAAACAAAAGAGATTTGATTCCTGGGCTTACTAAAAATGGTGTTCTTAACTTTCAAGTAATTTTAACAAACGCACATAAGAGCATCAATTGGTATGCATGAAATTGCTTAGAAATTATAAGGAACGTTTTAACTCGTTGTTATGCTGCACTGAGACTCTTCAACGACCTTCCACTCGATGTCAAGAATAGCAAAAATGTGGCAGCTTTCAAGAAAAACCTGAAGACTTATCTCTTTGGAAAGTGTTATAATAGTGATCAGAAAACTATGAAGCCTGAATACAAATGCTAGCGAATAACTGAAAAGATACAGAGCAAAATATAAACTGGAAAGAAATTATTTTCACACATCAAGGCCCGCCTGAACAGACTCTTAGTGTCTGATGGAGGGCGAGAAATAAACCCCTAAAAGTAAAAAGTAAAAGTAGGGGTAACATTTACAATATCAGAACACTCTAAGACTCCTCAATGTGGAAGTAATTAATTCTATATTAATAAATCTATTATTATATCCCCTATTATTTTCTTTAATTGTCTAACAAACTTTTTAAGAATTTTCCTTTTGAGAAATTTTTTGTATATCTAGAATGATACGATAGTATATTGACATAAAACTATTATGTATAGTAATGACAAAATCTATGACCATCTTGCTAAAAATGATATTTTAATTATAAAATAAATTTTTGAATATACTTACCCGGTGAATATATAATAGCTGCAACTCTGCGGCTCGACAGACAACATACTCAAAAAACTCGCGAGCGATTGCTATGCAGGTTGCGGGTGTGCCCACCAGCGCCAACTGTCGGCCAGATACCACTCTTATATGTAAACAAAACCTTCAATTCTTCTCGTCCCGCTGCGTCTCTATTGGGGAGGAAGGGAGGGTCATTTAATTTATATATTCACCGGGTAAGTATATTCAAAAATTTATTTTATAATTAAAATATCATTTTTTAAATATTAAACTTAGCCGGTGAATATATAATAGCTGATTCACACCCAAGGAGGTGGGTAGAGACCAGAGTTAATATGTTTACAGCGTATAAGCTAAGAGTTTTTTCATTTTGACAGTTATCAATATAACAAAACCAAAATAAATAGGTACCTGGTAAGGAAGTTGACTTAGACGATTACTCTGCCTTGTAAGTCTGTCTTCCTCACGGAGCCCAGCGATCCTCTTAGGATGCTGACAGACTCCCAGGAGCTGAAGTATCAAGGGCTGCAACCCATACAACAGGACCTCATCAAACCCCTAATCTGGGCGCTCTCAAGAAATGACTTTGACCACCCGCCAAATCAACCAGGACGCGAAAGGCTTCTTAGCCTTCCGAACAACCCATAAAAACAATATTAAAAAACATTTCAAGAGACAGATTAAAAGGATATGGAATTTAGGGAAGTGTAGTGGTTGAGCCCTCACCCACTACTGCACTCGCTGCTACGAATGGACCCAGTGTGTAGCAGTCCTCGTAAAGAGTCTGGACATCTTTCAAGTAAAATGACGCGAACACTGACTTGCTTCTCCAAAAGGTCGCGTCCATGATACTTTGCAGAGATCTATTTTGCTTAAAGGCCACGGAAGTTGCTACAGCTCTAATCTCGTGCGTCTTAACCTTAAGCAAAGATCGGTCTTCCTCACTCAAGTGTGAATGAGCTTCTCGTATTAACAATCTGATAAAATATGACAAAGCATTCTTTGACATAGGTAAGGATGGTTTCTTAACCGAACACCATAACGCTTCAGATTTACCTTTTAAAGGCTTAGTACGAGCTAAATAGAACTTAAGAGCTCTAACGGGGCATAATACTCTCTCTAACTCGTTGCCTACGATCTTTGATAAGCTAGGAATATCAAAAGATTTAGTCCAAGGACGAGAAGGCAGTTCATTCTTGGCTAGGAAACCAAGTTGAAGAGAACAAGAGGCTTTTTCTGTCGAAAAACCGATGTTCTTGCTGAAGGCATGAAGCTCACTGACTCTTTTAGCTGAGGCCAAGCACACCAGGAAAAGAGTCTTAAGAGTGAGATCCTTCAGGGAGGCTGAATGTAAAGGCTCGAACCTGTCTGACATGAGGAATCTTAGGACCACGTCTAAATTCCATCCAGGTGTAGCCAAACGACGTTCCTTAGAGGTCTCAAAAGACTTAATGAGATCTTGTAGATCTTTATTGTTGGAAAGATCTAAGCCTCTATGCCGGAAGACCGAAGCCAACATGCTCCTGTAGCCCTTGATCCTATACTCAGGTATAGGAGAAAGTCCGCGATTTGGGCTACAGAGGTACTGGACGAGGATACAGATACTGACTTGCACCAGTCTCGGAAGATTTCCCACTTCGATTGGTAAACTCTAATGGTAGAAGCTCTCCTCGCTCTTGCAATCGCACTGGCTGCCTCCTTCGAAAAGCCTCTAGCTCTCGAGAGTCTTTCGATAGTCTGAAGGCAGTCAGACGAAGAGCGTGGAGGCTTTGGTGTACCTTCTTTACGTGTGGCTGACGTAATAGGTCTACTCTTAGAGGAAGACTTCTTGGAAAGTCTACCAGCCATCGAAGTACCTCGGTGAACCATTCTCTCGCGGGCCAGAGGGGAGCAACTAACGTCAACCTTGTCCCTTCGTGAGAGGCGAACTTCTGCAGTACCTTGTTGACAATCTTGAATGGTGGGAATGCGTATAGGTCTAGGTGAGACCAATCTAGGAGAAAGGCATCTATATGTATTGCTGCTGGGTCTGGGACTGGAGAGCAATAGATTGGAAGCCTCTTGGTCATCGAGGTTGCAAAGAGGTCTATGGTGGGTTCACCCCAAGTCGCCCAAAGCCTCTTGCACACATCCTTGTGGAGGGTCCATTCGGTTGGAATTACCTGACCTTTCCGACTGAGAATCTGCTAGAACGTTCAAGTCGCCCTGGATAAACCTCGTCACTAGGGAGATGCCTCGATCTCTTGACCAGATGAGCAGGTCCCTTGCGATCTCGTACAGTGTCAGGGAGTGGGTACCTCCTTGTTTGGAAATGTACGCCAAGGCTGTGGTGTTGTCCGAGTTGACCTCCACCACTTTGTCTCGAAGGAGACTCTCGAAGCTTATCAAGGCCAGGTGAACTGCCAAAAGCTCCTTGCCGTTGATATGCATGCTCCTCTGACTTGAGGTCCACAGACCTGAGCATTCCCGACCGTCCAGTATCGCACCCCAACCCAAATCCGATGCGTCTGAGAAGAGAACGTGGTTTGGTTTCTGAACTGCTAGGGGAAGTCCCTCTCGTAGACTGATATTGTCTTTCCACCAATTCAGGCAAGTCTTTACTGTTTCGGAAATCGGGATCGAGACCGCCTCTAGTGTCTTGTCCTTTTTCCAGTGAAAAGCTAGATGGAATTGTAGAGGTCGGAGGTGTAGCCTTCCTAGCGAGACAAACTGCTCCAGGGATGATAGAGTTCCTATTAGACTCATCCAATTCCTGACTGAGCAACATTCTCTCTTCAACATCTTTTGGATTACGAGCAGGGCTTGATCTATTCTGGGGGCCGACGGAAAAGCCCGAAAAACTGGACTGCGAATCTCCATCCCTAAATACAGAATAGTTTGGGATGGGATCAGCTGGGACTTTTCCAAGTTGACCAGAAGACCCAATTCCTTGGTCAGATCTAAAGTCCAATTGAGATCCTTCAGACAGCGATGACTGGACGAGGCTCTGAGAAGCCAGTCGTCCAAATAAAGGGAGGCTCGGATACCCGATAAATGGAGGAATTTTGCCACATTCCTCATAAGCCTCGTAAACACGAGAGGAGCAGGACTTAGGCCAAAGCACAGGGCCCGAAACTGGTACACCACATTGTCGAACACAAATCTCAGAAAAGGTTGGGAATCTGAGTGAATGGGGATGTGGAAGTAAGCATCTCTTAGGTCGAGAGAGACCATCCAGTCTCCCTTTCTGACCGCTGCTAAAACTGACTTCGTGGTCTCCATGGTGAACTTTGTCTTTGTGACAAAGACATTCAGAGCACTGACGTCTAGCACCGGTCTCCAAATTCCTGTCTTCTTCGGTACTAGGAAGAGACGGTTGTAAAACCCCGGTGATTGAAGGTCCGAGACTTTGACCACCGCTCCCTTCTCTAGCAAAAGAGACACTTTTAGTTTCAGGGCTTGTCTCTTTGCTTCCTCTCGGTACCTGGGAGAGAGATCGATGGGGGACGTCGCTAGAGGAGGTTTGCGTACAAATGGGATTTTGTACCCCTCTCTGAGCAACCTCACAGACTGTTGATCTGCGCCTCTCTTCTCCCAGGCTTGCCAGAAGTTCTTGAGTCTGGCACCTACTGCTGTCTGAAGCTGCGGGCAGTCAGACTCTGCCTCGCGAGGACTTGGCTCCTTTCCTCTTTCCTCTCTTCCCTTCGGCACGAGTACTTCCCCTGCTGGGGGCTCTGCCACGAAAGGGCGGAATAAACCTGGACGCTGGAGTGTCTATCCTAGGTCTAGCAGATAAGGCAGACGAAGGGGTCCCTTTGCGAGCCGAGGACGCAACCAAGTCATGGGTGTCCTTCTGCACAAGAGACAACGATATTTCCTTAACTAAAAGTTCAGGAAACAAGAACTTAGACAAAGGGGCAAAGAGTAGCTCAGATCGTTGACAGGGCGTCACTCCTGCTGACAGAAAAGAGCAGAGAGACTCTCGTTTCTTTAGGACTCCTGACGTAAACGAGGCGGAGAGCTCGTTGGATCCATCGCGGATGGCCTTATCCATGCAGGACATAATGAGTAAGGAAACATCTCTATCGGCTGATGAGATTTTCCTACTCAAGGCTCCCAAACACCAGTCAAGGAAGTTAAAAACTTCAAAAGCCCTAAAGATGCCCTTAAGTAGATGGTCCAGGTCTGAGGATGACCAACTAATCTTCGAGCGTCTCATGGCTAGGCGACGGGGAGAGTCTACAAGACTTGAGAAGTCGCCCTGGGCAGAGGCAGGAACTCCCAAGCCGAGAACTTCTCCCGTGGCATACCAGACGCTCGATCTAGACGAGAGTTTAGTTGGGGGGAAGGCAAAGGCAGGCTTCCCTAAACTCCTCTTGGTTTCCAACCAATCGCCTAACAGCCGTAAAGCTCTCTTGGATGAGCGAGAGAGAACGAGTTTTGTAAAGGCTGGCATGGCAGCAGGTACGCCTAAAACAAACTCAGACGGCGGCGAACGAGGAGCCACAGAGACAAAGTGTTCAGGGAACAACTCTTTAAAAATGAGCATGACTTTTTCAAAGTCCATAGATGGCGGAACTGCTCTAGGCTCATCAATATCTGAAGGATGATCCTCAGGCTGAGGGTCAGCAACGTCCTCATCCGAAAGTTCCTCATCTGATAACTGATGAGAAACAAGCAAAGGGGTAGGCAATGCTTGACACGCAGCGTCCGCCCGCACTGGTGCATAAGTGGCGGAGCAGGACGCAGCGTCCTGAAACTGCTGAACAGTCTGGGAACTGTCAACAACAACAACAGGTGTGTGAGGACGCACAGCGTCCACCCGAGACTGCTTAGACCGCCTGGGTTGTGCAGTCAAAACAACTCAAGGTTGCGGAGGTTGACGCACCGCGTCAAAACATGTCAACTCTGATGGTTGGCGAACGTCCTGAACGTCACCAGGCGCATCAGTGAGTTGCTTAACGTCCACATGCGGTTGAAAGTCCACACGAGACCGCATCGGGTGTGGTACAACCCCAACTGGTTGACGTGAGTTGGCTACACCAACGTCAACAGGACGCACAACAGAACGCTTGGGTGGCTGACGGCCAAGATCTCCATGAGATAAACGGCTAGGTTCAACGGAAACCTTCTCTGCGTTGTAATCTTCCATAAGGGATGCAAGCTTAGACTGCATGTCCTGCAGTATAACCCATTTAGGGTCTACGGTAACGGGTGCGGTAACAGACGGGGTTAGCGTCTGAGACGGCACAACTTTGCCTTGCTTAGGCGGCGAGCAGTCATCCGATGACAGCAACGGGTCCGAACTGTCCCAATGACTACATCCGGGACGTTGGACCTGTCCTGAAGAGACCGACTTGCGTTTCAAAGGCCTAGAAACCTTGCTCCATGGTTTCTTGCGTGAAACGCCTTCGGAAGACGAAGTAAAAATGGGCTCTCTCGTCTTATGGTAGGGGCGATCTTGACGAGATACGCCTGATACCATAGAGGGAACGTCTGTTCGCTGATCAAGGCCTCTCGAACCCATAAGTCGTACGACATTGCTTTTCCCCTGGGCTTGGGAGCTTGCAAGAGGTCCCGGACTAGGTGAACGACAGGCACGAACAGACGAACCCTCGGTCGCAACACTGTTCACAACACTTTGCACACTAATCACTTTCCCACTTTCCGCCGTGGCACTGTGGCACTTAAGTTCCTTCACGTCAGCCATGAGTTGATTACGGTCACTTGCTAACGCTTCAACTCTCTCCCCCAAGGCATGAATAGCACGTAACATGTCTTGCATAGACGGTTCCTGAGTGCTAGAAGGGGGGTTAGGAACAACCACTACAGGGGAAGGATTAGGTTCAGGGGCATGTGGAGAGGAAAAATCTACGGACCTAGATGAACTTCTCCTTACCCCATCTCTCTCTAGTCTGCGTGTGTACTTATCATATTCGATAAAATCGAATTCCGAAAGGCCCACGCATTCCTCACACCGATCTCCCAATTGACAGGTTTTACCCCGACAATTGGAACAAACAGTATGAGGGTCGAGAGAAGCCTTTGGAAGACGCCTATTACAGTCCCTAGCATTACACTTTCGAAATCTAGGTACTTGAGAAGGGTCAGCCATTTTGATTTAGTCAAAGAAAATTCCAAAAACAATCCAAGTCATCAACAAATAATCCGATTCAATAAAGAGTTCAAGAGTTTATGTTGAAGAAAAACACCTGTACTGCGAAAGCTCAAACCAAAATAAAGTACTTCACCAAATATGATGGGAAAACTCCAGGTTCTACAGCGAGTATAAGTACGTCTTGTCGTCAACGTCGACAGAGAAGAATTGAAGGTTTTGTTTACATTCAAGAGTGGTATCTGGCCGACAGTTGGCGCTGGTGGGCACACCCGCAACCTGCATAGCGATCGCTCGCGAGTTTTTTTAGTATGTTGTCTGTCGAGCCGCAGAGTTGCAGCTATTATATATTCACCAGCTAAGTTTAATATTTAAAAAAAAACAATTTGCGAACCATCTCATTTTCAAGAGAATTTCTGCAATACTGGACTCTTTTGCATAGAATATGTTTAACACTATATTGTATACTGTATATGAGCTCCTCTCCATAGATGTTTATTACCTACTCTGTAACCTGAGCTGTAAATTTATAGAAAAAAAATAAACTTATCTTTAAGTTGATGTCAGCTGAATCTTACAGCCTCCGTCCCTGTTATCAGCTTTGATATAGATATGATTCATTTCATCTCCTTTTCATATCATTGGGGGAATAAAGTTGACCACTAGTGTTTTTTGTTTAATGGCCTCGACTTTTGGATTTCAAATGTCCAGGTAAATAAGAGCATCTGAAAGAAAAAGAAAATATCTTTACTCTATATGTTCTCCAAGACATAACCTGACCTTATAAACAATTTAATACATAGTCACTTTTTAAAATTATCTATTAGAATAACTGGCATATTCAATTTCATACTTTAGAGATCAATAAAATATATACTTTTTAACCATAAACTTGACAATGCTGAAGGAAGAACAGAGCTAATAACCAGATTTCGTGAAAAAAAGAATGAAACGAAGTTCACTTGGATAATAGTCGGCAACTACAGTAGCAGCCATGTTTAATAAGAAATTGGCGCTTTCATATAAACCTTATTATTTATACAATGGTTTTATGAATACTATTCTTGGTTATGAGCACCCCATCCTTGAACCGAGGTGTCAGACCAGAACATGAGGTATGAAGGACCGAGCAGAGAGACACTCCGGCTTTGAGACGCTCCCTCTGCAAACACCAAAGAAGGTCCTAGCACTATGACCAGGGCTTTCGGTGATGTCCGATGATTAACTGGGAACTCGACCTGAACATGAGATTGGGGGTCTGTGGCCAGCAGTCCTGAAAGGATACCAAATAACCTTCCTAAAAGACATTCACTACCAAAGATTTGGCCCGGTGTCTCTGCAAAGTCATCTAGTGTCGACACAGGGACTAACATCTGCATTTAATTCTACCTCCCTTCTTCCCACCACGACCCTTCCAAAAAGTAGCGGGTGGGGGTGTTTGAAAAGGCTGTGGACACACAGGGTCTTTTCAAGATGATGTCGCGGGCATTGCCTACCAGGGTCTTAGAGTGGGTATCGAGCTTTCCTTGATTCTGATCCCACAGGCTTAGCTAAAACACCCAAATGTTTGGCCAATGCCACCTTCAAAGAGCCAGGAACCCTGAAAAAGAAAGAATGGTGGATCATGGAGTCCTGGGAAGCAGTCTTCAAAGATTCCACCGTCACCTGCATATAACTCCCAGGAAGGAGAGACATGGCACCCCGCATCGACGAGTTCCTCATCGGCAATGGCACCTCTGTGGTAACAGATTTTGAGAAAAAAAAAAGGCTCGTCTCTTCAAAACCGAGTCAGCGCAGTGGTTTTCAGCCTGGTGGGCCAGGAAGGTAACTGCATTCCCACCAAAAGGTAGAATAGTCTTCTACTCCTCCAAAGCCTACAGGGATCGGAAGCCACTCAGGCATCGTCCACCTCCCTCAAAAGAGAGGCAGAGTTACAGGGAACCCTATCCCTGTGAATATGGCAAACCTCCCTGAACTTCTTCAACCTATTCCTCTTCATCTTAAAAGAAGAGTCAAGGAGTCGAAGGACTAAGAGGAGGATAAAATTGAGTCAGAACCAGAGTCGGAGGACAAAGCGGAGGATGAAGAAGAGTCAGCATCAGTAGGAGGAGGGAGGAGGAGGAAGAACAGCACCCACATTTCTTCCTCTTCTTTTATCTTGTCCCTGGCTCTGCAAGCAGAGCAGTTGAGGTCTGAGCAACAATTGATGACGATGCTCTCCCAGGGGGTGAAACCACAGGTGTTGCTCTTACAGGAGCCACGACACTGAGCCACGCTGTCACAGGGAAGAGGGAAGGCATATTCACAAGGTCCATTGACCCCACTACAAGCTGGGCCGGAGGCACAGACACAGAGGGAGCAGGAACTCACCTCGGACCTCTAGACACAAGGGTTCGGGCGACTAAAACAGAGAATGGGGTAGGAATCCCTTGGGGAGGTTCAGGGATCAGAGTAACTCCAGTTACAGGGGTAATGCTTACCTTAGCCTTAGCTTACTTCTGACCACTTATGGGGACTATGCCTCCCGGCCCCAGGAGCTACCTTACCAGACTTACCAACCTTTACAGCTTAGAGGGGGAAAACCACCAGAGTCAAGACACTGGGGAACCACAACACCCTTCACCACCGGTATCACCCGTGACACTTGGATACTAGCTACCCCAACAAAGCCATGGAGAGCCTACAAGAAAGACCAAAGAAAGCCCAAGACTTCCTTTCGGTCAAACTCATTGTCAACAACCTGCAATGCCATGAGAGAAGAGCGTCCAGCCTTAGTGAGGGTGCAGCGAACACTATAGGTTTCCCACACATCAACGAAGTCTGAAAAACTTACTGATGTAGATCAGAGGGTTCCAAGCCCCTTCACAATACTTCTCAGGGACCAATACAGGGCCATATGCATAGAGGCAGCAGCAGCAGCCCCAACCACCAAGCAGACCAAAGAAGCGAAAGACTCCACTGAAGTTTTCCTGGCAGTTCCCCAATCTGACCTCAACAAACGCTTGGCATGCCTCTTTTCCTTCAGGGCATACACCTGTCACTGCACCGGAGGCCATGACCTACACTCAGCACACAGGGATGATTGTGAACAACCATGTCCCCTACAAGACTCACAGAGGGAGTGTAAATCAATAGCCAGTTTAGCCATAAACCGGTTGTAGCATCCTTTCTTGCCCTAGCAAACACAAACTTCTTGCTTCTATTCTATCACTAACAGCCAAAGCAAAAGTAAAGGCTCTCTGCCCGAAAAGGGGGCAGAGCTCCTTGCCCAACACCCTCACCAGCTGGATAATCGCTAGTCGTCCAACTTTAAGGACAGTCAACAGCTCATGCAGAAAACCGCCCTAATCATGAACGGGGGTTTGTATGCCGTGAAGGAACAATTGTTAATCTATTGTAATAAGACTTTCATATGAAAATAACACTTCAGAACTAATGTACACTCTCTCATGCCTTACAATTACAAAATAATGGGGGACTCGATTTTGAGGTCAAGCAATCCCTGCACTGGTAGCAGATATAAATAAATTACACTTACACTAACTTGAAAATACATGTCATAATTATGTGCTTCCTGGGAACCAATATCTCCTAACTGGGGACAATATAGAAAAAGGTAAAAACATGGATGTTAGCTGCCATTACCACACCCAAATAACCTATCCTAGGGTTTCGGGTTTTTCTCTTTACTTACCAAGGGTTTTCGACTACCTGGAATAGCCCTTCCAATCCCATAACTGTTTCACAAAGAAACCCATAATTAAAACATTGACCCATGTAACAAACCTAATTTGTTCCTTACCTAAGTCTATGAGGTCGAAGACTTTGGACTTTCTGCAGCTATGGGGACTATTGAGTCCACTTTCTGCTGTTAGGTGATTGATGGTATAACGTAGCTGCTTCAAGCAAGTAGTTGTGAAGCTGTTCGTACCTCTTGTTCTGTTGAATGGATGAATTTTTATGAATAAGACAATCATGAAAAAATATTTAGTAAAAAGTGGCTTTAAAGATACCTTTACATTATGACTAAACATATATAGAATATTAGTTATTACAAAACTTTTTTATTCCCCGAGATCATATCTCCACATCTGATCAAAGCCTCTCGATGTTCTGGGTATATGCACCTGTGTCAGGATCAACAGAGTTCTTAGTGATTAACAGAGGCACATATACTGTATTCATCACTGGTAAAATCTTTATCAGCACTCCTTTTTGAATTACCTACTGCAACTCGATAGAATGTTTTCTTGTTGGGCACAAGAGTATCAATATTGGTTAACCCCCAAGTTTTTGATCTCCTATTTTATGCCACCATCTACACCAGACAAAGGTCTTCTATCATATCTTTACTTCCCAAACTCTGATGTATTCACTTTAATGCCAATGATGGCCCCACAAAAACTTCCTATAGCCTTGGCAATAATTATCTATAATGTCCTAGCAATAAGACCTACATTTAATCAATGTTTGTTTGATCTAGTCAAGGTTATGGGAGGTACAGTCACTAATGTAGGAAATTTTGAAGAAATGATTCACTAAGTTTTTGCCTTCCTTCTGTATGAGCCCTTTCCAGGAAAGATCTTATAATTGTTACCTTCATCGTATGGCTAAAAATCCACTAATTAACTTAAAGACTAAATACTCATGACTTTCATATGGTCAGGCATAACACAGCTGAAGTGATGAATCCATAGTGTTGGGAAAATTTGTATAAATCAGCCTTTTTGACAAAACACTGATGTTTCATCCTGCTCTCTTATGGAACAACCTTGTCATAATACAGACGTAGTGAAAGTTATTTCAAGATTGTAAAAATTGGAAAAATATGAGGGAACATTCATAAAAAAATTCAGTTTCATTATATTGGATCTAATTGTTAGCTAATGACTATATCAGAGAAAATTAAGAAAATCTTCTACAAGCAATGGGGTATAGCCTACCTTTGAGAAATACACCACCATCGCCTTCCTAAACATCAATATTAAACTTTGGAAACGGCATTTTTGCTTACATATTTATCTATGCAAAAACATGCACAAAAGAATCTTGTACACAACCATATCTCATGGTAAATTGTTATTTACCATGATGATTGATAAAGTATACCATCACCCTTCATAGTACATATACAGTATATTTAATGGTAGGTAAGGTAAGGATAAGGTAGGTAAGGTAAGGATAAGGTAGGTAAGGATAAGGTAGGTAAGGATAAGGTAGGTTAGGTAAAGTAAGGAAAGGATAGGTTGTAGGTCAGAAAAGGGGAGGTTGTAAGGAAAAGGAAAAAGAGCGTAGTTTAGGTTAGGCAAGGTAAGCAAATGGTATGTTTGCTGAGGTAAGGTTAGGTAAGATGAAGGTACAGTGGCGTGGGGTAGGTTAGCTAAGGTAAGGCAAGGGTAGGTTAACTAAGGTATGACAGGGTAAGGGTAGGTTAGTTAAGGTGAGGTAAGGTATGGTAAGGTATGGGCAAGCTAGCAAAGGTAAGGTATGGGCAGCAAAGGTAGGTATGGGCAGCAAAGGTAAGGTATAGGCAGCTAAGGTAAGGTATAGGCAGCTAAGCTAAGGTTAGGTTAGGTTGTGTTACATAAGGTTAAGTTACGTAAGGTTAAGTCATGTAAGGGTAAGTTACGTAAGGGTAGGAAAGGTAAGCTTAGGGTTGGGACTGTAAGGTAAGGGTATTCAAGGCAAGGGTATGTAAGGTAAGGGTATTCAAGGCAAGGGTATGTAAGGTGAGGATAGGTAAGGCAAAGGCAAGGGTAAGTAAGGCAAGGGTAAGTAAGGCAAGGGTAAGTAAGGCAAGGGTAAGTAAGGCAAGGGTAGGTAAGGCAAGGGTAGGTAAGGCAAGGGTAGGTAAGGCAAGGGTGTTTGAGGCAAGGGCAGGTAAGGCAAGGGTGTTTGAGGCAAGGGCAGGTAAGGCAAGGGTGTTTGAGGCAAGGGCAGGTAAGGCAAGGATATGTAAGGCAAGAGCAGGTAAGGCAAGGGCAGGTAAGGCAAGAGCAGGTAAGGCAAGGGCAGGTAAGGCAAGGGCAGGTAAGGCAAGGGCAGGTAAGGCAAGGGTAGGTAAGGTGAGGATAGGTAAGGCAAAGGCAGGTAAGGCAAGTGCAGGTAAGGCAAGGGTGGGTAAGGCAAGGGTGGGTAAGGCAAGAGCAGGTAAGGCAAGGTTAGGTAAGGCAAGGGTATGTAAAGTAAGGATAGGTAAGGTAGGGGTATGTAAGGCAAGGGCAGGTAAGGCACGGGTAGGTAAGGCAAGGGTGTGTAAGGTAAGGATATGTAAGGCAAGGGTGTTTGAGGCAAGGGCAGGTAAGGCAAGGGCAGGTAAGGTAAGGGCAGGTAAGGCAAGGGCAGGTAAGGAAAGGTTGGTTAAGGCAAGAGCAGGTAAGGCGAGGGCAGGTAAGGCAAGGGTATGTAAGGCAAGGGTAGGTAAGGCAAAGGCAGGTAAGGCAAGGGCAGGTAAGGCAAGTGCAGGTAAGGCAAGGGTGGGTAAGGCAAGGTTAGGTAAGGCAAAGGTATGTAAGGTAAGGATAGGTAAGGCAGGGGTATGTAAGGCAAGGGCAGGTAAGGCACGGGTAGGTAAGGCAAGGGTGTGTAAGGTAAGGGTATGTAAGGCCAGGGCAGGTAAGGCACGGGTAGGTAAGGCAAGGGTATGTAAGGCAAGGGTACGTAAGGCAAGGGTATGTAAGGTGAGGATAGGTAAGGTGAGGATAGGTAAGGCAAAGGCAGGTAAGGCAAGGGCAGGTAAGGCAAGGGCAGGTAAGGCAAGGGTAGGTAAGGCAAGGGCAGGTAAGGCAAGGGCAGGTAAGGCAAGGGTGGGTAAGGCAAGGGTAGGTAAGGCAAGGGTATGTAAGGTGAGGATAGGTAATGCAAAGACAGGTAAAGCAAGGGCAGGTAAAGCAAGGGTGGGTAAGGCAAGGGCAGGTAAGGCAAGAGCAGGTAAGGCAAGGGTAGGTAAGGTAAGGGTAGGTAAGGCAAGGGTAGGTATGGTAAATGAAGGCAAATTTAGGGTAAGTAATGTATGATTAGGTAAGGTAAATGCTAATAAGGTAAGATTAGCTAAATTAAGGCCAGGTAACGTAGGGGTAAGATATGGGTAGGCAACTCAAAAAACCATATTTTCTCAATAATTAAATCACTAGAATTAATGTTTCTGATAATCACAGGTGATGAAATTAACTTAGTAATCAAAATCGTTGTGACAAAATACCCAAAATAGAATGTCAAAACTATATAAAACTCAATATCATTAGGAGAGTTTATTTTGGAAACTAAACCATCTTTGTAAATTTCCTTTTCGTCATTTGGTTTAAGTCTTTGCTTCATTTTTTTTAAATCTATTAAAAAATCATAAATAAACCATACGCGAATCTGTACTGATAAGCCTACTCTAATGGTATGCCTAATTAGCATGAAATTACTGTCTAAAAAAATATAGGCCTAGGCTATAAACATACCTCTATCAGACTAGTTTCACATCAATGAAGATCACTTTAACT
Organism: Palaemon carinicauda; assembly: GCF_036898095.1. Lineage (NCBI taxonomy): Eukaryota > Metazoa > Arthropoda > Malacostraca > Decapoda > Palaemonidae > Palaemon > Palaemon carinicauda. The sequence continues at coordinate 64,815,073 of NC_090728.1, read as the reverse complement.
GTAAAATTATTTACATATTAATGAAGTTAATAAGCATTAAAGGAAAGCCTTACCTTCAAAGTAATGGAAAACAGAAGAATTGCACAGTAAAATTCAATATATCGCCATTCCTTGTTGGCGGAAAGGAGTAACATGACGGACAGGAGACATTTTTGTTTCAAACTTTCAAAAAGGTTCCAATAATGTTCAGCCAATTTTAACACCTTTTTGCTTATTTATTCCACAATATCAATCATTTTGATCATCCAATTTCATTAAAATATCCATTAAATTGCTATTATAAATTTGGAACTATTATTATTGAAAGATATATTGAAAGGTTCCAATAATGTTCAGCCAAATCTAACACCTTTTCACTTATTTATTCCACAGTCTAAATCCTTTTGATCATCTTATTTCATTAAAATCTACATTGAATTGGTGATGTAAATTGGAACTATTATTATTGAAAGATATATCGAAAGAGTTCGAAAGAAGCAAAGACAGTAATGTCTTTGTAAAGAAGAGAAAGAGAGATTCTTGTTTGCTTTGAAAAACACAATAACGGGTTTATATTATTCCATATCAAGTTAAAATAGAAAATGGGTTGAAATATATTTGAGTGAAAATGATAATCAGTTCAATATCAGACTGGGGATGGGGTTCAGTTGGGCTATTTTCATCCCAAGGTAATAAAAAAAGTAGTGTAACAAGTTTCGAATTTATTGAAATAAACTGTAGCCTACACAAAAATAAAACATTAAATCTATCGCAATAGTTTGCAAACCCCAGAAAACAAATGCAAATGTAATTTTAGATGTTCGGTATGCTCAATGAGATGACTGACATAAAAAGAAAAAATAGGTAAGCCTGTTTGTGGAAATTTCAATCTTTGGAGGGATAGTTTGCAAACCCCAGAGGACAAATACAAATGACATTTTTAGGAGTCTGGTATGCTCATTGAGATGACTGGCATGAAAAAAAAATGGGTAAGCCCTGTTTGTGGAGATTTCAATCTTTGGTTAAAAATCAAATTAGTTAGGCCCTATTTTTGGTAATTTCAATCTTTGGATAGATAACCCATCAAATCATGATATTTCAACCTTATAGTGAGCTATAGGAATCATATCAATTAGTTAACGTTGATTGTGTAACAAATTTGACTTGATATAAGTTATATGTTGTTTTCAGCGATGAAACTGATAATAGTGTATCATATATCAATGTAAATAAGAGCATAATTTCTCCAGTGCACAAGCTTATAACTTTCAGATTATCCTTAGAGAAAATCACAGCACCAAAGACAATAAGTTTTAGAAATAAATAAAATGTCTCTCCACGTGTAGGCCTATTTATTAATAAAGTAACTAAGATGATATCAATATTACCTGTCGTTATGGGAACTCAATATTATTAGGCTGTGTGTGTGTTGAGTTAAAACTATATGGTAAATAAAAATCAGCATGATAACATGCACCCATTTGATGAAAAGACTATAACTGTTAAGGAGAGATCTCCTTGGTTCGATGGGGAGACTTTCAGCGAAAAATAGGGAAAAAAGACGAAAATAGGGACAGTGGAGTAAGTTAAAAAAGATATAAGTAAAGGGAAGGAAAAATGCGGGTATAAAACTATCGAAAAAAAAATTAGAAATGCATATAAAAACGAGTCAATAATTTCTTAATATTATGCGAAAGAAAAATCCAAATAAACTTATTTCTCTATTGAAATCGTCTGCTAATGAATCCAGTTCTGAAACACGTCCTTCCTTTAAGATTGTTTCATACAAAGCCAAATAAGCCCATTTCTACTATGATATATATATATATATATATATATATAGAGAGAGAGAGAGAGAGAGAGAGAGAGAGAGAGAGAGAGAGTCACTAACCAACTTAGAATGAGAGAAAGTATTACTGTCCAGTTAAGAGAGAGAGAGAGAGAGAGAGAGAGAGAGAGAGAGAGTATCACCAACCAGTTAGGAGTGAGAAAAAGTATCACTGCCTAGCTGAGAGAGAGAGAGAGAGAGAGAGAGAGAGAGAGTCACTAACCAACTTAGAATGAGAGAAAGTATTACTGTCCAGTTAAGAGAGAGAGAGAGAGAGACAGAGAGAGAGAGAGAGAGAGAGAGAGAGAGAGAGTATCACCAACCAGTTAGGAGTGAGAAAAAGTATCACTGCCTAGCTGAGAGAGAGAGAGAGAGAGAGAGAGAGAGAGAGTATCGCTTTCCAGCTAGGAATGGACGAATATAATTGAGAACTTATCCCAACAGGAAATCTTTCATTACATACACACAAAGTTTGGACTATAGGTACAGGGTATTATACTTCCATTGATGCACGTATATATGGAGAATCGTGCACGAGAGAGAGAGAGAGAGAGAGAGAGAGAGAGAGAGAGAGAGAGAGATTGGATTGCTTAAACGACATAGAGGGTCTTGTTACAAACCCGGAAGCTCCCTGTTTTTCTATTTGAAACCCAATGCCTTCAATTAAGGATTGGAGACTTATACAGAGACTAACTTTCCTGAGAGAACAGCCAACGGAAATGCAAGTGATATACATATATATATATATATATATATATGTATATACATATATATATATATATATATATCATCTCGTCCTATGCCTATTGACGCAAAGGGCCTCGGTCAGATTTCGCCAGTGGTCTCTATCTTGAGCTTTTAATTCAGTACTTCTCCATTCATCATCTATTTAACGTTTCATAGTTCTTACCCATGTAGGCCTGGGTCTTCCGACCCTTCTAGTGCCTTGTGGAGCCGAGCTAAACGTTTAGTGAACTAATCTCTCTAATAGTCTCATTTCTAATCCTGACCTGCCATTTAACTCTCAATATCCTTCTGAGGGGTTGGTTCTAAAATCTACAGTTTCATTGCCATACCTTGTGAGTGTGTGTGTGTGTGTGTGTGTGTGTGTGTGTTGTGTGGTGTTTAGGAATATATTTCTCCTAATATACTGAATGGTGTGGCTTAATGTAAAAGTTAAAGTGTTGGGTAAATTATGAACAATTATATATGGTTCGTTTCTTCAGTCTTCTTTCCTTTGCTACCTTTCAACCGTGTTTATTATCGCCTTCTTTCCTCTGTTCCTTTCTCTATCTATCTTTATTATCGCCTTCTTTCCTTCCATCCTTTCTCTCAGTTCACTAACCTGCCTGGTAGATGACACCCCTTCTCAGCCTGCGCTATCGTCAAACATACAAGTCCCCCTCCTCACCGACTCTCATTCGAGGCTCATTATGTTAAGCGAAAGGGAAGAGCGGAGCCAAGTGCCTGGAATTTCCATTTTTAACTCGGCCCGAGGCCGAGGTTGTTCAATATTCAACAGATGTAAATGAAACATCGTCCTCATCATCATCAGGGAACTCTATAACTCGCCCGGCTCTCCAAAAACACAGCCAAGAGGCAGGAAGAGGCGTCGGAGTGGAGTGGACAAGCTTGAAATGTTGTTCTTTTCCCTGAGTGTATTTGACACATTATAATTATTTTAATCAATTCTATGTATTCTGTACCTGAGTGGTTTGAAGGTTTATAAACTCGACTATATTATGTATTATGATTATCATTACTAGAAGGTTACTGCTACTTTTTCCTGAATACTCACGACGCAAATCATATTTGCGGGCACTTTATCAATAAATTTCTAATTTAGTTTTTCATGACTAGGATTCTTTTATCCATGTCCATTTCTCCAATATGTGGCTGTGAGCCATTTCCTTCAATAAATCTCATTTTGCTTATATTTTTCTATTTAATTGTTTCCTCAACCTTTTCCAGAATTCTCATGATTTCTTTTTTCAGAGCCATTTCAACACCAATTCATATTTCATTTATTTCAATTTCTCTTTTATTTTTCCCTCAATTGTTTCCTCCACCTTTTCCAGAACTCTCATGATTTCTTTTTTTCAGAGCCATTTCAACACCAATTCCTATTTCATTTATTTTCATTTCATATTTACTACAAATTTCTTCAGTGTTGCTGCTACTCCAGCACTTTCCATAATGGGTTCTGCAATTTATCTTCAATTACCTCCAAGATTAATATCTTTTCATCAGTTTATGGTGCTATAATCTACAGTATTTTACGTTACTGGATATATTATTATTATTATTATTATTATTATTATTATTATTATTATTATTATCCAAGCTACAACCCTAATTGGAAAAGCAAGATGCTATAAGCCCAGGGGCTCCAACATGGAAAAATAGCCCAGTGAGGAAAGGAAATAAGGAAATAAATAAATGAAGAGAACAAATTAACAATAAATCATTCTAGAAAAAAAAGTAACAACGTCAAAACAGACATGCCACATATAAACTATTAACAACATCAAAAACAAATATGTCATAAATAGACTATAAAAAGACTCATGTCAGCCTGGTCAACAAAAAAGCATTTGCTCCAACTTTGAACTTTTGAAGTTCTACTGATTCAGATACCATTCCTGTTTCTGCTATGATGAGCCAGTATGGAGTACTTGATCGATGTTCATATATATATATATATATATATATATATATATATATATATATATATATATATATTTATATATATAATATATATATATATATCTTATCATTCTGTATTGTAGGTTTTCTATATGTTTCATTTCGATGTTTTTTATTACGCTTCAAATCTCTACTTTTACAAATATTGTTGGTGTAACCAGTTTCATACATTTTCTTGCCGTCTTCCAATGCCCTATTCTTCTTGTCTCCTTATTTACGTATTTCTTGCCCTTTTTTCCATTCCTTTTCATACTATCAATGCTTCTTTCCATGTTATTATTTTCCAATCTTTTTAAGTCAATCCAGACGAAATTAACCAGTCAAATATGCACGTCTTCATTATTTCTTAACAGTTATATTTTCGTCAAAAAATTAATTCTCTTCAAATTTGAGTACTATATGATTTTTATGATTTTGTACAGCACCGGTAAATCTCTCTCTCTCTCTCTCTCTCTCTCTCTCTCTCTCTCTCTCTCTCTCTCTCTGATATTCCACAAGAAAATTCAATATTGCCATAAACAAAAAAGTAACATAACACGTAGAACTCTCTCTCTCTCTCTCTCTCTCCATAGATATTCCACAACAAAATTCAATATTGCCATAAACAAAAGAGCAACATAACACGTAGAACTTTCCTCTCTCTCTCTCTCTCTCTCTCTCTCTCTCTCTCTCTCTCTCAACATATATCAATAACTAGATATTTCACAACAAAATTCCATATTCCCATAAACAAACATAAAAAATCGTAACACGTAGAACTTCTCTCTCTCTCTCTCTCTCTCTCTCTCTCTCTCTCTCTCTCTCTCCTCTCGCATATCAATAACGAAATATTTCTCAATCAAAAGACTAAAAATACCTGACAAGTGGAGAGAAGCCTCTTCAATGGTGTCTTTTAATAGCGAAGCCATTCTGCAGTGAGAGACACTGTTCAAGCAGATACCATCTTTGTAGTCATCTTCTACGTCTTCGACTCTTTGTCTTTCTTACTTACTTACTTGTTTACTTGTTTTGGGTTTAAATCCAACCCTCCACTGAAGTCGAGTGAACTACTTCTCGGGCGGGTCCATATTAATCATCTATGGAAACATTTCCATTATAACTTATACAATTCTTTGATTGTAGCATCTTCCAAATCATATGATCTTGTGAAAAGTAATGTCTTTAGTTTCTTCTGAAATTCAATTGCTCCCTTTAGGTCCTTCATTTCAGTTGGCAGTTTATTATAATGTCTAGGCGCACAGTAGCTAAAAGCCCTTTCACCAAATTACTTACTTACTTATTTACTTACTTACTTACTTAGACGGCTGTTTTTCCAGTCCTATACAGCAGGGGAACCTTACTCTCTGCAGAACCTCCACTGTCATTTTATCTTGTTCGTTCAGAGTATTCAACATTTCATATCACGTATTACTCATTTACTTACTTACTTACTTAGACGACTGCTTTTCCAATCCTATACAGCAGGGGAACCCTACTCTCTACAGGACCTCCACTGTCATTTTATCTTGTTCGTTCAGAGTATTCAACATTTCATATCACCTATTCCTCATTTACTGTTAAATCGTCACTATCAAAAGACACATTATAAGTCTTCAGTTTCCTCTTGAAAGTCTTAAGATCTTCAATTATTCGGATGTCTCTTGGGCCGCATATTTAAAGGCTCTAGAACCTACAGTAGACATATATCTAGATTCCAATAGTTCTAAACCATCTATAACTATTCTCGTGTCAACACGATTTATTATCTAGATTCCAAGAGATCGAAACCATCTGTAACTATTCTCGTGTCAACACGATTTGTTGGCTGCGTAGATCTTTACAAGTGTCATTTCCTTAAGGATATTTCACTTTCAACTCCACCTGAACCAGGCTTCTCTGTTCGCCTTTGATTCCAGGTTGCCAAATTCTTCTGAGCCCCTCTTGAACTGGAAACAGAATCAGAGAATTCTACAACTTGAGGTACTTATCAGAACGGGACCACTTTCTCAGTGCAATGATCTTGAAGACTTTGTACAAATAATCTTCTGTCAAATAACTTCTCTTTTACGGGCTGCCAATGCAAGAGCCCGTGTCTTACATAAGGTAAAATAGTTTAAAACGAACGAACAAACTTGACTGTTGAATTATGTCATCTAAATCGATTAAACTCATTGTGTCAAGGTCTCTTAAAGCTGCTTCCAACAGCACATTTTTCTACATTCAGATGTACAGTTTAAAAGTTTAAAGGCTACTTATGAACGGCAGAGGCAAGGGGACAATGACATTGCCCTATCGAGCAGGACAATGCCCTAAAGACTGACCATATATACGATCAGCACCCAAGCCCCCTCTCCACCCAAGCTAAGACAAGGAGGGCCAGACAATGGCTGCTGGGAACTCAGCAGATAGACTTATAAGGTCCCACAAACCATGCTTCCTTAGCTCACAAGGATGGTAAGGTTGCAGCGATCAAAGACACTAACCCCAGTCTGACGTTCACCAGTCAGGGATGTTACCGCATTGGCCACCACAACCCTGAGGTAGCGCATCATGTCACACCTCTACTGCATGGTAAGTTCCTGTGTGTAGCCCTGCCCATTATATCTGCCTTCTCCCCCTACAGTATCTGTTTGGTTACTCCATGTGCAGTAATGGTATGACAGGGTGCATTTAATGAGAGCGAGGTGTGCCAGAAATTCCTGTCTCCAACTGTACATATGTTCGTCCACATTGTGGTGGCCCATTGAAAGCGTCCATGCTTGGGGCTCGCCAGACTGGGGTTCCAGTCCCGCTCAAACTCGATAGTTTCTTTTAGTGTCTGCAACCTCACCATCCTTCTAAGCTAAGGATAGGGGATATGGGGGAGCCTTTAAGTATACACAGGACCTACAAGATCAGTTTATTGTATAGATTAGTAGGTATTTTGCGTAGCACACGGCATATTGGGTGTTTGTTGTCAAATACAAATTATCGAAGCACTTTGAGTACAAGAAAATCTTCAGATTCTTCTTGAAAACCTTGATCTCTTCAGTCTTGCGTATGTCTAGTGGGAGTTGCTTGAATAGTCTTTGGGCTAAATAAGGATAAATATGCAGTAAAAAAAAAAAAAAAAAAAAAAAAAAAAAAAAATGTATTTTCTTAACAACTGAAATAGGTATATTCTCTTTTTCATTGATAATTAAAATTGTGACAATGTTGAAATATATTCTAAGACGAAAGAATCTAGTCCTTGGGACAAAATAGCGATAAATATGCAGTAAAAAAACACAAAAAAAAATTATTTTCTTAACAACTGAAAGATATTAATTTTTCATTGATTATTAAAACTGAGACAATGTTGCAATATATTTTTAGACCAAAGAGTCTAGTGGGAGTCTTTTGTATAGCTCTGGGGCTAAATAAGAATAAAGATAAACTAAAAAAAAAAAAATAATAAAAAAAGTAATTTTCTTAGCAACCAAAAGAGGAATATTCTTTTTTCATTGATAATAAAAATTGATACAATGATTGCAATATATTTTTAGACGCAAGAGCGACATCAAAGGACAAATCGATCGGGAATTCTTCGCGAGGATCATCAAGTGTGCTCGAGTTGACATCTTCCATGAAAGGATTATTAGTCCAACAGTTTCTTTTTCGAGGTGATAAAGATCATAGTTTTGAACCCGCGTCCTTAAATGTTGATTTACTATACTATACATGACTTTCCAGTTAACGTTAACAGCAATAAAACAATGTTGTGTGATGGGATTTTTTTCTATTACACATTTTCCCTTTGCCTACACACACCAAATAGTCTGGCCTATTCTTTACATATTCTTCTATGTCCTCATACACCTGACAACACAGAGATTACCAAACAATTTATCTTCACTCAAGGGGTTAACTGTTGCACAGTAATTTTTCAGAGGCTGCTTTCCTCTTGATAAGGATAGAAGGGACTCTTTATCTATGGTAAGCAGCTCTTCTAAGAGAAGGACACTCCCAAATCAAACCACTGTTCTCTTGTCTTGGGTAGTGCCATAGCCTCTGCACCATGGTCTTCCACTGTCTTGGGGTAGAGTTCTCTTACTTAAGGGTGCACTTCAAACACTATTCTATCTTGTTCAGTGGCTACTTTCCTCTTAGTAAGGATAGGAGGGACTCTCTAGCTATGGTAAGCAGCTCTTCTAGAAGGACACTCCAAAATCGAACCACTGTTCGCTAGTCTTGGGTAGTGCCATAGCCTCTCTACCATGGTCTTCCAATGTCTTGGGGTAGAGTTCTCTTACTTGAGGGTGCACTTGGAACACTATTCTATCTTGTTCAGTGGCTACTTTCCTCTTAGTAAGGATAGGAGGGACTCTCTAGCTATGGTAAGCAGCTCTTCTAGGAGGACACTCCAAAATCAAACCACTGTTCTCTAGTCTCGGGTAGTGCCATAACCTCTGTACCATGGTCTTCCACTGTCCTGGGTTAAAGATCTCTTGGTTAAGGGTACACTCGTGCACATTATTCTATCTTGTTTCTCTTCCTCTCGTTATTTTGGAGATTTTATCCTCTTGTTATTTTCAAGTTTTTATAGTTTATATATGAAAGATTTATCTTGATTTTATCATTGTTCTTAAACTTCTCTTGTAGTCTTTCCCTATTTCCTTTCCTCACTAGGCTATTTTCCCTATTGGAGCCCTTGGGCTTATAGCATCCTGCTTTTCCAACTAGGGTTATAGCTTAGTAAGTAATAATAATAATAATAATAATAATAATAATAATAATAATAATAATAATAATAATTTAGGAAATGCACTCTGTCACCCTTACTGCACTGTAAGCAACCAAACAGATAGCATAGATAGATGCCAGAGATGTTAAACAAGGCTAAACACTGGAACTCGTCGTGCAGTAAGGGCGTGACAAGGTACACTTCCACAGAGAGAGGTGTGATAGTTCCTGTGTCCAGCTGTACATGGCAAACCCGAAAATGAAATATTGTGAGAAGATCCACTGGAGACAATCCATATCAATGGAGAAAAACAGGTAATAAATATTTTCTTTTGAGTATAGAAAAAAAAATTACTTTTATAACTATTACTGTTATATTCAAAGTAATCATAAAACTTTTATAATTATTATAATTATATCCAAAGTAATCAAGAATAAAGTTGTGTTCATTCTAATCTGAAAGGGAAAATAAATTTACATTTTCTTTAAAATATTCAAGGCCAAACTAGAGGTACTTCTTCCCTAAAAAAACTAAGTAATGCACAATCAATTATATGTTGCTAAATATGAATATGTTCGTGGAAATACAGTACGCAGTTGCCAGTGCCTACGACTTATTGGTCGAAAAGACTCTATAAGCAATGAATCGTGAACTGAAGAACCCAAGGCCACACAAAAGATCTCTCACTTCAAGTGCCCTCTTTTGTACTGGAGAAGGTCTAGCCTCCTCCTAATAACCCTCCCCCCTCCTTCTCTCTCTCTCTCTCTCTCTCTCTCTCTCTCTCTCTCTCTCTCTCTCTCTCTCTCTCTCTCTCTCTCTCAATAGTATTGACAAGGTCTTTTCATAAGAAAAATCAATAAATGACGAATGGATTCGAACTGTTACCATTTCAACACGCCTTTCAAGTGCCGTGAACCAAAAGTTTTTCAAGAGTCGTGAACCAAAAATGTATAGATTCGCTCTAATGACGTAAGGATTGGGTCAAAAGATTTGATTCCCAAGAAATGGAGTCGAAGTACATTTCTCATGACTGCATGAAAATGTTGGAAAGTCAATAGTATTGTCAAGTTCTTTTCATAAGAAAAATCAATGAATGACGAATGGATTCGAACTGTTACCATTTCAATACGCTTTTCAAGTGCCGTGAACCAAAAATGTATCGATTCGCTCTAATGACGTAAGGATTGGGTCAAAAGATTTGATTCCCAAGAAATGGAGTCAAAGTACATTTCTCATGACTGCATGAAAATGTTGGAAAGTCAGTGGCTTTACCTTTGTTTTTCGTCAATATGAATCACGTGAAGTTATTGCTAAAAACATTTACAAAGAAAATAGTGAAATTCTAGGTTGGAGAGATTGACAATACATAACTCATCCTAAATAAATTAATCTATACAAATAAAAAGTGATAGAATATATTTCAGGCATAAAATTTTTGCCTGATTAAACTATTCTATAAAAACAGTATAGTGTCACAATATAGTTCAAATATGCCCTTTTTAGTAGAGCTTATTTGGTTTACAAAAGAGAGCGTGCTAGAAATAGGAATGTATGGCGAGCGATTGTGACGCAGTTCCGGTAAGCCCTGCTGCTTCCTCCGGTGCCTTAGATGACCGCGGAGGTAGCAGTAGTAGGGGATTCAGCATTATGAAGCTTCATCTGTGGTGGATAACGGGGGAGGGTGGGCTGTAGCACCCTAGCAGTGCCAGCTGAACTCGGTTGAGTTCCTTGTCAGGCTGGGAGGAACGTAGAGAGTAGAGGTCCCATTTTTGTTTTTGTTTCATTTGTTGATGTCGGCTACCCCCCAAAATTGGGGCAAGTGCCTTGGTATATGTATGTACTGTATGTATAATCTAACCATCATTTAGTTAGCAGTAATATTGCTGTGAAATTACTATTTAATATAATTATCTATTTAGCAATGTTTTCACTCTAATTTGCTCGTCTGATAATTTATGATAGTGAAAACTAACAAAATTCGCTGGATGTTTGTTTTCTGGTTACCATACACCAATCCCATTTGCTAGATTTATGAGTAGTTAAGATAAAGGTCCCTAGAAAAGAGAGCGTGCATTAAAGGTATTGACTGGTTGTCTCCAAAATTATTATCAATTGAATATTTAAAGTATTCATCGATTTATGACAACTCCTTGAATTCTCAATGTGTCGCTATCAAAAATTTTCTGTCAACTTTTTAGTCTCTTATACCCATATTGTAACAATTTTTCTTAACTTGTTGACTCTCTAATTAAGCTTAAGGATCTTTTAAGTTAATTTATGTATAGGATTGCAAAAAATCAAATCTCCCTACTTGCCTATTGGCTAGTTTGTAGATCCTGAATCTAAAAACGTTCTCTCGTCAAAATTAATTATAAGTTCAAGAGAAGTGATTAGATCTGTATCGACAACTAGGTTATACAATTAACTTGTTTTATAAGTCTCAGTACAGTGTTAAAAAATAAGAAGATTCCTATCATCTTAAAAAGGAAAGTCTATGATCATTGTATCCTCCCCACTGTCACCTATGGGGCCGAAACTTGGAATCCAACAAAAAAGCTTTCCCTTAAATTACGAACAATGTAGAGGGCACACGAGAGAATTATGCTAAATCTAACATGGAAGGATAGAAAAACAGCTAAATGGATACGTCAAAAAACTAAAGTAATGGATATCCTTGAAACCATTAGCAAGCTCAAATGGAACTGGGCGGGGCACATTGCCAGGATGACAGACAACAGATGGACATCACGAACAACCTTCTGGACACCCCGAGGATACACAAGAAACCGAGGAAGACAAAAAACCCGCTGGCGAGATGACTTAGACCAACATAAGCAACAGTGGCACAGAATAGCTTGGGATAAAAGTCTGTGGAGGAACCTGGGGAAGGCCTACATCCAACAAAGGACTTTTGAAGGCTGAAATGATGATGATGATGATAAGTCTCAGGGTATCTTGTTGTGATTGAAGGTTTCAATAAAAAGCACGAACTTGCATTTTAGTTTTTATCTTTACTTGAGATAATATATTATCCATTTTATCTAAACCAATCTAAGAAAATTATGGAGTCTATGTTGTTGCAGTTTCTGACAACTTAGAAGAATAACCAGAACTTACCTTAAGTAACTTATTTAAACACCTTTCAGCAATCTGTTCTCATAATGACTGAACATAAGATACATCATCAGAGTAGGGCTCTTCCTCTGCATGCTCTCAATCTTCATCTTCCTGTTCTGAAACACAATCCCTTAACTTTGATTATTGTCTTCCATACTCACTTACCTTTAACAAGAAAACTCAAGGTGTGCTAGTGACAGAGCCTATACGCGAACGACGCCCACTGTCGTCCGATATATAATGCAACTGTACCAACCGTGTGTCACACGATCGTACATAATTCATTTTGTATATAATATGCTTGTATCTTCGCTCTTCCCTCGCACTAAAAAGAACCAGAATAAACATGTCTGTGCTTCTCCTATGTAACATTGTCTGTTTCTCAAACATGTAATTTCCTGTTGCCTTGAGGTTTTGTATATAAAGGAATGTTCTATAATAAATTAACTCAGTTGTTTTCACACTGCCTTTGAGTTCACAACCTTCTCTCAGCTCTTCACACAACCCATCAGTAATAGCAACCATATGATTGGCCACACAATTACTAAGAGAAATAATTTGTTGCCTGGTAGCACCTACTTCCGTACACAGAGGGATATTAGGATCCAGATCACCAGCTTAGACTTCTTCCTCACAAACCAAAGGTCCATAGGAGCTGATTGGTTCGCGGACGTGTGAGGATAGCATAGTGGAAGATGTATGAGTGGTATTAGAGTTGGAGGCTATAAGAAACGATGACGACTCTTTCATGTGTTGTGCACCATTTGAACACTTTCTGACTGGTGCACTAGAAACACTGGTGAAAATTTCAGGAGTTAATCGAGGAGTTATCGTAGGGTTCGAAACAGGGCAGGTTAAGTTTGCTTCTCTGTTAATGCCCAAACATTCACTAGGATCCTTAAGATTGTATAGAAGCTACAGATCTCAAGAACTTATGAAAATCATTACTATCAAATCTTTGAGTGGATGGATGGTGTGAAGAAAGCTCTGGGTGATAGGAGGATAGATGTGAGAGAGGCAAGAGAGCGTGCTAGAAACAGGAATGAATGGCGAGCGATTGTGACACAGTTCCAGTAGGCACTGCTGCTTCCTCCGGTGCCTTAGATGACCGCGGAGGTAGCAGCAGTAGGGGATTCAGCATTATGAAGCTTCATCTGTGGTGGATAATGTGGGAGGTTGGGCTGTGGCACCCTAGCAGTACCAGCTGAACTCGGTTGAGTCCCTGGTTAGGCTGAAGGAACGTAGAGAGTAGAGGTCCCCTTTTTGTTTTGTTTCTTGTTGATGTCGGCTACCCCCCAAAATTGGGGGAAGTGCCTTTGGTATATGGATGGATGGATCAAACCTTGAATGCTCGTTACGGGTCGAGGGCTCATTAACTGGCTTGATATTCCCAACTACATCCCCACTGGATTCTACTAGCCTAAGCTACTCTAGATTTTCCCATGAACTCAAACCTAGTTTCCTTTTAGGTTAGCACTCCCAATCTGATCAGTAACATATTTTTCCAAGAGCGGAATAGAAAGGCTTTCACATTCTTTCCAAGAGCGGAATAGAAAGGCTTTCACATTCTTTCCAAGAGCGGAATAGAAAGGCTTTCACATTCTTTCCAAGAGCGGAATAGAAAGGCTTTCACATTCTTTCCAAGAGCGGAATAGAAAGGCTTTCACATTCTTCAGAACGATTTTGCACATCACAATAATGTCCCCTGTATGAGAGGCAAAGAGAAGGAAGATCATAATTGCTATGAAATGAATCCCTCGAACAATCTACACATTAATGCTAACATATCCCGACGACATCAAAAGAATGATACCAAATTGAGTTTTAATCTGGGACTGAGCAACAACAATATTGTAATCATCTTTATTCAACTAGAAGACTGCAGGCAGGATGAGTGATAGCTAGCCACACAGTGACAAGGTCTAAACTAGGTCAGAACTAGGTAGCTCCCTGCCGAGGAAAGGATGCTACGGCAGCGAGTCGAGTTCATTGTCACCCTAAAGCCCTGTCCACACGATCGAGCATGCCCGGCCGGCAAACAGTGATACCAGACCACAATAGTTCGTAAGAATGGGGGTTAATGACGACAGAAGCGGGAAAACCACAGACAGGGATCTGGCATCATTGTGTTGCCAGATCCCTGCTTTTAGTTTTCCCGCTTCTGACGTCATCAACGCTCATTTTCACTAACTATTGTGACCTGGTATCACTGTTTGCCCGTCGGGCATGCTCGATCGTGTGGACAGGGCTTAACCCTTTTACCCCCAGGCTATTTGGAAATTTCCAACCCTTAACCCCCAGGGGGTTATTTTTTTCCCAGCACATTTTGCAGTATTTTTTTTTTAAATTGCTCTAACAGCCTTAATTTTTGTCATAGAGAGGTCAGGTTGGTCTCATTCTCTTGGAAAATGCCTGAATTTTCACAAAAAATTATCAAAAATATGAAAAAAAAAATTTTTATAGCATTTTTTTGCAAGGACGTACCGGTACGTCCACGGGGGTAAAGGGGTGGCTTTTGTGAAACGTACCAGTACGTCCTTTGAGGGTAAAAGGGTTAATAGAAAGAGAGTTAATGACACTTTCAGGTGGGGGGGATTTGCGTACGGTCCGCCATTCACAAAACATACCAAGCACTACCACTGCTTACCTTTAGGTGCCGTTGAACTGTCACAAGCAATAGCACTCACAAAAAAAAACTTATAACCAACCAATGTAAAAGATTCAACAGTGAAAAAAGTGGATACTGTAGTCTGTGATAGACGGGCGGACAAGACCTAGCCCTCACACCAACTGTTGTTAACCAAGTTAAACAATAAACTAACTGAAAACCCAAGACATTCGTAAATACAATCAGACTTTGTTAACGAATTAATGCCCTTTCCAGTTCTCGCTGATTTCAAGTATTTTAAAAAACGGAATGTTTGCATACACGTAGGAACAAAAGGCATTTTGCGGGAGATTTGTAATATGAAATGGTAGCAAAAGATGGAGAAGTTTGGAATAACTTGTTCTGTATGCTACTTTGACATGGCAGCCGATAAGCAGAAACAGTCACGCCATAAAAATGAAAAAATGTAATCCCAATAGATTAACTAGGAGAAAAGCTCATATATCAGTGGTGGAGAAGCATAAGTAAACTACAAAAAAATAACGATGGTGAGAAAACCCAAACTGACCGACAAGGGATTATTTGGTATCATTATACATCGGAGAACCCCAAAAAACAGAAAGATATTTTGTAAAGGCTGATTACAAAATCATATTACAGTACTACAGTTATTATCAAAGGTTAAAGGTGTCTGGTTTCAGTTCCAGTTCCATCAGAATAGATGCTCACCAGAACGTCAGCCTGGCAAGCCCAACCCCCCACTGTGGTGCCCTACCACAGCAGTAGCCTCCCCAGTAAACAGCTTAAACTCACGGCCCTGGGCGGGGATCAATCTCTTGCCACGCGAATGCGAGGCAAACACGTTACCACTGTACTAGCCATCATACATTAATTTGATGTGACATTTCTCAATATCACTACATTTTTATTACCGAGAACTTGTCACATACAATTGTACCCAGGCCTACATCGATTCGCCACATGACAGTTTCGATTTTACATTACATTTTTCTAACTTTACATTGGTTTCTACGACATAAAATAATGATTAATTACTGTAATATACAGTACAGTATTGGACCTCACATAGAAGTTTATTAATATAGCTATCTGGTTTTTATAATGCTACCAGGTTATAAGTACTTGATCACGTTCAGTACGTGTATTTTATAGAGAACACTCGAGTCACTTTGTAAGAGAAGATTCAGACCTACATCGGGAGTCACCTTACGTCAACTCTTTTAGAACTAATTAACAATGTACGGTGGGGATATTTATGTACTAAGACTTTTATTTCTCAAAGATCTGATAAACATAAACTGGTACACTAAAAACAAATCTATAAACCCTTTTACCCCTAGGCTATTTGGAACTTTCCAACCCTTAACCTCCAGGGGTTATTTTTTTTCAAGCACATTTTGCAGTATATTTTTTTTTAATTGCTCTAACAGCCTTAATTTCCATCATAGAGAGGTCAGGTTGGTCTCATTCTCTTGGAAAATGCCTGAAGTTTCTCAAAAAATTATAAAAAATATGCAAAAAAAAAAATGTAAATAGCAGTTTTTTGCAAGGACATACCGGTACGTCCATGGGGGTAAAGGGGTGAGTTTTGTGAAACGTACCAGTACGTCCTTTGGGGGTAAAAGGGTTTAGTAAACTTTTATGCCAATACAAATGGCTATTTCAACAATAAATGTTTTCTAAACACAAAATTATAAAAAATACACACTCTGTAACATTCAAATACAATTATTTATTGTAAACGGCAACATACATTATAAAAATTTATAAACATAATTACAATTGACTTACACCGAATAAGGCTCAATTATTTCCTCCCTTTCAAGAGGAACAGTGCCAGCTGCTCCTGCTCATCCATCGGTAAGTCGCTTAATCTACTTCCTTCGGATGCTTCGGATGCTTTTGAACGTTTAGCCTCACGCATCTTAGCTCGAGCTTTCCTTTTCCCGCTGAAAGAAAGATGAAATACAATGAATGGTGGATAATGTGGGAGGGTGGGCTGTGACACCCTAGCAGTACCAGCTGAACTCGGTTGAGTCCCTTGTTAGGCTGGGAGGAACGTAGAGAATAGAGGTCCCCTTTTTGTTTTTGTTTCTTTGTTGATGTCGGCTACCCCCAAAATTGGAGGAATCGCCTTGGTATATGTATGTATGTGATGTATAATGAATCGACATGGCTAATTACACTTTTGTGGTGAAACCACACAATTTTTCATGCAAAACTTTTTTGAGGTTACAAAATTGTCTCTGAAGCTTCCAAGATTTTTAAAGGGAACGACCATTGTTCTCTAGTCTTGGGTAGTGCCATAGCCTCTGTACCATGGTCTTCCACTGCCTTGGGTTAGAGTTCTCTTGCTTGAGGGTACACTCGGACACATTATTCTATCTTATTTCTCTTCCTTTTGTTTCGTTAAAGTGTTTATAGTTTATAAAGGAGATTTTTATTTTATTAATGTTACTCTTCTTAAAATATTTTATTTTTCCTTGTTTCCTTTCCTCACTGGGCTATTTTCCCTGTTGGGGCCCCTGGGCTTATAGCATTCTGCTTTTCCAACTAGGGTTGTAGCTTAGCAAATAATAATAATAATAATAATAATAATAATAATAATAATAATAATAATTGGGAAGTGGTGAGAAATCACAAGGAGATCTAAAGAACCTCAGGTAACTTCCAGTTTCATTTGTTTTCTGAATCCTGGATCGTAAGAAATGAACAAATTTGAGAAGCGGGAACTCCAATTATAAAGATTGTCCTGTAATGACTTTGTATGAAAAGAATTTCTTTGAAAAATGTTCTATATCAATATAAAACCAATTAACTATATGTAGCCTGAACATTGACCCAAGTAAGAATTACAGCTAAAATAGAAATGAACCTGAATATCATTTTTAGCATTAAAAAACATTTCTCTCAACAACTTACAGTACCTTCTCGATATGCACATTGGCACCATATATGATCATCTAGGCAACAAATTAAATATAAAACCTACCTTAGCTTTGTTTCCCCTTCTATTTGTCTCTCACTATCAGATTCCTCTTCAGAACTGCTAGGGCCTGCATCATCATCATCATCATCGTCGTCATTATCGTCATCATCATCAGAACTTTCCTCCTCTCCTGATTTATCGCTCTCATTTTTCTTTCCATACATTTTATCAGGATCAGGTAAAGAATCAATGATCTCATTGGTAAAATCGTCGGCTCCGCTATCTTCACCTTCATCCCCACTTTCTCCTTCATTCTCCTCCTCCTCCTCATTTCCCCCCATAGCTTTTTTCCTAAGTTCTTTTTCTTTCCTCTTCTTTTCTCTATAAATAAACACGAAAAAAGAGATACATTACATGGAAGTAAATTTGCAGAAGTGTATATAATAGGACATAATTGAATAACTGAAAGAGATTGAGCTAAAATGCATGTAGTCTAACCTCTATGATATTACTCCAAATGCTTAATTTTTAATTAATTTAATAAATCATAAATGCATTAGATTATTTTAAAGAACCATGATCCCAGATATTCTATCTAAAATAAAAAAAATTAAACAAAATTGTAACAATATAATACTTTACTTTTCCTCTATAAGTATAAGAAAGCTGTCATCAACTTCATAAATTGTACAATAATTAGCATCAAAATTATCTGAACAATCAAATTAAAATATTAAATAAGTTATTTATCATAATAAATTATACAGCACAGTACAAAATTATTTTTAAATACTTAAAAATATATAATCAGTGTCCCCTAGAAAGTATCATTAGGAACACTGAAATCACTGACACTTGGGTCTCTTCCACTACATCCTTTATCACTAGCATCACCTCAGGAAACACTGGCACTGGATATGTTATGGGCAAGGTAGCCTCAACTACCAGTTCCCTTAACAAGGTAAGGAAGGGCCTACTTCCAAACCTAAGGAGGCCCAAGGCTTCCTCAAGTCAAACTCATTGTCGGTCGTCTGCGCTCCAACAATAGATTTTCCATCCTCTGATGGAGTAGAGCAATCACTGGGGGAGCCCAAAATGCTGCTACCAGAACCCGAAAAAACCACAGACGCAGATCTAAGGTCATGTCACTCCTACCACATAGTCAGCAGAGACCAGAGTCAGGGGCATATGAACAAACACAGTAATGACAGTCTCACTTGATGAGGGAAACAAAGAGGTAATAGCCTTCCTTGATGTCTTCTTGATTATTGCCAAAATAGACCCCAGGGAGGGCTTAACTCTCATCTTCCCCTTCAAATCATATACCTGCCACTGCTCAGGAGACCACAACCTGACTTGGCCCACAGGGATGATTGTGAAAAATCATGCACTCTACAAGACACAGACCGTGAGGATATACAGCCAGTTTTGTCATAAACCAGTTGCAGTGTCTGCCCTTTCTCCAGCAAGTATGAATCTCTTATTTCACATCCATAATCAAAAACCACAACATCCAACATTCATTTTCAGCAAAGAAAAAGAAAAATATCAAAACCTTTGTATAGTTTGCAATAGTATATCTCTACTCGTTGTGGCCAAAGACAAATGTTTCAGAAGAGCTTCTGGCAGGTGGAAAGAGGTTTGGTTACTCTCAAGCACTCACCGCCTGTCATAAACTTCCTTGTTAACAAAATTCTGTGGTCATTCCAGCTCCACTGAAGACACTTCTCTATTTTAAAGGATGAAAGGTTTGCCTACACTTAAGAGCAAAACATATTTTGAGTTTATAAGAAGGTTCTCAATTTACAAACACTCGGAGATACAAACACAAACCCAACCGAAATCATAAATATCATATATTGTATCAAAAGTTCATAATGAAATCATGTAATAAAATCATAAATTTTAAGTAAATTTGTATTTTTCCTAACAGTACTTTCTTCGAACTACTTTCTTAGGAGTATCTGGGATTCTACACAAAATTCTGGTACTGTAGGTTGGGAGGAGAATCCCAGATACTAAGAAAGTAGTTTGAGGTAAGTACTCCGTGTTGGAACAAATAATATTATAGAATTTAATGCAGTAAGCAAGATGACATTTGCAATATGAAACAAGACTATTTGTGACTTTTGCAGCTGAAAATTGTAAGCATGAGTTAGATGAAACCTACCTTAGGACAAAATTCAACAAAATTCAACTTACAAACAGCTAAATATAATACTCAATTTGGGAGCATGGATCTCCAAAACACCTAACATCTTCACAAACACAAAATAACACAGAGCTACGAAAACACGTCCGAACGTTCACGGGTGCTAACAAGGAATGATGGGAGAAGGATAGGTAGTGGTGGTGGTGGTGGGGGGGGGGGGCAGTAGCTGTAGTGAACGACACCTCGTAGTAACGGGGGATTTTGAGGAGGGAGAAGTCTAATTGGAAAGGGACCTCTGGTAGTGGTATCACTCGCCCCAGTTTTAATACCAACAACCTTTAGGGGTCAGCGAGCTGGATATATTCCTGGCATTCCATGCAACTTTTTTCTCTGGTATATTTAGCAGTATTTATACCTTTGAAATGGTGCTTTAAGGAGCATTTCACAGAGCGACACAGGTTGAGCCCAGAAATAGATTTTTCCTTCGTCAAAATCCCTTCTTAGGACCTACTAAGTTTATAACTAGAGGTCTTTCTGTATTACCTACTATTACTGGGAGAGAGGGCCCTTAAAGGCTGCTCATGAATGGCAGAGGCAAGGGACAGTGACATTGCCCTATCAAGCAGGACAATGTCCTAAGGACTGACCATATACACATATGATCAGGGCCCAAGCCACCTCTTCACCCAAGCTAGGACCATGGAGGGCCAGGCAATGGAAGCTGATGACTCAGTAGATAGACCTATAGGCTCCCCCAAACACCCCATCCTTTGCTTACAAGGATGGTGAGGTCGAAGCGACCAAAGAAACTAACGAGTTTGAGTGGGGCTCGAACCCCAATCTGACGTTCACCAGTCAGGGACTTTACATCGGCCACCACAAGCATAAACGTAATAATCGCGGATAAGGTGTTGCGATATCTTGACTAATTCTATGGAACATTTATAAGGAATATAACAACAATAAGGAAAAAAATAAATGAATGACTTACTGTTTTCTCTCTTTAACTCTGGCACCATGGATCTTCTTATCAATTTTATCTTCTTCTTGAATGATTGCTTTGAGCTCATTGATGTCAATACCTTTACTGGGAGCATTCTCAGATGTATCTGATATCTGGAAAAATAGAGCTGGCTATTATAAAAATTCTTCAATGGAAAATAGAATATACATACATACATACATATACCAAGGCACTTCCCCCAATTTTGGGGGGTAGCTGACATCAACAAAGAAACAAAAACAAAAAGGGGACCTCTACTCTCTACGTTCCTCCCAGCCTAACAAGGGACTCAACCGAGTTCAGCTGGTACTGCTAGGGTGTCAATAAAAACTCAACTAATATAATATGACGTTTTAAAATCCTGAGAAAGGTATACAGTACTATTATTTTTATTATTACGATATTAAGAAGATTTCATATAATAACTGAAAAATATCCAATGAAAATAGATGTCAACATATACTCCAATATATTATGATAAAAAAAAAGAAGAAGAAGAAGAAGAAGAAGAAGAAGAAGAAGAAGAAGAAGAAGAAGAAGAAGAAGAAGAAGAAGAAGAAGAAGAAGAAGAAGAAGAAGAAGAAGAAGAAGAAGAAGAAGAAGAAGAGAGTAGTTACAGGGTACTTCAGTTATTTCTACACTTTCCAGCAAATAAAAAGTATTGTAATTCTATGACATTAAGAGGTTGATAGACCTGAATATTTTGGGAGTAAAATGAAAATAGTTTTAGCTTACATCATGTAGTACAAGTGACACTAAAAACTAACAAAAATTGCAAACAACTAAAGCTTTTCTGGTGTTCTAAATTCACACAAACATCGAATCACATACAAGAATGTGCTCCTAAAACATAATAGCCTGAATCTAAAGTCAACAGAAAACTGAAATAAAGCTGACTTTATGAAAAATTGAAAATATCAAGTATTCTATCATTCAGAAATTAGTGAGTACTGAAATCAAACTAATATACCCCAACCTTACCAATGAAATAATGACGTATGCAGTGAATACTATACCTGCAACCCTAATATTGAATAACAATGCAAACACTAGTTTCTCTCATCAAGCAAAATAGAAAACCCAGTACTTATATAAATATCTAAAAAAAACAGCTATCCTTATAGGTGAGAATAAAAAAAAAGGAAAATATTGCTAATCACTATATCATGAGCTTGCAAGAGTAACAAGACAATTTTTTGCAAGGAACTGAAAGAGGAGAAAAGGAATCCAACAAAGTAGAGGACTTGTAAATGCTCATAAAATTATTCCAGTAGCTGCTTGAGATCTGTGATCTTCTAAACATTCTATTTTTTTCATCTATTTTACAAGAATGAAGACTATCTGCTAATTTCGTTTTCAAAGATTTTTCCCGTACTTTTTTTTCACAAATTAATCAATTACTTAATTATGACTTAATCAGTAGTAGCAAAAATATTAACCCTTTTACCCCCAGGCTATTTGGAAATTTCCAACCCTTAACCCCCAGGAGTTATTTTTTATTCAAGCAAATTTTGTAGTATATATTTTTCAAAATGCTCTAACAGCCTTAATTTTTTTTATAGAGAGGTCAGGTTGGTCTCATTCACTTGGAAAATACCTGAATTTTCGCAAAAATTATCAAAAATATGAAAAAAAAAAATTTGTATAGCATTTTTTTGCAAGGACGTACCGGTACGTCCATGGGGGTAAAGGGATGAGTTTTGTGTAACGTACCAGTACGTCCTTTGGGGGTAAAAGGGTTAAAACAATATCATATCATTTAATACAGTAAGTAAAACAACATTTGTAATAACCTGATATCTATTTCATATGAAACCCGACTATTAGCTGATTTTTCCCGCTGGAAATCATGGGCATGGGATTCAGGTTAGGTTGACCCTAGGCCAAAATATAACAAAATTCAACTTGAATTCAATTTGACTAACAGGTCCTTGGAACCAGTTAACTTTGCAAGTTGAAGAACTTCTGTATACATATCGTCACCCTCATAAACTAACTGCCTAAGTCATTTTCTCCACTTGTTGGGAAATAAAAAAAAACCTTCTCATTTCCTAATTTTTTATATCATTGTGTTGAGCTTCAATTAACAAATTCTAATTCACAAATTCTTCTGTTAACCCTTTTACCCCTGGGGTTTTTGGAAATTTCCATCCCTTAACCCCCAGGGGGTTATTTTTTTCCCAGCACATTTTACAGTATATTTTTTTTAAATTGCTCTAAAAGCCTTAATTTTTGTCATAGAGAGGTCAGGTTGGTCTCATTCTCTTGGAAAATGCCTAAATTTTCTCAAAAAATTATCAAAAATAAGAAAAAAATATTTTTTATAGCATTTTTTTGCAAGGACGTACCAGTACGTCCATGGGGGTAAAGGGATGGCTTTTGTGAAACGTACCAGTACGTCCTTTGGCGGTAAAAGGGTTAACAAATTCTAATTCACAAATTCTTCTGTTAAGAATTTGTGAATTGAAACTCAAGACAATGATATAAAGAATTAGGAAATGAGAAGGTTTTTTTCTTTGATTTCCCAACAAGTGGAGAAAATGACTTAGGCAGTTAGTTTATGAGGGTGACGATATGGGACCCTTAGCGAATACCACAGGGAGAACTTATCTATTTTTTCATTCTACCCGAGTATGAATATGGGACCCTCAGTGGTCCTTGTTAGAAGAACTTATCAATATCACAAATTTCAAGTAATTTGTATTTTTCCTAACATACTTACCGAGAACTACTTTCTTAGGAGTACCTGGAATCTCCTGTCATCCGACCAGAATTTTGTGTAGTTTACCCTACTTCCGTTTTCTGTGAGGTCTAACCTCAGGTGGTAGGATACGTGCCCTGAGGCTGGGCCCGTGTCAGGCAGCCTGGTAGCTTGGGTCTCGGTCCTCAGTAAGTTCTCTGGTCGCGTCGCGATATTCTATAGTTCTAAGATAAAACAAAAATGGAAAATATATTCATCTTACCTGTACTTTCGTGGGATCAACAATAGCATTTCCCTCATCGTCAAATTTGTTAATTTTATTAACTTTGATATTTTTCCTCATGAGTTTCTTAGCAACATCTTCTTTGGTTATTATTTTCTTCTTCTTTTTATTGGATATCGAAATCAGTTGGTCAGGATCTAAGATTTCCGGTACTCCAACATTCTGATTCTTTGAACTGACAAGGAACTCGTCATCTTCCTCCTCACTGTCAACTGTTGAAAGAAAATAAATAAAGTTGGAAATTGCATAATCTTGATATCAAGTTTCCTAACCTTAAATCATCAAATGAAATCAATTATATTCATTCATAAAATTCTATACAGGCTATGATTTAACCCTTTTACCCCCAGGCTATTTGGAAATTTCCAACCCTTAACCCCCAGGGGGTTATTTTTTTCCCAGCACATTTTGCAGTATATTTTTTTTAAATTGCTCTAACAGCCTTCATTTTTGTCATAGAGAGGTCAGGTTGGTCTCATTCTCTTGGAAAATGCCTGAATTTTCTCAAAAAATTATCAAAAATATGAAACAAAAAATTTTTATAGCATTTTTTTGCAAGGACGTACCGGTATGTCCATGGGGGTAAAGGAATGACTTTTGTGAAACGTACCAGTACGTCCTTTGGGGGTAAAAGGGTTAAAAGCTTCTTCATCTAAGTAACCAATCACAGCATTCTTCCCTAACCCTTAGGATCATCTATTTTCCTACATATTGTGACAAAAGGCGAGTAGTGGATCTCGATCCTGAAGAAACTACTTTTCGGAAGCCAAGATCAACCAATGATTGTGACATCTTAACCCTTTTACCCCCAAAGGACGTACTGGTACGGTATGTTCACAAAACACATCCCTTTACCCACATGGACGTACCGGTACGTCCTTGCAAAAAAATGCTATTTACATTTTTTTTTTTTATATAATTTTTAGAGAAAATTCAGGTATTTTCCAAGAGAATGAGACCAACCTGACCTCTCTATGACAAAAATTAAGGCTGTTAGAGCAATTTGAAAAATATATACTGCAAAATGTGCTTAAATAAAAAATAACCCTTGGGGGTTAAGGGTTGGAAATTTCCAAATACCCCGGGGGTAAAAGGGTTAAAACGTATTCCCTGCGATGAAGGGCAAGCTATAGAGAGTGAACACTCGAGTGAGCATCTGAGGAGTAGAGGGCAGACTGAAACAGGACCTTGGACTGATGACCTTCTCCCTTGAGGACTTTCTGGAGGACTGAATGATTGGCAGTTAGATATAAAAAGCAAGATGTCCCCCTCTCTGATGGCAGAATTTGAACATTTCCCTACAACCAGTCCTTTTTGCTTTTGTCAAATTCCACAGCCTACAATTCCTCCACATTAACACCATAAAGGGAGACCCTTGTTTGTGATCTAGCATGTCGGGACTCTGAACATCCGACTCCGACTCCTATAATTTTTTAGAACCGACTCTGACTCCGACTCCAATTTAAATAAAATAAGAATAATTAAATATTCTAATATAATTTTCTTATTTTATGTTGCCTATTAGTTAAAATAGCATTTCATCATTACTAGCCTACTAGCCTAGAAGTAATTGTTTTATTGAAAACATTTCACGTAATTTCTTCTATTCAGCTTTTCCTAGGTTACACGAAACTGTAATCAAAACACCCGTCATTTTGAGATGTTTACATATAAATAATGACTTAATTCTAAGATTATTCAAATACGTGATGCATAAAACTATGAATCACTAACAACTCCTACTTTTTATATGGCTAATGTTGATTAAATGAAGAGTTAATCATGAAATAAACTTTAATGTCCAGAGACTCGTGCGTGGAGAGAACAGCTGATCGCATGTATAATATTATTGTTTTGGTTTGGCTTATGAATGAGAGATGGCAGGAGCTTTAAGTGTTTCCCAGTGACTGTCTTTATTCGAGAGGGTGTTAAAGAAAACGGCGGGTGATATGAAACGTTTTTTGAGTGACTTTGAAAAAATGTGACTTAGGATACCAAAAGAGAATATTTCTCCAGCGTAAAAATTTCATTTTTGAGGAGTCGGAGTCGGTGAAATTTTACCGACTCCAACTCGACTCCTCTAGTCCATAAATTGGCCTCGACTCCGACTCCGACTCCCCAGCCCTGGCTTTCTTACATCTGTAAACCCCAACACTACAAAAACAGCATCAAGAGAGACCTCCCAGTCCCTGTACATTAGTATGCACATAAGAGTTCCATATTCTTGGATGAAGAGTCATGATTTACCACAGTGGGAGCAAAAGTACCAGAGTCAAGGGTAATAAAGATACTAAATCCCATTGAGCAAGCAGAAAAAAAATAAGCAGAGGGCAAGAAATAAAAAAACAGCATATAACCAAATGCTCATACAAAATAATTATAAACTATTAGATCTGCACATCTACACAAATCAAGCAATGATAAGTAATTCCTTTGATTGGGAGGGAAAAAAAAATCATCGAATAGGTTTTACTTAACCCTTTTACCCCCAGGCTATTTGAAACTTTCCAACCCTTAACCACCAGGCGTTTTTTTTTTTTTAAGCACATTTTACAATATAAAATTTTTAAATTGCTCTAACAGCCTTAATTTTCGTCATAGAGAGGTCAGGTTGGTCTCATTCTTTTGGAAAATGCATGAAGTTTCTCATAAAGTTATCAAAAATATGCAAAAAAAAAATGTAAATACAGTGAACCCTCGTTTATCGCGGTAGATAGGTTCCAGACGCGGGCGCGATAGGTGAAAATCCGCGAAGTAGTGACATCATATTTACCTATTTATTTAACATGTATATTCGGACTTTTAAAACCTTCCCTTGTACGTAGTACTGTTAACAAACCCCCCTTTAATGTACAGAACACTTAATGCATGTACTACAGCACCCTAAACTAAAACAGGCACAAATATTAAAGGCGATTTTATATCATGCGTTTCCTAAACACCTAAAAAGCACGATAAAAAATGGCAACCAATGTTTTGTTTACGTTCATCTTTGATCATAATGAAGAAACAAACTCATTTAGTGTACACATATATGTATAGGTTAGTTTTTGCATCAATTATATTGATTATACAGTACTGTATGTTGATTTTTTTATTACCAATGTTTTAGTTTACGTATTTTTCTTAGGACTTCCAAATGAAATCTTTTTCTTTATGACGCCGCCTGAAACGACGGCGTGTACGCTCAGTAAACAACCACGCTCAGAACAAACAAGGCATTTAACGTGCATGATGATAGTGATAAATAATGATACAGTACATACAGTATTTACAGTAAAAGCATTTACAAAATATGTTACCTTACAAATATAAATTATACAGTATTGTACGTAGCAAAGCAGGAAAACAATTTACGAGAGAGAGAGAGAGAGAGAGAGAGAGAGAGAGAGAGAGAGAGAGAGAGAGAGAGATTGTTTTACGTACGTAAATGTAAATTTAAAAAAAAAAAATATGATAGGTTACAACATGTAGACTTTTAAAACCTTCCTTTTAACTTAATGCATACAGTACGTACATTACTAAACTATAAAACAGGCAGTAAGAATATTAAAGTAAAAAATAAAGATTGTTACTGTACTCACCACGAAAGAAGTTGAAGAAAAACTTGAATGGTGATGGCGATGAATTTGCTGCACAGTAGAAATGATGATGATGAAGCTGATGATGTGTTCTACTGTGCAGTCAATGATAGTATTTTACGTCTCTTCAGACGGAGGTGTCTTTTCCTGGGACACCTCTTCAACTTCTTCCTGGGAAACTTCTTCAATTTCTTCCGAAGGCGTACTAGCAGGAGGAACTGGCTCTTTTTTGCGAGGCTGGAAGAACATTGTGATCGGAAGTTGTTGCCGCTGCTTCTTTTTTCGATCCAAGAGCATCCTGTAGGGAGTCATGATGTCATCGACCTTGTTGGAGAATTGCATCGAGCGAACCATATCCTCATCCCACTCTTGTAACATTTCTTTCACCTCCTTGATATGGTTGCAGAACTTGGCAAGCCGTTCTAATGTTAAGCCCGTTTCTTCGACATTTTCTTGGGTCTCTTCCTGGGTATCACTCTCTTCCTCACTTGCCGATTTCGTCAGGTCTTCGAGGTCTGCGTCAGTTAGGGGCTGGGAATGGCAGTCCAACAACTCGTCGACGTCTTCAGTCGTCATGTCGCCAAACCCGTCACCTCCAATTATGGCAGCCAACTGCACAGATTTCCGTATTGCAGAGTGTTGGATTTCCGATGGAGTAAATCCCTTGTCGTCGTAAACAATATCGGGCCACAACTTCTTCCAGCTCGCATTCACGGTTGCAGGTTTCATCTCTTGAAGTGCCTTCTGAATATTCTGCTGGCACGTGGCTATGGTGTACTGCCGCCAGTACGCCTTCAAGTTGAAATCTTCATCCTCGTCATCTTGGGCAGCATCCATACACGCAACGAGGTCCGCCAAGGTATTCTTCGTGTAGAGGGCCTTGAACGCCCTGATAACCCCCTGGTCCATCGGTTGAATTAATGACGTGGTGTTGGGTGGCAGGAACTCAACCTGAATGCCCTCATGCGACAGGTCAGTTGCGTGTCCACCAGCGTTATCCATAAGGAGAAGGATCTTGAATGGCAAGCCCTTCTCTACGAGATATTTGCTGACTTGCGGGATAAAACACTGGTGGAACCAGTTGGAGGTCAGCATCTTCGTAATCCATGCTTTTTGATTATGCATCCAGTACACGGGAAGGAGATTCTTATTTTTATTTTTTAAAGCGCGAGGATTTTTCGACTTATAAATAAGCCCCGGCTTTAACAAAAATCCAGCAGCATTGCCACACATCACGAGGGTAACGCGATCCTTGAATGCCTTAAAGCCAGAGGCTTTGGCTTCCTCTTTGAACAGGAAAGTTCACGACGGCATTCTCTTCCAAAACAAGCCAGTCTCATCCATATTAAAGACTTGTTCCGGCTTGTATCCACCTTCGGCGAAAATATTCTTGAACGTCTGGTTCACGTAAGTTTCAGCAGCGGCAGTGTCAGCGGAAGCAGACTCCCCATGCAGGGAAACGCTTTTCAGGGCGAAGCGTTTCTGAAACTTCGCGAACCATCCTTTGCTTACGGAAAAACGTTTCTGAGGCTGGGAATCAGTGGATGTCCCTGGTTGAGGATCATCTGCATCATCATCATCTTCAGCATGGTTGCCGTCGTCGTCTTTAGGTTCCTTTGCAGCAAAATTCTCATATAAACTCAAAGCCTTTGTTTGGATGGTGTTCGTATCCAACGCTATGTTCTTCTTCCGGCAGTCGGCAATCCACACAGCTAAAGCACCTTCCATGCATACGATCGTTTTATTACGCGTTGTAACGACTCGCTTCGCTGATCTGCTAAAGGTGATTGCAGCCGTCTTTCTAATGTTCGCCTCGTCCTTTTTGATATAGCGAACGGTGGATTCGTTGATGCCAAAATGGCGGCCGGCGGCCGCGTAACTTCTACCATCTTTTAACATGTCGAGAAGCGTAACCTTCTCAGCTATCGTCATCATCCTTCGGTGGCGTTTAGGCTCACTACCAGCCTTAAGAGAAGCAGAACGCTTGGGAGCCATTACAGTAGGATTTACGTACAGTACTGTAACAAAAAGTTCAACTTAAAAAGGTCGCACACAGCACAGATTAAACTTCACAAACTTAAGAACGTCTACTCAGCGATACGCGGTAAGAGAAAGTGAACGATCCAGCCCCGCGAGAACTTTGATGCTGCGGGTAGAAGATGCGGGCAAAACACCAATCACAGGCTAGATAACAAAACTTGAGTTCTGATTCGTCGTCTATCAGCGCTTGAACCAATCACAACCCGTCTTACAGTACTATGATGCGTTGGTTACTCATAGAAGATGCCCCGCGCATACTGAACGTACGTAGATTAAGTACAATACCGTAATAATAATAAATAATGATAATAATACTGTACAGTAATAATAATAATGATAATGATAATAATAATAACAATAATAATTTTATTAACAACAACAACAATAATAATAATAACAATAATAAAAATTTACGTACGCTATTTTACGCCCCTCTCTCTCTCTCTCTCTCTCTCTCTCTCTCTCTCTCTCTCTCTCTCTCTCTCTCTCTCTCTCTCTCTCGTACGCTTATTCGAAATGTGATTTTTGCAACAAAGAATATTACTGGATGCAGTACTGTACTACGTACGTATACATACAAAAGATTCATGGAAAAGAAGCACATCCATTACAGTACACACCATTCTAATATGGTATGACTGCATCTGATTTGCGTTTCATGTTCGATTTAATTTTACTACGTACTGAATTATCGTATGATCACATTCTCTTTTCGTGTTTTATTTCTTTCTGTGCTGAATTATATATCATATGTAATGCAATGAACAATCAGTAAGAGCAGATATTACTAATTACAGTATTAATGGAATTACAGGTAACAAAATATCGTATTTGGGGGTCTTCAGATTTCGCGGTATTTTCAAATTTTCCGGAAAATCCGCGATATGTATATATATATGGGTTATGGAAAAACCCCGCGAAGTGGTGAATCCGCGATTGTCGAACCGCGAAGTAGCGAGGGTTCACTGTAGCAGTTTTTTGCAAGGACGTACCAGTACATCCATGGGGGTAAATGGATGAGTTTTGTGAGACGTACCAGTACGTCCATTGGGGGTAAAAGGGTTAATATCATCTTACTATGAAAACCTATACAATCATGGTCACTCAACCTCCTCATGCTGGAAGTCATAGCAGTCAGTGTAAAGGCTTTGAAAAGGTGTAGTGGAAGAAATAAAATATATGTCCAATCCTGAAAACTGGGTGCCCTTACTATTGACACTGTGGCTAGTCATACCTGAAGTAAACTGAAGTAGTGATGCAATAGCCATTAACCCTTTTACCCCCAAAGGACGTACTGGTACGTTTTACAACAGCCATCCCTTTACCCCCATGGACGTACCGGTACGTCCTTGAAAAAATATTCAATGAAAAAATTTTTTTCATATTTTTTATAATTTTTTGAAAAACTTCAGGCATTTTCCAAGAGAATGAGACCAACCTGACCTCTCTATGACAAAAATCAAGGCTGTTAGAGCAATTTAGAAAAAATATACTGCAAAATGTGCTGGGAAAAAAATAACCCCTTGGGGGTTAAGGGTTGGGAATTTCCAAAGAGCCTGCGGGTAAAAGGGTTAAATAAATACACATCTTTAACTTCATGATACAAAAAAATCAACCATAATACTGTAGTACATACTTGCTCCAAAGTCCATAGTGCTAGGACGTGACCTTCCAAAACCATCTTTCGGCCCGACATCAATCTTCTTGCCAGAACCCTCAAACTTCTGCTTCAGTAATTTTTCCAAAAATCTTACTCTGGGTGTTACTACTAAACCTAAAGAACTGAAAAGAAAAAATGTTGATGGTTAATACCTTTTAAAGGTTTAAAGGTCACTCATGAATGGCAGAGGCAAGGGACAGTGATAATACCATAGACACTGACGATATATACATATGATCAGCTCCCAACCCCTTCTATCAAGCTTGGACCTGGGAGGGCCCGGTAATGGCTACTGCTGACTCAGCTGTGTACCAACCGTGTGTCACACTATCGTACATAGTTCATTTTGTGCTTGTATCTTCGCTCTCCCCTCGCACTAAAAAGAACCTGAAAAAACATGTCTGTTTTTCTCAATGGTAACGGTGTTGATTTTGAACATGAAATTTCCTGTTGCCTTGAGCTTTTGTATATAAAGGAGAATGTTCTATAATAAACTCACTCAGTTGCTTTCATTCCGTCTTTGAGTCACAACCTTCTCTCGGCCCGTCACATTGAGAAAAACAGACATGTTTTTTCAGGTTCTTTTTAGTGCGAGGGGAGAGCGAAGATACAAGCACAAAATGAACTATGTACGATCGTGTGACACACGGTTGGTACAGCATGTAGACTTATAGGCTCCCCCAAACACGCCATCCCTAGCTCAAAAGGATAGTGAGGTTGCAGACACTACAAGAAACTATCAAGCTCCAGAACAGTACCAATCGACTAGACATACCCTAAATACCATATAGTTTATCCAAATATAAAACTTTAGTTGGCATTTGCAATATAAATTTCATTAAAGGAAATGTTACTAGCTTCAGCATTAGGTAGGTTTTGAACAGACGTGTAATTCAAATGTTGCATTATCTGAATATATTATTACAATTTTCAATCACAGAAAGTATCATTCATGCATTCTGTGGAAAATAAATTTCTTCCACACAAAAGATATTTGGACCTGGTATTACGCTAAAACTTCACTTTACGTATGGTCACTTTAATATAAATATGAGATCAAAGTAATCCATCCATATACCAAAGGCACTTCCCCCAATTTTGGGGGGTAGCCGACGTCAACAAAGAAACAAAACAAAAAAGGGGACCTCTACTCTCTACGTTCCTCCAGCTTAACCAGGGACTCAGCCGAGTTCAGCTGGTACTGCTAGGGTGCCACAGCCCAACCTCCCACATTTTCCACCACAGATGAAGCTTCATACTGCTGAATCCCCTACTGCTGCTACCTCCGCGGTCATCTAAGGCACCGGAGGAAGCAGCAGGATCAAAGTAATGTTACCATTTAATGAACAACTTGAAATACGCCACTAGGTAATTTTTCGCAAACCAAAGGCAATGATTTAATTCAAATACGTTTCCATTAAATATATCATAATTCTGGAATCTATTTTGGTATTATCACTTTCCATTTGTACTTGATCAACAACAGTAAAATTATATGTTTTTCCAGTCATTAATAAAAAAACCTTATATGTGTATACCATCTCCTTTCTAGATATGCTAGAAAGAAAACTCCCATCTTTTTGATTGTCCATTTAAACTTCAAAGCATCCTCTAATTGAGGCAAAATCTCACTTCATTACTTTCTATATAATAAGGAAAATCTATATGCATTCTTGGGAGTGGAAGCATTTTTAGGCCACTGATGGGGGTACTTCCTTTACCAAATACTTAAATGTCTACCTCTATTTCCATCTTGCAATAGCTTCTTCTCGGAAGACAAAAATATCACAACCTTTAAAGGTAATTTGTATTTTTCCGGGTACCATTTCGCATAGGGCAACTAAAGTCACAGCCCACCCTCCCCCATTATCCACCACAAATGAAGTTTCATATGCTGAATCCCATACTGCTGCTACCTCAGCAGTCACCAAGGCAACCGGAGGAAGCAGCAGGGCCTACCAGAACTGGGTCACAATTGCTCGCCATTCGTTCATATTTCTAGCATGCTCCCTTGCTTCTAATTAATAGTATATAAAAAATTAAATCTTACTTCCATAAGAAAAATAAATCTGTAGATGTAACCAGAATATATCTACTCACCCAGCATATGCATCACGATCAAGGGAGAGCACATTGAAGACTTTTTTGTCTTTCATTTGCGCTATATGCTTTATATACGCCTTGAATGCTCGATCTGCGTCTTGTTTTAGCTCCTTGTACTTCGCTAGAATAATCTGTATCTTAATGTTGACGCTGTGGTGTTTATTTTCATCAATACTGTAAAAGAAAACAAAAAAAAATTTATTAAGACTTACGATTCAGTAAGAACACAAACTATATATGGCATGTATAGTAGTTTTATTGATGTTATATCTAATTTTATGATGAAAATGTTATTTTCATTAGTAAAATAAATTTTTGAATATACTTACCCGATAATCATGTAGCTGTCAACTCTGTTGCCCGACAGAATTCTATGGAGGGATACGCCAGCTATCACAATACTAGAAGGGGGTGTACTTACCAGCGCCACCTGTGGCCAGGTACTCAAGTACTTCTTGTTGACACCTCCTCAATTATTCCTCGGTCCCACTGGTTCTCTATGGGGAGGAAGGGAGGGTCAATTAAATCATGATTATCGGGTAAGTATATTCAAAAATTTATTTTACTAATGAAAATAACATTTTTCAATATTAAACTTACCCGATAATCATGTAGCTGATTCACACCCAGGGGGGTGGGTGAAAACCAGTGTACAAGATTAAAGGATAGCTAAGTATCCCATATTTCATATAACAGTTATCTCAAATAACAATGAAATAATAAGTACCTGGTAAGGAAGTCGAATTGAACCGTTACTCTGTCTCTTTTTTAAGTTCGTCTTCCTTACTGAGCGCAGCGTTCCTCTTGGAGGCTGAATCAACCCAAAGGTGCTAAAGTATACAGGGCTGCAACCCATACTAAAGGACCTCATCACAACCTTTAACCTCGGCGCTTCTCAAGAAAGAATTGACCACCCGCCAAATCAACAAGGATGTGGAAGGCTTCTTAGCCGACCGAACAACCCATAAAAAGTATTCAAGAGAAAGGTTAAAAAGTTATGGAATTATGGGAATGTAGTGGCTGAGCCCTCGCCTACTACTGCATTCGTTGCTACGAATGGACCCAGGGTGTAGCAGTACTCGTAAAGAGACTGGACATCTTTGAGATAGAATGATGCGAACACTGACTTGCTTCTCCAATAAGTTGCATCCATAACACTCTGCAGAGAACGGTTCTGTTTGAAGGCCACTGAAGTAGCCACAGCTCTCACTTCATGTGTCCTTACCTTCAGCAAAGCAAGGTCTTCTTCCTTCAGATGAGAATTTGCTTCTCTAATCAGAAGCCTGATGTAGTAAGAAACTGAGTTCTTAGACATTGGTAGAGAAGGCTTCTTGATAGCACACCATAAGGCTTCTGATTGTCCTCGTAATGGTTTTGACCTTCTTAGATAGTACTTAAGAGCTCTAACAGGGCAAAGTACTCTCTCTAGTTCGTTCCCCACCATGTTGGACAGGCTTGGGATCTCGAACGACTTAGGGCAAGGACGGGAAGGAAGCTCGTTTTAGCCAAAAAAAAAAAACCGAGCCGCAAGGAACATGTAGCCGTTTCAGATGTGAAACCTATGTTCCTGCTGAAGGCGTGGATCTCACTTACTCTTTTACCTGTTGCTAAGCACACGAGGAAAAGAGTTTCTAATGTGAGGTCCTTAAAAGAGGCTGATTGGAACGGTTCAAATCCTGATGACATTAGGAACCTTAGGACCACGTCTAGATTCCAGCCTGGAGTGGACAACCGACGTTCCTTTGAGGTCTCAAAAGACCTAAGGAGGTCCTGTAGATCTTTGTTGGAGGAAAGATCCAAGCCTCTGTGGCGGAAAACCGCTGCCAACATACTTCTGTAACCCTTGATCGTAGGAGCTGATAGGGATTTTACGTTCCTTAGATGTAACAGGAAGTCAGCAATCTGGGTTACAGTGGTACTGGTTGAGGAAAACTGCATTGGCCTTGCACCAGCTTCGGAAGACTTCCCATTAAGACTGATAGACTCTGAGAGTGGATGTCGTCCTTGCTCTGGCAATCGTTCTGGCTGCCTCCTTCGAAAAGCCTCTAGTTCTTGAGAGACTTTCGATAGTCTGAAGGCAGTCAGACGAAGAGCGTGGAGGTTTGGGTGTACCTTCTTTACGTGAGGTTGACGCAGAAGGTCCACTCTAGGAGGAAGAGTCCTGGGAACGTCGACCAGCCATTGCAGTACCTCGGTGAACCCTTCTCTCGCGGGTCAGAGGGGAGCAACCAACGTCAACCGTGTCCCTTTGTGAGAGGCGAACTTCTGAAGTACCCTGTTGACAATCTTGAACGGCGGGAATGCATACAGGCTGAGATGGGACCAATCCAGCAGAAAGGCATCCACGCGAACTGCTGCTGGGTCTGGAATCGGAGAACAATACAAGAGGAGCTTCTTGGTCATCGAGGTAGCGAATAGAACTATGGTTGGCTAACCCCACAGGGCCCAAAGTCTGCTGCAAACATTCTTGTGAAGGGTCCACTCTGTGGGGAAGACCTGACCCTTACGGCTGAGGCGATCTGCCATGACATTCATATCGCCCTGAATGAGCCTCGTTACCAGCGTGAGCTTTCGATCTTTGACCAAATGAGGAGGTCCCTTGCGATCTTGAACAACTTCCTCGAATGAGTCCCTCTCTGCTTGGAGATGTAAGCCAAGGCTGTGGTGTAGTCGGAGTTCACCTCCACCGCCTTGTTAAGCTGGAGGGACTTGAAGTTTATCAAGGCCAGATGAACTGCCAACAACTCCTTGCAATAGATGTGAAGTGTCCTTTGCTCCTGATTCCATGTTCCCGAGCATTCCTGTCCGTCCAGTGTCGCACCCCAGCCCGTGTCCGATGCGTCCGAGAAGAGACGGTGGTCGGGGGTCTGAACAGCCAAAGGTAGACCTTCCTTGAGAAGAATGCTGTTCTTCCACCACGTTAGAGTAGACCTCATCTCTTCGGAAACAGGAACTGAGCCCGTCTCTAGCGTCATGTCCTTTATCCAGTGAGCAGCTAGATGATACTGAAGGGGGCGGAGGTGGAGTCTCCCTAACTCGATGAACAGGGCCAGCGATGAAAGTGTCCCTGTTAGACTCATCCCCTGCCTGACTAAGCATCGGTTCCTTCTCAGCATGCTCTGGATGCATTCTAGGGCTTGGAAGATCCTTGGGGCCGACGGACAAGTCCGAAAAGCTCGACTCTGAAGATCCATACCCAAGGAAACAATGGTCTGGGATGGAACGAGCTGAGACTCCTCAAAATTGACCAGGAGGCCCAGTTCCTTGGTCAGATCCATAGTCCATTTGAAAATCTCCAGACAGCGACGACTTGTGGGAGCTCTTAAAAGCCAGTCGTCTGACGGAGCCGGACACAAGATCATGATACTGCTGCACAGTCTGTAAACTGTCAATCATGGGCAAGCGAGGAAGTACAGTGACAACCCGAATCTGTCTAGACTATCTGGGTCGTACAGACAACTCCTTAACGGGTTGCTGAGGTTGCCGCACTGCGTCACAACAAGTCCCTTCTGTTGGTTGTTGAACGTCTTCCCCGTGACACATTGACTCCGTAAACAAAAAATCCTCTAACAAGGACTAAGCTTGGACTGCATGTCATGCAACACAGCTCAAGGTCTATGGGAGCAGGTGTGGTAACAGACGGGATTAGCGGCTGAAGTGGAACCATTACCTTCCCTGTAAGCATGTTATGCTTAAATAAAAGTCCATAAGAGGTTATGCAGCTAAAGGCTCCCTCCAAATGACAGAGTCCTCAAGGGAATATCAGAAGGAGGGAGAAAAGAACTTTCTCATCTACAGGGACCTTATCCTAGAAAAGCTAAGTTCTCTGAGTGAGGGTTCACTGGTGCAAAAGCAGCAGACTAGAAGGCAACGTTATGAAACTGCTTGACAGTCTAGTGAGTTGGCAACAACCCAAGATATGTTGAGAAGCATGCGGTAAGGTATGCAGAGCATGATGAATGCAGAGTATGCTGTATGCAGAGCATGCTGTATGTAGAGCATGTTGTATGCAGAGCATGCTGAATGCAGAGCATGCTGTATGCAGAGCATGTTGTATGCAGAGCATGCTGAATGCAGAGCATGCTGAATGCTGAGCATGTAGTAAGCAGAGCCTGCTGTAAGCAGAGCCTGCTGTAAGGAAAGCAGAGCGTGTGCATGGCGTTTAACATTTCTCAGAAATTCCATGACCAGTGCTAGAGTGCTTTATGCATGCTTGCATGGGGTTTAAAAATCAACATAATGTTTACCTTACATTCATAACTCATGATTCATATTTTTGCCATGGTTTGAAAATGGAGGTAAGGTATGCTGAACAGCAGAGTCAGAACGAGCTGGAACAACAACAGTGGAAGGTGCAGAAAGTTCCTGTTCCTGTGGTATGAGTGGAGCGTGAAGAGACCGAGGTTGCGCAGAACAAGGTAAAGTTCCCGCAAGCAGAGGTGTCTGAGGCGCAGGATCAGGGTGCACGGGTTGAGCTCGGTGCAGCAGCTGAGGAGACTGACTCACAGGTGGAAGAGGTTGTACCTCCACCGAGAGTTGCACCACCGGTGGAGCAGCCAGGGGAGGAGGAGGAAGAGTGGAGTAATCCTCCTGATCCCAAACCGAAGGTTGCCTTAAAGAAGGCTGAGGCTGAACAACACTGGGAACAGCGAACACAGAAAGAGGTTCAACATCGTACGCCTGGCAGATGGTGCTGCGACTGGGTGCAGCGAGTGCAGGCGGGTTGAGCACAGGCTGAACGGGTGCAGGTGGAGGTGCAACACTCTCAGCCCGACACTCACGCAACAGGTCCGAAAGCTGTGCTTGCATGGACTGTAGTAGAGTCCACAACATCGTACGCCTGGCAGATGGTGCTGCGACTGGGTGCAGCGAGTGCAGGCGGGTTGAGCACAGGCTGAAAGGGTGCAGGTGGAGGTGCAACACTCTCAGCCCGACACTCACGCAACAGGTCCGAAAGCTGTGCTTGCATGGACTGTAGTAGAGTCCACAACATCGTACGCCTGGCAGATGGTGCTGCGACTGGGTGCAGCGAGTGCAGGCGGATTGAGCACAGGCTGAAAGGGTGCAGGTGGAGGTGCAACACTCTCAGCCCGACACTCACGCAACAGGTCCGAAAGCTGTGCTTGCATGGACTGTAGTAGAGTCCACAACATCGTACGCCTGGCAGATGGTGCTGCGACTGGGTGCAGCGAGTGCAGGCGGGTGCAGCACAGGCTGAACGGGTGCAGCCGGTTGGTGCACCACCGGTGCAGGAGGAGGAGGAGGTGCAACACTCTCAGCACGACACTCACGCATCAGGTCCGAAAGCTGTGCTTGCATGGACTGTAGTAGAGTCCACAACATCGTACGCCTGGCAGGTGGTACTGTGATCAGGCGGAGCGAGCATAGGCGGGGGGAGTGTAGGCGCACTCTCAGCCCGACAAACTGATGACTGAGGAGAGTCAGAGCTAACCCAATGACTGCATCCGGGTTGTTGAACTTTACTTCGTACGTCTGGCATAGGTCTGGACTTTACGTTTAAGAGGTCTTGAGACCTGAGACCAGCGTTACTCTGCCTTTATTTTCTCCTCTAAATCTCTTCTGCAGACGAGCAAAATAAGGGCTCAATCGTCTGCGGGTGGGAGTGACGGTCTCGGTAAGACACGCCCACAACCACCGAGGATACTTCTGTGCGCCGATCAAGGCCTGCCGAACCCTTTGCCCTTCGACATTGCTTCTCCCCTGGGCTTGGGAGCTTGCAAGAGGTCCCGGACTGGGAGGACGACTGGCGCGCACAAAAGTACCCTCACGCATAACACTGACATACTTTGCGCTAATCACTTATCACTTTGATTTCTGTTTGCACTTATTTCACTGAACTCGAAACTTTAAGTGGTTTGTACCTGAAACACGCAATTCTATCCTTCTCAAAAGTTAGTAATTGCGAAAACAGAATTACAATGTAACAGAAAAATCTAATGAAAGAAAATTCAGTGGCTGGAAAGAGACTAAACACTAGATCACTCTAGAAACGTTTAGTTTCTTCCCCTAAAGAGACTAGGGATAAGAGCAAAACGATAACGACGTTACTCGTACGCCTGGCAGGCTTGAGGGAAACGTTTATCCTCTTTCTCCCTCCGTCTCTATCTCTCTCTCTCTCTCTCTCTCTCTTGACTTAGAACCTGAGAGAAGAGCCCAATCATATAAATCGTTAAAACATATTATTGTTAAAGGAAAAAAAACTGAAATATTTCCCAAAAAGAAAAGTTCCTTATTAGGATCAAAACCATTAAGTTAAGAAAGAATGAACAAAACGCTAGACACGGTTACTCTTACTGCAATGTGAAACCGTGAACATTCTTTCTCTATCGTAACGATAGAGTGCAAGTTGAAACGTTCTGAACGTCAACAACTGCCGAGACAAACAAAACGTTAGTTCAACTTTGAAAAAGTACGAGACTATCAAAGAAATTCTTTCAAGACCTTAAAATAGCATAATATGTTAACAGGTAAAACCGAAATGACGGGCTCACGATAATTAACTTCGGTACCAAGAAAAGACCGCCTACTATTAGGAAGGTCGAATATAAACAAATATAAAAATTAATTTTAATAAGTTTATAATAAAAGGAAGTTAATCGAAGAGGCCTATAAGAGGCGGAGAGATATAAAATAAATCTATAACTTTTGTTAAGCAAAATTAAGAAAGAGAGTCTAAACTCTCTTAGACACCAACACTTCCGTCTAAGGGAAGGGTCGGCCATTGAAAGGTGAACGAGAGTTCATACTCTCTTCGACACCAAAATTAATCAAATTAATTCCAAAAGCTAACTAAGCTAAAATAGAAGTTTCCAGTAAAGCGACAGCCGAAATCAAAGAGAAATACTTCACCAAAGTCGTGAAAATACTCCAAGAACATAAGCGTATCCCAGAACGTCTTGTCAGAAGCACGACAGAGGAATAATTGAGGAGGTGTCAACAAGAAGTACTTGAGTACCTGGCCACAGGTGGCGCTGGTAAGTACACCCCCTTCTAGTATTGTGATAGCTGGCGTATCCCTCCATAGAATTCTGTCGGGCAACAGAGTTGACAGCTACATGATTATCGGGTAAGTTTAATATTGAAAAATCTTCAACTAACTCCTAAGAATCACTAATTAAAAAAAATCCAATTTTCAAAATGCAAAATTTTAAGTAAATTTTGTAACTATGCAAATGCATGCTCATTACCTATAGTCCATTTCTTTTAGAGAGTCATATTTGCACCGACTCGCAGCGGTGCCCTTTTAGCTCGGAAAAGTTTCCTGATCGCTGATTGGTTGGACAAGATAATTCTAACCAATCAGCGACCAGGAAACTTTTCCAAGCTAAAGGGGCACTGTTGTGAGTCGGTGCAAATATGACTCGCTAAAAGAAATGTACTATAAGTTGAAAGCTTTAATACCAAGAACATGGAACAATGAAATATTGAGCATTTGTTTAAACTAGTGAAACTCCTATCACTATTAGGTGATATTTACCCAATCAATTAGTCTCACATCTGTCAAATAGATGGTTGTTTAAGTATTGTGACAGCACCCTCAAGAAATATCATTTCAGCCCTCATTGATTGGTGCACTAGAAACACTGGTCAAAACTTCAGGGGTTATGCTGGGGTTCAAAACTGTGCAAGTTAGG
Organism: Palaemon carinicauda; assembly: GCF_036898095.1. Taxonomy (NCBI): domain Eukaryota; kingdom Metazoa; phylum Arthropoda; class Malacostraca; order Decapoda; family Palaemonidae; genus Palaemon; species Palaemon carinicauda. Next base: position 64,774,026 of record NC_090728.1, on the reverse strand, counting down.
TTAAAGAATTTTATTTGCTGTATAAATGAAGGTAAAGCAATTGAGTCTATGGAGTTCATTACCATCAAAACCCTGAGACTCGTTAACAGATGAGGATTCTTCAACGACTAAAGGTTCATTAATGGCTCAAGTAGCATTAATATTATTCTCCCTTTGATGTACCTATTATTATCATTATAATCCTAATTATAATTATTATTACAATTATTATTGTTAAGTATTAATTATTATTATTATTATTATTATTATTGATAATCATTATTATTATTATTATTATTATTATTATTATTATTATTATTATTATTTGCCAAGCTACAACGCTAGCTGGGAAACCAGGATGCCATAAGCCCAGGGGATCCAACAGGGAAAATAGCCCAGTGAGGAAAGGAAACAAGGAAATATAAAATATTCTAAGAACAGCAATATTAAAATAAATATCTCCTATATAAACTATAAAAACTTTAACAAAACAAGAGGAAGAGAAATAAAATTGAATAATGTGCCCAAGTGTACCCTCAAGCAAGAGAACTTTAACCCAGACAGTGGAAGACCATGGTTCAGAGGCTATGGCCCTCATCTAAACTTTGAAACTCCCAAACTATTTAGTAACCATTTGAAGATAATTTTCCATTAGGGGAAATGTCACACTTTCACATTCCTCACAATGATTATCTAAACCCTAATGCAGACCTTGGCAAGAGACTATGAGAATAAGGATCATGAAAGCACAACATTCTGAGCAGTTAATGCTAAATTCTTTATCCGATTCTATTCACCATCATCATCATCAATATTTCAAATAGCAGTACATTCCAGAGTCCTTATACAAGCTAGGTCATCAAAATCAACATAATCCAACAGTACATACATATACCAAGGCACTTCCCCCAATTTTGGGAGGTAGCCGACATCAACAAACGAAACAAAAAAAGGGGACCTCTCCTCTCTACATTCCTCCCAGCCTGACAAGGGACTCAACCGAGTTCGGCTGGTACTGCTAGGGTGCCACAGCCCACCCTCCCCCGTTACCCACCACAGATGAAGCTTCATAACGCTGAATCCCCTACTGCTGCTACCTCCAACAGTAATCAAACCTAAGTTTGTTTTAATTCCTTTGAATAACCTACGCAGTATTTACTAACGATTCCAGAACACATCCCAAATGACTACTATTAACCCTTTTACCCCCAAAGGACGTACTGGTACGTTTCACAAAAGCCATCCTTTTACTCCCATGGACGTACCGGTACGTCCTTGCAAAAAGCTGCTATTTACAATTTTTTTTTTGCATATTTTTGATAATTTTTTGAGAAACTTCAGGCATTTTCCAAGAGAATGAGACCAACCTGACCTCTCTATGATGAAAATGAAGGCTGTTAGAGCAATTTAAAAAACATATACTGCAAAATGTGCTTGAAAAAAAATAACCCCTGGGGGTTAAGGGTTGGAAAGTTCCAAATAGCCTGGGGGTAAAAGGGTTAACATATTTTGGATCTGGAGTAGGGCAGTAAATGTCGACCTAAATGCATCATACCATCAACACTTGGGCTTTAAGACGAAAAGAGGAAGCAAAGCTTGAGAGAACAGAGATTAGAATAAGTTGGATTATGGGAGTATCACTATTTCAAAGATTGGAAAATGATGATTGATTGATTTAAGGTTTTCAGGCATCCTGACATCTACGGTCATTGACGCCGATATCATTTGGTTTATATATGCAAAAAAATCAAATATTATTCGATTAAAACCGTAAAAGTTGGATGTCATTATAAACGTTAGATAGTTTTCAGAAGACCTGCTTCTGAAATAAATCTAAAAATGTCACTTGCATAGTAGGACACATCATGTCCAAGAATCTTGGCAAGGATGAACCTGCCACCCTCACCTCGAGCCTCAAACAGATATCTATTTCTTAAGTTATTATATGTTGGGCATTCGGTCAAAAAATGCCTCGCTGTTAGAGGTACTAAACAGTCTTCACAATAGGGTTGGTGTTGGCCCTTCAGCAGAAACTTGTGTGTCAACCGAGTGTGACCAATACGGAAACGACAAAGAGAAGTCTCCCATTTTCGGGGCATCATGTTATACCTCCAAGGAGATATGGCATTTGTTACTTCTCTCATTTTATTGCCATCTAGACTATCCCAGTGCTTGGAAAATGATGAAGTCAGAATGGCAGGTGTAGTGAAGATTACTGAGATGATAAGAGTGTCATGACTGAGATGGTGTGGTCACCAGTTAAGGATGGATGGTGGGGAGGAAGTGAGGAGAGCTTGGGAGGAACCTGTACGAGGGAGAAGATCAAGAGGGAGGCAGAGAATCAGGAGAGATAAGGTGGAGGATGATATGGAGAAAAGAGGTTTGGTGGAAGATGATGCCTTTGATCGATGGCATTAGAGCGGGGCACATCAAGCAACCGACCCCTTATTGTACGGATAACAGTGGGGAAGAAGATCAACACTAAAAATGACAGGTATGGCTACTCACATAGTGGTATGTGCCATTAGTCACCAGATGTCATTTTAGTGAGCAAGAAGTGAAAAACATCTTGAAGGGAAGAAAACGGGAATTTTCTAGTTTTTAGGTTAACGTAGATATAAGTAAAGCTTCGGCAACAAAGCAATATCGTACGAACGTCAAGGGAGGTGCATTGAAACAATAATAACTGGACAGGGATATACCTGATGCCACCTATTGTGTGTGTTCCTATCCTCTGCTTGGATTAGCCCATGAAATCAACTATATAACTCCATCTTTTTAATCTCTATGTCTATTGAGCCTGTCTTCGGAAACCAGCGATATAGATTTACATCTATAAACCTGCGATGTACAGAGAAAGCAATACACGAACCATGACATAGCAAGGAATTACTATAAAGATATGTACACCTGATAAAAACTAAATGCATTCCCTTATAGAAATTCACCCACAGTAACTCTTCAAACCCTACATACAGTACTTACAATATCTTCTCTATAGGAATATTTTTCGCTTTAAGATTAGTAACCATGGCTTTTTCTTCTGACGGCGTTAATATTAAGAGTGACTCTCCTTCCATAGCGTAGCGAGCGGTTCTTCCTGCACGATGAATATAGGTAGTTACATCTTCCGGACAATCTGCCTGTACAACCCAATGTACAGCTGGTATATCTGCAAAGTACAAAAATATTACATTACAATACCCTGGGGGTTCTATTTATAAGCAGTGGGAGATACAGGTCTCAGCTGAAAGGGATGTCATATATAATGCAAGCTCTAAATATCATCTAATTTCTGGGACAAACATTTGTTTTAAAATATCGTTTCAACACCAATTCATATTAAATGCAATTTAACTCAGAAGTTCCACTGTATATGCTCATTCATACAGAAATAACTGCTTTATTTTATATTTTTACTTTTTAGGAACCTAAACAAATTTTAAACCAACATACACCAATATTCCAGTTATGGTAAAAGATATATCTATTTTTTTCTAGACTGAATTGTACAATTATTACAAAAAATCTGGCTAGTTGAAGTACATTATGTTGAAATACTACTTCCTTTTTAATATCTTATCTTTATCATTTTCTAAGCTAATTTGTACATTATTATCATCATCATTACTAAATAAGCTATAACCCTAATTGGAAAAGCAAGATGCTATAAGCCCAAGGACTCCAACAGGGAAAAATAACCCTGTGAAGAAAGGAAACATGAAAATAATCAAACTACCGTACAAAAGAAGTAATGAAAAATTAATATAAAACATTTTAAGAACAGTAATAATATTAAAATACAGGTAGATCTTTCACATATAAACTATAAAAAACTTAAAAAACAAAGAGGAAGAGGAATGAGATAGAATAGTATGACGAGCGTATCCTCAAGCAAGAGAACACTACCCCAATACAGTAGAAAACCATGGTACAGAGGCTATGGCCCTATCCAAGACTAGAGAACAATGGTTTGATTTTGGAGTGTCCTTCTCCTAGAAGAGCTGCTTACCATGGCTAAAGAGTCACTACTACCCTTACCAAGATGAAAGTAGCCACTGTACAATTACAATGCAGTAGTTAACCCCTTGAGCAAAGTATTGTTTGGGAATATCAGTGTTGTCAGGTGTATGAGGACAGAGGAAAATGTGGAAATAACAAGCCAGTTTATTCAGTGTATGTGTAGGCAAAGAAAAAATGAGCCATAACCAGAAAGAGGGATCCAATTTAGTACTGTCTGGCCAGTCAAAGGACCCAATAACTTTAGCGGTAGTATTTCAACGGGTGGTTGGTGCCCTGGCCAGCCTACTAACTTTGGTTAACATGGGTTTAATATTAATAAAAAGTCAGCTACCCATCCCTAGCATATGTCAAAGGCTTGAAATACAAAACTTTATTGTACTTCTTACTTTTATTCTTATTGGTCATCCATTTTTATCATATCCATTCAATTTCTAAAACGCTGCTTTCCAAAAACCAGCAAAAAATATTAATTATCAAAAGTGAATTGTATTTTTCCTAGGGACGACCATTTTTATGTCAGGCAAGAACAAATAACAACTTTCCTGAAGCATTAAAAGGAAATTTGGTTAGCCGAGACAATATTCAAAAGCACTTACCTAAACCTCGAGAAGCAACGTCGGTAGCAAAGAGAACGGCAGACTTTTTGCGACAAAACTGTTCATACATAGCCATGCGTTTCAGCTGCTTCATGTTACCATGAAGTCCCATCACAGACAAGCCAGGTTGAAGCTTACAAAACATATTGTAGATATATTTGACCTTGAATAAGAAAAAGTACATTAGTACTGATATTTTTTTAAGGGACTAATGTAAAATGAATGATAAATTTAAGCGAGTTAAGAGATAACGAAGCAGTAAGCATAAGAGTATTTATTCATTTACAATTCACAAATTAATAACCTGGTCTTTATGAATAATAACATGCCATTAAGATTGAAAAATGTACCGTAAAAACAAGTGCATTTTGAGGATTCTCTAACAGAATTTTAAAGAGAACTCCTATAGTTAGAATATTAAAATTTTTCCTCAGCCATTCAAGCTGCTGGTACTCATTTGATTTTAATTTTCATAAGTTAGGATTTGTACCATATTAGAAATAACTAAGGAATGTTGAGTAGCTATTCATTTATCTATCTACCATGGTACTTCTCCCAGTTCTTGGGGTAGCCAACATGAAAAGAAACAAAAGAGAGATTCTTCCTCTTTGTTCTCCTTGACCGATGAGGGACTCACCCAAGTTTGGTTGGTACTGCTGGGTGGACCCTAGCATTAGTTATTCACACACTCCTCAAAACCCTTTGTAAATACTGTACTCATATTATACTTAAAGAAATCTGTCATCGTCATCAAAAGTTTTGACGTTAGTTTTTCATTTATGGAAACAGGAAATGAATTATTTATTCTGTATTGACTTCAACTCCTATTAAGGCCAATTCTTCATCTATCACCCCTGTCCATTATTTCTATGGTCTTCCTCAGGTCTTTGCCCTGGCTACCAAATTTAGTGTTTTTCTTACTTTTATTTTTTATTGCCCAAACAATCTCCATCTTTGAGTTCTACTTTCTGTCTGCACTAAAATTTTCTTCATTAAAAACTTTTAATGTTTGTGTTTATTACTTCCTCTTCCAATTTATGAGGAGTAACCTTCTCTATTATTTTGCTCTTGATATTATTTGTCATTATCTTTACAAATACAATTATTTGTTCTTGAAAGCATTTCTCCTCATAAACATACATTAAAACAAGCTAAAACTGTATTTTCTTAAGAAGATATACAGTATTAACACAACCTAACTAAAAGCTCATGCATAAAATGTTAAAAAATAATATGAAAATTAAGAAATATTCATGGCAATTAAAATAAAATAAGATTCAACATACCAATTTCAAACACAACATTCACATCATTATTCTCATATGGCAATCGAGTCTTAAGAAAAAGAACCTTACCTGTTTGCACGTTGACAGAAAAACAAGTATTTTCTGCTTCTTGTGATACGTAATGAAAGACCAGAGGAAACTAAATTTTTCGTGCGCTTCGCAAACGACGTAGCTTTCCTTCAGCGTTTTAGGAGTTGCCGTTTTCGAATGTTCGTGCACGGAACAAAACACGGGATTACGACAACCAGCGCGGATCAAGTCTTTCACATCTCTGAAAGCAGAAGAAAACAGATGCAATAAGTTATAAAATTATATATGCTTATTTCATACAAGTTCTTAAGTTTTCTTTATACAGTATCTTAGGATTTTAATACAGCAAATGACAGTTTAGAGATGATATAGTAACCTGTTCTTTATAACCAGTAATTAAACTTTCACACAATCTCCACACGAGTTCTACAGATAATTATATTATTTTGCCTCAGAATGAAATACAGTACTACTTCCTTTTTAATATCTTATCTTTATCATTTAGAGATGATATAGTAACCTGTTCTTTATAACAAGTAATTAAACTTTCACACAATCACAATCTCCACAAGAGTTCTACAGATAATTATATTATTTTGCCTCAGAATGAAATACTACTTCCTTTTTAATATCTTATCTTTATCATTTTCTAAGCTAATTTGTACATTATTATTATCATCATTACTAACTAAGCTATAACCCTAATTGGAAAAGCAAGATGCTATAAGCCCAAGGACTCCAACAGGGAAAACAGATACTGAATTACGGCAAATGGACCCGAATATTTATGATACTCAAGAACAGAAAGTCTGTGACATATTAAAATTATTTTCCATCTACAGCTTAAAGGTGTCTGGTTTCAGTTCCAGCTTCATCAGAATAGATGCTCACCGAAAGAACGTAAGCATAAAGCTTCAAAGGTATCTAATCAGAACAAAGCATATTAATACGATGCTTGTCTGACCATAAGGATAGTGCACACAAACCTAACCACAAAAGGAAATAAGGTTGCAAGTACAATTCCAAAACATATTCACACAAATATTTATGACAATAATTATTGACAATGATTAATATCCTAATTTTTCACCCACTACAATTAGGTTAAAATTTATATCATCTGAATTTTCGATAGGATGGAAAATGTCCTGACTGCATTGTTGATATATGATGGAAAGGGAACTGGAGTAACTGACTGAAGAGGCAGAGGCAAAATGAGAAGCTGGTAAGCTTATCCCTCTTAAAGACCAGACAAAAAAGAAGAATCTAGATTTAACTGTTTCCAACTAAACTGGAACCCAGCTAGCCTATAGCCTTCCTTCTGTAGGGAAACGGGGAATGTAAACATAATTGAACCACCTTGCCCATTAACCCTTTTACCCCCGGGGTATTTGGAAATTTCCAACCCTTAACCCCCAAGGGGTTATTTTTTTCCCAGCACATTTTGCAGTATATTTTTTTTATTGCTCTAACAGCCTTAATTTTTGTCATAGAGAGGTCAGGTTGGTCTCATTCTCTTGGAAAATGCCCGAATTTTCTCAAAAAATTATCAAAATGTATGAAAAACTAATTTTTATAGCATTTTTTTGCAAGGACGTACCGGTACGTCCATGGGGGTAAAGGGATGGCTTCTGTGAAACGTACCTTTGGGGGTGAAAGGGTTAAGAGCTTTCCTTGCTGGGAATACTCTTCTCATGAAACAAAAACCTGAGAAGCTTCAAACCTAAATTAAACTGCAGAAAATTATTTGGAAGGCGGAAAATAATTGAAAGGAAAGGAAGAGGAGGAAGGATTTTGAACTGATTTGAGAGCTCGAGCATACGTGTCTCTCTGGATCTGACAAAAAGTCTGCTCGATGATGAGAGCGATTCTATCTGCATTCAAGATATGACCCTAAATAGCAGATGTTGGTTGCTTGTAGATTTATAGCCACTTGCTGTTTAGCAACCAATAGTGAATAAGAAATATCATCAAAGAATGCTGCTGGGACCCAAGAGACTGATCAGGTTAAATAAGCAAAAAGCTCTTCTCTTTACTTAAGGATAAAGTTAGACTAAAGACCAGTAAATTCATAAGAACTATCAACGGACGGTTGTCTCTCTCGAAATAAAGCTTTACAATATTTTACTCTCACAAGAGAAAAAGAGGGCTTTTGAAGAATGGCTGCAGAGTAATAGTATAGAGAAGTATGAAAAATATAGAGAGAAAAATGTGGAAGTAAAGCGCAAGGTACGTGAGGCAAAGAGGGCAGCTGACCTGAGGTGGGGTCAGGGATTGGGTCAGTCATATGAAGAGAATAAGAAGAAGTTTTGGAAAGAAGTGAAGAGAGTAAGGAAGGCTGGGGCAAGAATTGAAGAGACAGTGAAAGATGGAAATGGAAGGTTGTTAAAAGGAGAGGAGGCAAGGAAAAGGTGGGCGGAATATTTTGAAAGTTTGCTGAATGTTGAGGATAATAGGGAGGCAGATATAATTGCTGTTCCAGGTGTTGAGGTGCCGGTGATGGGAGATGAGAATGAGAGAGAGATTACAATAGAGGAAGTGAGGAGAGCACTAGATGAAACGAGAGTAGGAAAAGCATCTGGTATGGATGGTGTGAAAGCTGAGATGTTGAAGGAAGGGGGTGTGACTGTACTTGAATGGTTGGTGAGATTGTTTAATATGTGTTTTGTGTTGTCAATGGTACCAGTAGATTGGGTTTGTGCATGTATTGTACCACTATATAAGGGTAAGGGAGATGTGCATGAGTGTTGTAATTCAAGAGGTATTAGTTTGTTGAGTGTAGTTGGAAAAGTGTATGGTAGAGTATTGATTAATAGGATTAAGGATAAAACAGAGAATGCAATCTTGGAAGTACAGGGTGGTTTTAGAAGAGGTAGGGGTTGTATGAATCAGATTTTACAGTTAGGCAGGTATGCGAGAAATATTTAGCAAAAGGTAAGGAGGTGTATGTTGCGTTTATGGATCTGGAGAAAGCATATGATAATAGAGTTGATAGGGAAGCAATGTGGAATGTGATGAGGTTATATGGAGTTGGTGGAAGGTTGTTGCAAGCAGTGAAAAGTTTCTACAAAGGTAGTAAAGCATGTGTTAGAATAGGAAATGAAGTGAGTGATTGGTTTCCGGTGAGAGTGGGGCTGAGACAGGGATGTGTGATGTCGCCGTGGTTGTTTAACTTGTATGTTGATGGAGTGGTGAGAGAGGTGAATGCTCGAGGGCTTGGACGAGGATTAAAACTGGTAGACGAGAATGACCATGAATGGGAGGTAAATCAGTTGTTGTTTGCAGATGATACTGTACTGGTTGCAGACACAGAAGAGAAGCTTGACCGACTAGTGACAGAATTATGTTATTTTGATAATAAAATAAATTTTTTAATATACTTACCCGGTGATTATAATAGCTGCAACTCTGTTGCTCGACAGAAAACTCTAAGGTAAAATTCGCCAGCGATCGCTACACAGGTTACGGGTGTACCCAACAGCGCCATCTGTCGTCCAGATACCCAGTACTCAATGTAAACAAAGAACTCAATTTTCTCCTCGGTCCACTGCGTCTCTATTGGGGAGAAAGGGAGGGTCCTTTAATTTATAATCACCGGGTAAGTATATTCAAAAATTTATTTTATTATCAAAATAACATTTTTCAATATTTAACTTAGCCGGTGATTATAATAGCTGATTCACACCCAGGGGGGTGGGTAGAGACCAGCAAAATATGTTTACATTATTATGAGCTAAGAATTTTTATTTCATTTTAGAAGTTATCAAAATAACAAAAACAAAATAAATAGGTACCTGGTAAGGAAGTCGACTTGAACAATTACTCTGCCTTTTTAAGTACGTCTTCCTTACGGAGCCTCGCGATCCTCTTAGGATGCTGAGCGACCCCTAGGATCTGAAGTATCAAGGGTTGCAACCCATAATCAACAGGACCTCATCAAAACCTCTAATCTAGGCGCTTCTCAAGAAATGACTTTGACCACCCGCCAAATCAACCAGGATGCGAAAGGCTTCTTAGCCTTCCGGACAACCCAAAAACAACAATAAAAACATTTCAAGAGAAAGATTAAAAAGGTTATGGAATTAAGGAATTGTAGTGGTTGAGCCCTCACCCACTACTGCACTCGCTGCTACGAATGGTCCCAGAGTGTAGCAGTCCTCGTAAAGAGACTGGATATCCTTAAGATAAAAAGACGCGAACACTGACTTGCTTCTCTAATAGGTTGCGTCCATTATACTTCGCAGAGATCTATTTTGTTTAAAGGCCACGGAAGTTGCGACAGCTCTAACTTCGTGTGTCCTTACCTTCAGCAAAGCTTGGTCTTCCTCACTCAGATGGGAATGAGCTTCTCGTATTAACAGTCTGATAAAATAGGATAAAGCATTCTTTGACATAGGCAAAGATGGTTTCTTAACTGAACACCATAAAGCTTCAGACAGGCCTCGTAAAGGTTTAGTTCGTTTTAAATAGAACTTAAGAGCTCTCACAGGGCATAAGACTCTTTCTAGTTCATTTCCAACCATATTCGATAAGCTTGGAATATCGAACGATTTTGGCCAAGGTCGAGAAGGCAGCTCGTTTTTGGCTAGAAAACCAAGTTGTAGAGAACATGTAGCCGTTTCAGATGAAAATCCGATGTTCTTGCTGAAGGCATGAATCTCACTGACTCTTTTAGCTGTGGCTAAGCATACCAGGAAAAGAGTCTTTAAGGTGAGATCTTTTAGGGAGGCTGATTGTAGCGGCTCGAACCTGTCTGCCATGAGGAATCTTAGTACCACGTCTAAATTCCAACCAGGTGTAACCAAACGACGCTCCTTCGTGGTCTCAAAAGACTTAAGGAGGTCCTGTAGATCTTTATTGTTGGAAAGATCTAAGCCTCTATGACGGAAGACTGATGCCAACATGCTTCTGTAACCCTTGATAGTGGGAGCTGAAAGAGATCGTTCTTTCCTCAGGTATAAGAGGAAGTCAGCTATTTGAGTTACAGAGGTACTGGTCGAGGATACAGATACTGACTTGCACCAGTTTCGGAAGACTTCCCACTTCGATTGGTAGACTCTAAGGGTGGATGTTCTCCTTGCTCTAGCAATCGCTCTGGCTGCCTCCTTCGAAAAGCCTCTAGCTCTCGAGAGTCTTTCGATAGTCTGAAGGTAGTCAGACGAAGAGCGTGGAGGCCTTGGTGTACCTTCTTTACGTGTGGCTGACGTAGAAGGTCCACCCTTAGAGGAAGACTTCTGGGAACGTCCACTAGCCATCGAAGTACCTCGGTGAACCATTCTCTCGCGGGCCAGAGGGGAGCAACTAGCGTCAACCTTGTCCCTTCGTGAGAGGCGAACTTCTGCAGTACCTTGTTGACAATCTTGAACGGAGGGAATGCATATAGGTCTAGATGTGACCAATCTAGGAGAAAGGCATCTATATGAACTGCTGCTGGGTCCGGGATTGGTGAGCAATATATTGGGAGCCTCTTGGTCATCGAGGTTGCGAAGAGATCTATGGTTGGCTGGCCCCAGGTGGCCCAAAGTCTCTTGCATACATCCTTGTGGAGGGTCCATTCTGTTGGAATGATTTGTCCCTTTCGACTGAGACAATCTGCCATGACATTCAAGTTGCCTTGGATGAACCTCGTTACTAGCGAAATGTTTAGACCTTTTGACCAGGTGAGGAGGTCCCTTGCGATCTCGTACAACGTCAGTGAGTGGGTCCCTCCTTGCTTGGAGATGTACGCCAAAGCCGTGGTGTTGTCCGAGTTCACCTCCACCACTTTGCCTTGAAGGAGAGACTTGAAGCTTTTCAAGGCCAGATGTACTGCCAATAGCTCCTTGCAGTTGATATGCATTGTCCTTTGACTCGAGTTCCATATTCCCGAGCATTCCCGACCGTCTAATGTCGCGCCCCAGCCTTCGTCCGATGCGTCCGAGAAGAGAACGTGGTTGGGAGTCTGAACAGCCAGGGGCAGACCCTCTCTGAGGCTGATACTGTCCTTCCACCATGTCAGGCAAGACTTCATCTTCTCGGAAATGGGGATCGAGACCGCTTCTAGCGTCTTGTCCTTTTTCCAGTGAAATGCTAGGTGATATTGAAGAGGACGGAGGTGTAGTCTTCCTAATGACACGAACTGTTCCAGGGATGATAGCGTCCCTATCAGACTCATCCACTTCCTGACTGAACATCGTTCCTTCTTCAGCATGTTCTGGATGCATAACTGGGCTTGGCTTGTTCTGGGGGCCGACGGAAAAGCCCGAAAAGCTAGACTGTGAATCTCCATCCCTAAATATACAATAGTTTGGGATGGGACCACTTGTGACTTTTCCATATTGACAAGGAGACCCAATTCCTTGGTCAGATCTAGAGTCCACTTTAGATCCTTCAGACAGCGACGACTGGAAGAAGCTCTGAGAAGCCAGTCGTCCAAATAGAGGGAGGCTCGGATGTCCGCTAAATGAAGGAATTTGGCTACATTCCTCATCAGCCTCGTAAACACAAGAGGAGCTGTGCTTAGGCCAAAGCACAGGGCTTGAAACTGGTAGACAACCTTCTCGAAAACGAATCTTAGAAAAGGTTGGGAGTCCGGGTGGATGGGGACGTGGAAGTAGGCGTCCCTTAGGTCTAACGAGACCATCCAGTCTTCCCTTCTGACCGCTGCTAGAACCGACTTTGTGGTCTCCATGGAGAACGTCTGCTTTGTGACAAAGACATTCAGCGCACTGACGTCTAGCACCGGCCTCCACCCTCCTGTCTTCTTTGACACCAAGAAGAGACGGTTGTAGGATCCCAGGGTTTGATGGTCCAGGACTTTGACTACCGCTCCCTTCTCTAGTAAGAGAGACACTTCCTGTTTCAATGCTCGTCTCTTGTCTTCCTCTCTGTACCTGGGAGAGAGATCGATGGGAGACGTTGCTAGAGGGGGTTTTCGTACAAACGGGATCTTGTACCCCTCTCTGAGCAACTTCACAGATTGTGCATCTGCGCCTCTCTTTTCCCAGGTCTGCCAGAAGTTCTTGAGTCTGGCTCCCACTGCTGTCTGAAGAAGCTGGCAGTCAGACTCTGCTCTTAAAGGACTTGGAACCTTTCTTCTTTCCACGTCTCCCTTCGGCACGAGCACCTCCTCTGCTGGAGGCTCTGCCACGAAAGGGCGGAATAAAACGGGACGCTGGAGTGTCCATCCTTGGTCTAGCTGACAAGGTAGGCAAAGGGGTGGCTTTGCGAGCAGAGGACGCAACAAGATCGTGAGTATCCTTCTGTATCAAAGAAGCGGCAATCTCCTTAATCAGGTCCTCTGGAAAAAGGCACTTGGAAAGAGGAGCAAACAGAAGTTCGGATCTCTGGCATGGTGTAACTCCAGCTGACAGGAATGAGCATAGGTTCTCACGCTTCTTAAGGACTCCGGACACAAAAGATGCAGCAAGCTCATTAGACCCATCACGTACCGCCTTGTCCATGCAGGACATGATGAGCAAGGAAGTCTCTTTCTCTGTCGGAGAGATCTTTCTGCTTAGAGCTCCTAGACACCAGTCTAAAAAGTTAAAAACCTCGAAGGCTCTAAATATACCTTTCAAAAGGTGGTCCAGGTCCGAAGATGACCAACATATCTTTGAGCGTCTCATGGCTAGCCGGCGGGGAGAGTCTACAAGACTTGAGAAGTCGCCCTGGGCAGAGGCAGGAACTCCCAAGCCGAGAACTTCTCCCGTGGCATACCAGACGCTCGATCTAGAAGAGAGTCTAGCAGGGGGAAACGTAAAGGCTGTCTTCCCTAAACTCTTTTTGGACTGCATCCATTCTCCTATCACTCGTAAAGCTCTCTTGGACGAGCGTGCGAGGACGAGTCTAGTAAAGGCAGGAGTGGTTGACGGCATGCCTAACACAAACTCTGACGGAGGAGAGCGCGGAGCCACAGACACAAACTGGTCCGGAAACATCTCTTTGAACAGGGCCAAAACTTTCCTAAAGTCCAAAGAGGGTTGCGTAGACTTAGGCTCGTCCAGTTCTGAATGCGGTTCATCTACGTGTGCAGCACCATCATCATCAGAAAGTCCCTCATCCGAGTATTGAGGAGGAAGCGGCAACGGAGTGGGTAACGGCTGGTTAGCTGAGTCCGGTCGCACGGGTGCATGCGTGACTGAGCCGGACGCAACGTCATGGAACTGTTGCCCAGTCTGTGAGCTGGCAACAACCATAGCAGCGCGGGGACGCACAGCGTCTACTCCAGACTGTCTAGACTGATGTGGGTGAGCAGTGGCAACCACACTGGGTTGCGGAGGTTGACGCACCGCGTCAAAACAAAACAACTCTGACGGTTGTTGAACCTCACGAACGTCAACGGATAACTCCGTGCGTCGCTGAACGTCAACATGCGGCTGGCAGATCACACTGGAACGCATGGGTGGCGGAACTCTCTCAACTGGAGTGCGTGAGAAGGTTACCTCAGCGTCCCCAGGACGCACAACCGAGCGTGTGGGTGGTTGTAGGCAAGGAGCTGCACTAGCTGGTGCGGCAGCAACCTTCTCCGCACGAAAGTCCTGCATAAGCGAGGTTAGTTGAGACTGCATGTCTTGCAGTAAAGACCACTTAGGGTCTACAGGAGCAGGTGCGGCGACAGACGGTGTAACTGTCTGAAGCGGTACCGCTTTGCCTCTCTTAGGAGGTGAGCAGTCATCGGATGACTGCAGCGAGTCCGAACTGACCCAGTGGCTACAGCTGGGCCGTTGGACTTGCGCGGAAGGGACCGACTTGCGCTTTAACGGTCGTGAGACCTTGGTCCATGGTTTCTTGCGAGAAACACCTTCCGAAGACGAGGTATAAATGGGCTCTCTCGTCTTTGTTAGGCAGGGGCGATCTTGGGTAGATACGCCCGATACCACGGAGGGAACGTCTGTTCGCTGATTAAAGCCTCTCGAACCCATTTGTCGTACGATATTGCTTCTCCCCTGGACTTGGGAGCTTGCAAGAGGTCCCGGACTAGGAGGACGACAGGCACGAACAGACGAACCCTCAAGCGCAACACTATCCACAACACTATCACTCACTTTAACACTTCCCACTGCACTTTTACACTTCAGCTCCTTCACATCCGCCATGAGCTGGTTACGGTCACTAACCAGGGACTCAACTCTCTCACCCAGAGCTTGGATGGCACGCATCATATCAGCCATCGAAGGTTCCTGAGTGCCAGAAGGGGGGTTAGGAGCAACCACTACAGGGGAAGGAATAGGTTGTGGGGCATGAGGAGAGGAAATGTCAATAGAACGAGAGGAACTTCTCCTAACTCTATCTCTCTCTAGCCTACGTGTATACTTTTGGAATTCGATAAAATCGAATTCCGAAAGCCCAACGCACTCCTCACATCGATCTTCCAATTGACAGGTTTTATCCCGACAATTGGAACAAACAGTGTGAGGGTCGATAGAGGCCTTCGGAAGACGCCTTGAACAGTCCCTAGCATTACACTTCCTAAATTTTGGGACTTGTGAAGGGTCAGCCATTTTGAATTGGTCAAAGGGGAATTCAAAAACTATCAAAAAGTCATCAACAAAGAATCCGTAATCAAAAAGAGTTCAAGGAATAGCGAAGAGAAAGCCTGCACAGCGAAAGCTCAAAACTAGAATAGTGTACTTCACCAATTAGTTGTGAAAACAAATCCAGTTTAGCAACAGCGAATAAGCACGTCTTGTCGGTAGCACGACAGAGAGAAAATTGAGTTCTTTGTTTACATTGAGTACTGGGTATCTGGACGACAGATGGCGCTGTTGGGTACACCCGCAACCTGTGTAGCGATCGCTGGCGAATTTTACCTTAGAGTTTTCTGTCGAGCAACAGAGTTGCAGCTATTATAATCACCGGCTAAGTTAAATATTGAAAATGGAAGGGTGTGTGAGAGAAGGAAGTTGAGAGTTAATGTGGGTAAGAGTAAGGTTATGAGATGTACGAGAAGGGAAGGTGGTGCAAGGTTGAATGTCATGTTGAATGGAGAGTTACTTGAGGAGGTGGATCAGTTTAAGTACTTGGGGTCTATTGTTGCAGCAAATGGTGGAGTGGAAGCAGATGTACGTCAGAGAGTGAATGAAGGTTGCAAAGTGTTGGGGGCAGTTAAGGGAGTAGTAAAAAATAGAGGGTTGGGCATGAATGTAAAGAGAGTTCTATATGAGAAAGTGATTGTACCAACTGTGATGTATGGATCGGAGTTGTGGGGAATGAAAGTGATGGAGAGACAGAAATTGAATGTGTTTGAGATGAAGTGTCTAAGGAGTATGGCTGGTGTATCTCGAGTAGATAGGGTTAGGAACGAAGTGGTGAGGGAGAGAACGGATGTAAGAAACGAGTTAGCGGCTAGAGTGGATATGAATGTGTTGAGGTGGTTTGGCCATGTTGAGAGAATGGAAAATGGTTGTCTGCTAAAGAAGGTGATGAATGCAAGAGTTGATGGGAGAAGTACAAGAGGAAGGCCAAGGTTTGGGTGGATGGATGGTGTGAAGAAAGCTCTGGGTGATAGGAGGATAGATGTGAGAGAGGCAAGAGAGCGTGCTAGAAATAGGAATGAATGGCGAGCGATTGTGACGCAGTTCCAGTAGGCCCTGCTGCTTCCTCCGGTGCCTTAGATGACCTCGGAGGTAGCAGCAGTAGGGGAGTCATCATTATGAAGCTTCATCTGTGGTGGAAATGTGGGAGGTTGGGCTGTGGCACCCTAGCAGTACCAGCTGAACTCGGTTGAGTCCCTGGTTAGGCTGAAGGAACATAGAGAGTAGAGGTCCCCTTTTTGTTTTGTTTCATTGTTGGTGTCGGCTACCCCCCAAAATTGGGGGAAGTGCCTTGGTATATGGATGGACAATTAACATCATGAATTTTCTCAAAAACATAATTTTTATAACCATTTTAATTTTGAAACTGACCTCTATGTCAGATACTTACATAAAAAGTGAATAATTTGCTATCAAAGCAAAGTAGGTCACCTGAATATTATATACCAAGGCACTTCCCCCAAGTTTGGGGGGTAGCCGACATCAAACAAATGAAACAAAAAAGGGGACGTCTCCTCTCTACGTTCCTCCCAGCCTGACAAGGGACTCAACCGAGTTCGGCTGGTACTGCTAGGGTGGCACAGCCCACCCTCCCACATTATCCACCACAGATGAAGCTTCATAATGCTGAATCCCCTACTGCTGCTACCTCCGTGGTCATCCAAGGCACCGGAGGAAGCAGCAGGGCCTACCGGAACTGCGTCACAATCGCTCGCCATTCATTCCTATTTCTAGCACGCTCTCTTGCCTCTCTCACATCTATCCTCCTATCACCCAGAGCTTCCTTCACTCTATCCATCCACCCAAACCTTGGCCTTCCTCTTGTACTTCTCCCATCTATATAGTACTATACTTAAAGAACAAGGGAAAGGAGTAAATACATTCAAAACTTATTGCTGCATTTTTTACCTGGTTTGAGTGGCCGAGAAAAGTAAGGTCTGCCTCTCTGGAGGTAACTCTTCCAGTATACAATTCACAGAATCGGCAAATCCCATTGACAGGCACATATCTGCTTCATCAAGAACAAGCAACTGAAAATCATAAAGTTTATTATTTATAAGGGTATGCAATAAGCATGATCATCTTTTCAACTTATAGGTACAGTATATACATAAGAGTATATTGCTACCGTATGATTATGAACAATATTCTATGCATGATTTAGTTGTATAGATACAAACACTTCTTTTAAAAATATATTTGGAGAGAGAATAATGAAACTATAAGAGAGATTACTCGAGTGCCATGTGTGGATGAGATAATGGTGAGGGGTAGATGGAGATGGTTTGGGCATACTCTTTGCACTCCCCAAGAGAGATTAGTTCACCAAACTTTCAACTGGGCTCCACAGGGCACTAGAAGAATTGGAAGACCAAGACCTACATGGCTGAGGACTATGAAGCGTGGAGTAGGAGATGATGTATGGAGAAGTATTGATTTAAAAGCTCAAGATAGAGACGACTGGCAAAATCTAATTGAGGCCCTTTGTGTTAATAGGCGTAGGAGATGATGATGATGTGATTAGATGATTATACTTGGTAAAAGATAGACCAAGTTTGGAATTATAGGACATTTTACAGATGCACCAATAGTTTAAATGGATGGAACATCCACCAGAAAGGAGACTGTTACCTAGTCTAAAGAAGTCTCAAAAAAAGACATGAAACTCCATTGTGAGTGTGGAGTTATACAAAATAATTGTTTAGAAAATTTTACAGCAGTAGCCATTCAGCACTTAATTGGACATACGTATGTGTTTATGGTATAGGGAAAATATTTTACTAATGCTACTAAACTGGCTACATAAGTTACCTGAACATTTTCAATAACAAAATCTGGATTTTCAGTCATATGTTGTACAAGACGGCCCGGCGTGCAAATCATAATGTTGCATGTTCTAATTCGCTTCCATTCGAATTCCAAATCTGTTCCACCTGTAAAAGGGACAAAATTTATTGACAACTAAATTTGCATAGATATATATAATGTATTATCTCAATACTTACATGATAGTCATCTTCTTAACATTATCAAAGCTACTGCTTCCGAACCTATATAAATTTTTTATGGATCTTTTTTCCCTCAAACAAATCATCATCTACTGGGAGGAATATTAGCAATTGATAGTGTGGATCTGCTTAGATCATCCTATGATTGGAGTAATTGTAGCTCTTCACGTACCCTAATTCTTTTGACATTAATGAAAGTGAGGGAGAAAAGAGGAAATTAAATGACTATCGGGAAAGTACTGAACTTTTAAAACATATTTAATAAAATTTATGAATCTTATGTAATAATCACTGAACAGAATACTACACTCATTTGGAGAGCAGTATAAGAAAGAAAGGAACATAAATACTAGCCATCAAACCAACCTGATATATCTCATCTAATAAACATTAATAGTAGTCTATGCTTGTCCTCATTATGGAATTTAAATTTCCTTTGCTTTACCTTCCATACAAATAGAACGCCTCCACTTTTGCTCATTACAGCTTTATTTAAGCTATGTGGCATATATTATTATTATTATTAACTACTAAGCTACAACCGTAGTTGGAAAAGCAAGATGCTATAAGCCAAAGGGCTCCAACAGGGAAAAATAGTACAGCAAGGAAAGGAAATAAGGAAATAAATGAACAATCGTTTTTCAAAAACCACAGAAAACATAAATCTTAAAAGGTCATCTGTATTTTTTCTAGATATGAAAACCTGAATCTTTTAAAATAGTGGAATGTCTTCAGCGGAGCTAAAATGGCTGTTGAATTTGTTACCGAGATTTAGTTGAACCTCCTAATAACGGACTAACGGGGGAAAGGGGTTTCCGTTATTACCGATAGTCCATAGTATCCAAAACAAGTTTCCTGAAGCATAAAATCAAGCTAAATCATACCAAATTGTATAGGGTACAGGCCTACTATAAATGCCCAATATCTGGGGTAATATCATATAACATACCAATGACAAGGCCAGCTGAAAAATCATGCTGTTTCCCAACTTTGTTCAACACATCAAAGATCTGATAGGCTAGCTCTCGGGCAGGTGTGATTACTACAGCTCCAACACCATCCAAGGCAGTCCACATACTGTCATATAACTTCTCTAAAATCTGCAAACGAAAAATAATCAGATGCTGCGGAATAAACAATTATTATTTGCGTGCTTTAAAACAGTTGTCATTGAATTTATTCTAATTTTATTATAAACAAGTAAGCTGTAGTTGAAATTCTTACAAGATGCTATGTGCAAAAGTATACAGAACTCACAATTATTTTTGTTAATACATACAAATATCTAATGTCGTTTTACGCTTAATCTCATGATTACAACACTCCTGAAAAGTTGTGGACATCAGCAACATTGTCACACATCTATATACATCTATAATGAGGTTTCTTGCAATACATTATTCCTTATCAATTAGACCTATTAATAAAAGGTCCATACCAATCCAATGAAACCGAAGTGTTACGCAATCAGGGGTCAGCAGAAACCTATCAAGGGTTCGGAGAAGGGGAAATTCAATATATTACAGTTGATCCTGTCATGGCATTTTTTCATAATATATCAAAGGCTGTGTTTGTCTTCGTGTTGGAACAACTATTATTTTCATACTTACTTCCAAGTCAAAAGCTACTATGTATAATAATTCCAATGTGCAATACTCAGAACTTTTAAAACAAAAAATTTTAATAAATTACACTCCGTACTTCCTCTGCTAGATCAGTTATGTGACTAATATCGCAGATTTTAAAGTAATATGATATTTTGATTATAAAATAAATTTTTGAATATACTTACCCGGTGAATATATAATAGCTGCTGCTCCAGCGGCTCGACAGAAAAACACACAAAAACTCGCGAGCGATCGCTATGAAGGTTGCGGGTGTGCCCACCAGCACCAACTACCGGCCAGATACCGCATATGCATGTAAACAAGCCTCAATTCTTCTCGTCCCGCTGCGTCTCTATTGGGGAGGAGGGGAGGGCCTTTAATTTATATATTCACCGGGTAAGTATATTCAAAAATTTATTTTATAATTAAAATATCATTTTTAAATATTTAACTTAGCCGGTGAATATATAATAGCTGATTCACACCCATGGTGGTGGGTAGAGACCAGAGTTAATAAAGTTTACAGCGTATATGCTTAGAGTTTTTGACAGTTATAACATAACAAAACCCAAATATATAGGTACCTGGTAAGGAAGTTGACTTAGACGATTACTCTGCCTTGTTAGTCTGTCTTCCTCACGAAGCCCAGCGATCCTCTTAGGATGCTGAAAGACTCCCAGGAGCTGAAGTATCAAGGGTTGCAACCCATACAACAGGACCTCATCAAACCCCTAATCTGGGCGCTCTCAAGAAATGACTTTGACCACCCGCCAAATCAACCAGGATGCAAAAGGCTTCTTAGCCTTCCGTACAACCCAAAAAACAAGATTAAAAACATTTCAAGAGACAGATTAAAAGGATATTGGAATTAGGGTAATGTAGTGGTAGAACCCTCACCCACTACTGCACTCGCTGCAACGAATGGACCCAGTGTGTAGCAGTCCTCGTAAAGAGTCTGGACATCTTTTAAGTAAAATGACGCGAATACCGACTTGCTTCTCCAAAAGGTCGCGTCCATAATACTTTGCAGAGATCTATTTTGCTTGAAGGCCACGGAGGTTGCTATAGCTCTTACTTCGTGCGTCTTACCCTTAAGCAAACATCGGTCTTTCTCATTCAAGTGAGAATGAGCTTCTCGTATTAAAAATCTGATAAAATATGACAAAGCATTCTTTGACATAGGCAATGATGGTTTCTTAACTGAGCACCATAATGCCTCAGATCTACCTCGTAAGGACTTAGTACGGGCTAAGTAGAACTTAAGAGCTCTAACAGGACATAACACTCTTTCCAGTTCGTTGCCTACGATCTCTGATAAGCAAGGAATATCAAAAGATTTAGGCCAAGGACGAGAAGGCAGTTCATTTTTGGCCAGGAAACCAAGTTGAAGTGAACAAGTGGCTTTTTCTGTAGAAAAGCCGATGTTCTTACTGAAGGCATGAAGTTCACTGACCCTTTTAGCCGAAGCCAAGCACACTAAGAAAAGTGTCTTGAGGGTGAGATCCTTCAGGGAGGCTGAATGTAATGGCTCAAACCTGTCTGACATGAGGAACCTTAGAACCACGTCTAAGTTCCATCCAGGAGTTGCCAAACGACGTTCCTTAGAGGTCTCGAAAGACTTAAGGAGATCTTGGAGATCTTTATTGTTGGAAAGATCTAAGCCTCTATGACGAAAGACCGAAGCCAACATGCTCCTGTAGCCCTTAATAGTGGGAGCTGAGAGGGAGCGAACATTTCTCAGATGTAAAAGAAAATCTGCGATTTGGGCTACAGAGGTACTGGACGAGGACACAGATGCTGACTTGCACCAGTCTCGAAAGACTTCCCACTTCGACTGGTATACTCTAATGGTAGAAGCTCTCCTCGCTCTTGCAATCGCACTGGCTGTCTCCTTCAAAAAGCCTCGAGCTCTTGAGAGTCTCTCGATAGTCTGAAGGCAGTCAGACGAAGAGCGGGGAGGCTTTGATGGACATTCTTTACGTGGGGCTGACGTAATAGATCCACCCTTAGAGGAAGACTTCTTGGAAAGTCTACCAGCCATCGAAGTACCTTGGTGAACCACTCTCTCGCGGGCCAGAGGGGAGCAACCAACGTCAACCTTGTCCCTTCGTGAGAGGCGAACTTCTGCAGTACCTTGTTGACAATCTTGAATGGTGGGAATGCATATAAGTCCAGATGAGACCAATCTAGGAGAAATGCGTCTATGTGTATTGCTTCTGGGTCTGGGACTGGAGAGCAATAGATTGGAAGCCTCTTGGTCATCGAGGTGGCAAAGAGGTCTATGGTGGGTTGACCCCAAGTCGCCCAAAGACTCTTGCACACGTCCTTGTGGAGGGTCCATTCCGTGGGAATTACCTGACCCCTCCGACTGAGACAGTCTGCCAAGACGTTCAAGTCGCCCTGGATAAATCTCGTTAACAGGGAGATGCCTCGATTTCTTGACCAAATGAGCAGGTCCCTTGCGATCTCGTACAGCGTGAGGGAGTGTGTGCCTCCTTGCTTGGAGATGTACGCCAAAGCTGTGGTATTGTCGGAGTTGACCTCTACCACTTTGTTTCGAAGGAGACTTTCGAATTTCATCAAGGCCAAGTGGACTGCCAAAAGCTCCTTGCCATTGATGTGCATGCTCCTCTGACTTGAGGTCCACAGACCTGAGCATTCCCGACCGTCCAGGGTCGCACCCCAACCCAAATCCGACGCGTCTGAGAACAACACGTGGTTTGGGTTCTGAACTGCTAGGGATAGTCCCTCTCTCAGACTGATATTGCTGTTCCACCATTTCAGGCATGCCTTTACTGGTTCGGAGACCGGGATTGATACCGTCTCTAACGTCTTGTCCTTGTTCCAGTGAAAGGCTAGATGGAACTGGAGAGGCCGAAGGTGTAGTCTTCCTAGCGAGACAAACTGCTCCAGGGATGATAGAGTTCCTACGAGACTCATCCAATTCCTGACTGAGCACCGTTCTCTCTTCATCATTAGTTGGACTTTGAGCAGGGCTTGATCTATTCGGGTGGCAGACGGAAAAGCCCGAAAAACTGGACTGCGAATCTCCATCCCTAAATATAGAATAGTTTGGGATGGAATCAGCTGGGACTTTTCTAGATTGACCAAGTCCCAATTCCTTGGTCAGATCCAACGTCCAATGAAGATCCTGCAGACAGCGATGACTGGACGAAGCCCTGAGAAGCCAGTCGTCCAAGTACAGGGAGGCTCGGATTCCCGATAAATGGAGGAATTTTGCCACATTCCTCATGAGCCTCGTAAACACGAGAGGAGCAGGACTGAGGCCAAAGCACAGGGCCCGAAACTGGTATACCACATTCTTGAAAACAAACCTCAGAAACGGTTGGGAATCTGGGTGTATAGGAATGTGGAAGTACGCATCTCGTAGGTCGAGAGAGACCATCCAGTCTCCCTTTCTGACCGCTGCTAAGACTGACTTCGTGGTCTCCATAGTGAACTTTGTTTTCGTAACAAAAACATTGAGCGCACTGACGTCTAGCACCGGTCTCCAACCTCCTGTCTTCTTTGGGACTAGGAAGAGACGGTTGTAAAACCCCGGTGATTGAAGGTCCGAGACTTTCACCACCGCTCCCTTCTCTAGCAACAGAGACACTTCTTGGTTTAGGGCTTGTCTCTTTGACTCCTCTCGGTACCTGGGAGAGAGGTCTATGGGAGTTGTCACTAGAGGAGGTTTGCGTATAAACGGAATTTTGTACCCCTCTCTGAGCAACCGAACAGACTCTTGGTCTGCGCCCCTCTTCTCCCAGGCCTGCCAGAAGCTCTTCAATCTGGCTCCTACCGCTGTCTGAGGCTGTGGGAAGTCAGACTCTGCCACGTGAGGACTTGGCTCCTCTCTTCTTACCTCTCTTTCCCTCGGCACGAGCACTTCCCCTGCTGGGAGCTCTGCCACGAAAGGGCGGGATAAATCTGGATGCCGGAGTCTCGATCCTGGGTCTTACAGCAAAGGATGTAGAAGGAGTCCCTTTGCGAGCAGAGGACGCCATCAAGTCATGGGTGTCCTTCTGCACAAGCGAAGAAGCTATGTCCTTAACCAGTTGTTGCGGAAACAAGGACGCTGATAAGGGAGCAAAGAGCAGTTCTGATCTCTGACAGGGAGTAACTCCTGCCGAAAGAAAAGAGCAAAGGGAATCTCGCTTCTTTAAGACTCCCGACGTAAAAGTGGAGGCGAGCTCATTGGAACCATCGCGGATGGCTTTATCCATACATGACATGATAAGTAAGGAAACATCTCTGTCAGCAGACAAGATTTTCCTACTTAAAGCTCCTAATGACCAGTCAAGGAAGTTGAATACTTCAAAGGCCCTGTATACGCCTTTCAACAGATGGTCAAGGTCCGAGGAGGACCAACTAATCTTCGAACGTCTCATGGCTAGGCGGCGGGGAGAGTCTACGAGGCTTGAGAAGTCACCCTGGGCAGAGGCAGGGACTCCCAAGCCGAGAACTTCTCCCGTGGCATACCAGACGCTCGATCTAGACGAGAGCTTTGAAGGAGGGAAGGCAAAGGCCGTCTTCCCCAAACTCCTCCTGGTATCCAACCAGTCGCCTAAAAGTCGTAAAGCCCTCTTGGAAGAGCGAGAAAGCACTAGCTTAGTAAAGGCTGGCATGTTAGCAGGTAAGCCTAGAGCAAACTCAGACGGTGGCGAACGAGGAGCAACGGTAACAAAGTGATCGGGAAAAAGCTCCTTGAAAACTAACATGACTTTCTTAAAGTCCATCGAAGGAGGAACCGTTCTAGGTTCGTCTACATCCGAAGGATGATCATAATGATGAGGATCAGCAACGTCCTCATCTGAAGAACTTCGTCCGACAACTGCTGAGTAACAAGCAAAGGGGTTGGCAATGCTTGACACGCAGAGTCCACACGCACTGGTGCATCAGTAGCAGTCCAGGACGCTACGTCATGTAACTGCTTAACAGCCTGACTGTCAACAACAACAGGAGCGGGAGGACGCTCGACGTCAACTCGAGACTGCTTTGACTGCCTAGACTGAGCAGTCAAAACAACTCTTGACTGCGGTGTTTGACGCTCAGCGTCAAAACAAGTCAACTCCGCTGGTTGGCGAACGTCCTGAACGTCAACAAGAGCATTAGGAAGCGGCTGAACGTCCATATGCGGCTGAAAGTCAACACGGGACTGCATCGAGTGAGGCTCTACAAAGCGTGACTGACGTGACTTAGTAACGCCAACGTCAAAAGGACGAGCAAAGGCTCGTTTTGGCGGCTGAAGGCCAGGATCTCGATTAGCTAAGCGGCGAGGATCATCGTGAACCTTTTCAGCAGAATAGTCTTCCATAAGGGAGGCGAGCTTGATCTGCATGTCTTGCAGTACAACCCATTTAGGATCAACGGGAATGGGTGCGGTAAAAGACGAGGGTAACGTCTGAGACTGCACAACCTTGCCTACACCAAGACTCTCGGAGCCTGTGTAACGTTTCTGCTTAGGCGGCGAGCAGTCTTCCGATGACTGCAAAGGGTCAGAGCTGTCCCAATGGCTACAACCAGGACGCTGGACCTGTCCTGAAGGGACCGACTTTCGCTTCAAGGGCCTTGAAACCTTGCTCCACGGTTTCTTATGCGAAAAGCCTTCGGATGACGAGGAGAAAATGGTCTCTCTCGTCTTATGGTAGGGGCGGTCTTGATGAGACACGCCTGTTACCATAGAGGGAACGTCTGTTCGCTGATCAAGGCCTCTCGAACCCATAAGTCGTACGACATTACTTCTCCCCTGGGCTTGGGAGCTTGCAAGAGGTCTCGGACTAGGCGAACGACAGGCACGAACAGACGAACCCTCGGTCGCAACACTGAAAACACTTTGCGCACTAATCACTTTCCCACGATTTTCCGCTGTGGCACTCTGACACTTTAGCTCTTTAACGTCAGCCATGAGTTGATTACGATCTGTAGCTAACGACTCAACTCTTTCGCCCAAAGCATGAATGGCACGTAACATATCCCGCATTGATGGTTCCTGAGTGCTAGTAGAGGGTTCAGGCACAACTACTACAGGGGAAGGATTAGGTTCAGGGGCATGGGGAGAGGAAAAATCTACTGATCTAGAGGAACTTCTCCTCACCCTATCTCTCTCTAGCTTACGAGAATACTTGTCATATTCAAGCCAATCGAATTCCGAAAGGCCCACGCACTCCTCACACCGATCTCCTAATTGACAGGTTTTACCCCGACAATTAGAACACACAGTATGTGGGTCGAGAGAGGCCTTTGGAAGACGCCTATTGCAATCCCTAGCATTACACTTACGAAATCTAGGAATTTGAGAAGGGTCAGCCATTTTGAAAAAGTCAAAGAAAGTTCAAAAAACAATCCAAAGTCATCAACAATTAAATCTGTCCAAAAAAGAGTTCAAGAGTTTAAGTTGAGGATAAAACACCTGCACTGCGAAAGCTCAAACCAAAATGAAGTACTTCACCAAGTCTGTTGAAAAACTCCAGGTTATACAGCGAGTAATGGTACGTCTTGTCGTTAAGACCGACAGAGAAGAATTGAGGCTTGTTTACATGCATATGCGGTATCTGGCCGATAGTTGGCGCTGGTGGGCACATCCGCAACCTTCATAGCGATCGCTCGCGAGTTTTTGTGTGTTTTTCTGTCAAGCCGCTGGAGCAGCAGCTATTACTGTATATATTCACCGGCTAAGTTAAATATTTAAAAAGAAGTGTTACTCAATCAGGGGTCCGCAGAAACCTATCAAGGGTTCGGAGAACGGGAAATTCAATATATGACAGTTAATCCTGTAATGGCTCAGTTTCTTTTCATAATATATTAAAGGCTGAGCATTTGTCTTCGTGTATGAACAACTATTATTTTTATATTGTACATAGCTACTATGTACAATAATTCCAATGTACAATACTCAGAACTTCTAAAACATAAAAAAATTTAATAAATTACACTTCACACCTTCTCTGCTAGACCAGTTATGTGACTTATATCGCAGATTTTAAAGTAATCTGTATTTTTCCAAACTATACGAATTGAAATAGTAATCCTTTTATATCTCAGCAATCTTTGCATAATTCAGTAATGTCTCCCAAGAAAGTTAAAGTGAGTGATTCTATGAGCCATGCGATTACAATGTAATACAAATTATACATGATAAAAATATATGAAAAGGGTAAAAAGGTAATAAACATTGCGCATGCTGTGGGCCTGCCTTATACAATGGTGTCCATCATTGTTTATTATAAAGACCTCATTGTTCAATTGTAACAATAATAATAACTAGAGGGGCACTCAGTAGAGCGCAGACCTCCGCCATGGCAGCTTATTTCACGACTTTTTGCTCGACCATGACCTTGACCTTTACCTTTCAGAATTTAATAATTTCTAGCTTTTTACATAACAGTTAATCCCTGCAAGTTTCATTACTCTACGAATAAAATTGTGGCCCAGAAGCTGTTCACAAACAAACACCCACACAAACATGGGGTAAAACATAACCTCCTTCCAACTTCGTTGGCAGAGGTAATATATAATAATAGTGATCAATAATAGAATACAAACGATGGCATACAGTAAACTTTCTAAAGTTCATATGAATGTAAATCATTAAAAGAAACTTAAACAGTAGTAGTGATTTTCATGCAATATTGACAGAAAATAAACTTACTGGAATAATGAAGGCTAGTGTTTTTCCAGAGCCTGTTTTTGCAGCAGCTACAACATCGCATCCACCGAGGGAATACAGGAGGGACTGGCGTTGAACTTTTGTAGGAACTGTGAATCCAGCATTTTTCAATCCTCTGAGAGTTTTGGAACTAAGAGGTAACTTTGCGAAGCTGTCTATTTCCTCTGCTGTCATTTCAGGAAGCTGAAATATCAAAAGAAAAATGTGCAAACTGACAACTACTTGTTGGGCATACTACTGTACTTTTGTAAATATTCGAAAGAAATTAGTTGATGATAATCCCCTCTATATAATAAAGAACCTAATCGGGTAGTTGAATCAGTAGAACTTCAAAAGTTCAAAGTTGCAGCAAATTTTTTATGTTGAACAGGCTGGCATAAGTCTTTTAATAGTTCATATATGACATATCTGTTTTGACATTGTTGCTGTTTTTGGAATTATTTATTGTTAGTTTGTTCTCATTATTTATTAATTTCCTTATTTCCTTTCCTCACTAGGGTATTTTTCCATGTTGGAGCCCTTGGGCTTATATCATCTTGCTTTTCCAACTAGGGTTGTAGCTTGGCTTGTAACAATAATAATAATAACAGGTATCTGGCTACATATATATATAAATATATATCGGACTGAGCAGCATTGCCAGATGTATAACTATTCAGTCTCTCCCTGTCCATCAGGTTAGGGGAGTGGGATTAGTCATACCCTGGTGAGAGAGGGTACCCCAAGAGGTACACTTGAAAACCAAAGCTGCTGTGTTATAGTCAGGAGAGGGGGAGGGAGTGGGAAGAGTTGAATTTGTGTGTGCATATCTAAATATTCAGCCATCATTTTTGACAGGTCAAGTACACTAGAGTAATAAACGTACCGTAATTCAACTTAAGAGATGTCATGTCAGTATAAAATCTGGTGATCATTTACTTAAGCTAACAAATATAAATATCAATAATCTAAAACTATAGTAAAATATACACTGTACTATATGACATACCTTTGTCCTCATTTCTCGAAGTTTCTCGATTTCTTCACGCATAACTTGGTTTTTCCCTTTTCCTGCTTTGAATTTAGGATTACCTTTCTTGTCCTTGAAATCCCTTTTTTTCCCCGGCATTCTTTTTCTTAAGGGGGCTTTTTCCATTTTGAATCAAAGGTAGTGAATGCAGCACAATCTGGAAAATAAATAACAGTACTTGTAATACAAATAGATAATAAGAATTTCTATATGATCAAGCTCAACATCAAACAATTCTCTTTACTGGAACTAATTCATAAAGAAAAAATGTTTACTATTGCAATACTTAAATACAAAAAAATATACTGTTAGCAATTTTTGCTCCATAAATATAAATTTCTAATTTTCAACTACCTTTAACACCAAGAATAAATCAATTGCAAGAAAGTAAAGCCATTAAAAAAACACAATATCTATTACTAGAATATAATTACAGGGAAAAAATAATCGATCAGATCACACAAGAAGTCACTTTCGGCAATATGTTTTATTTTCACTCTCTTTAATCCGAACGTGAGCAGGAATCTGGTATATTTTGACATGCCGTACACACCATCATTATGTTATCTTTGGAATTAATGCTCAATAGGGAGTTCGTACTACTTGAATTAACGAATTCCGTAAATTTCTGTATAGTACGAGTAAAAAATAGTTAGTCCTCCTTATACAAGGAATTTACGGTAAATACGACCGGGTGGTTTGCCCCAATAATCAAGGTCAGAAATGCATAAAACACAAGATAGCGAGTAATAAAAATATATGGTTTTGTATTTGGCTAGAAATTAAAAGTATCATATATTTACCGGTGATTACTGCAGCATTTTCTCAAAGTACAGTATTTGTGAATTGCATCATGTTTACGATGGAAAATTAACTAACAATGGCAAGCCCATGTTTTTATGACACTGTTCCAATAGTTCATGCCGAAGGAAGATGGACCAAAAACATGAAGGTATTTTTGAAAGATACAAACTATATATCTTGTGCAGAGGTTTTTGTTATATTATCTTGCTTTGCATACAGTACACCGCAGAGTACACAGTGGTTCATCTCGTCCACCGCAAAAAAAAAAAAAAAAAAAAAAAAAAAAAAAAAAAAAAAAAAAAAAAACTTGTCCCTTCGGAAGAAGACGATGCAACCAAAATTTCCTAATATTCCGACTTCAATGTCATTGCATAATGTAAGTATAGCCAAATTTATTTCTGTTATAATATATTATGGGGTGAATGTCTTACTTTGGGATAAGTATAAACTTTCTTATTATATCTACTTATAATATTGATTTATTTTACAAAATATATAGGAATTTGTGTTATCTTTGTCATGAGTCAAGCCGGTTAAGAAGCAAACACAGGAATACGTTAGTCTATGGGGGATTGCAGGGGGAGTAAGCCTCCCCGGTATGTAGGTAAGGATACGTATCGTAGGTTAGGTTAGGTGGGGAACCTTACATTAGGTGGGAAACCTTAGGTTAGGTGGGAAACCTTAGATTAGGTGGGGAACCTTAAATTAAGTGGAAAGCCATAGGTTAGGTGGGGAACCTTAGGTTAGGTAGGGAAGTCTTACATTAGGTGGGGAACCTTAGATTAGGAGTAGAACCTTAGGTTAGGTGGGGAACCTTACATTAGGTGGGAAACCTTAGATTAGGTGAGAAACCTTAGATTAGGTGTGGAACCTTAAATTAAGTGGGAAACCTTAGGTTAGGTGGGGAACCTTATATTAGGTGGGGAACTTTACATTAGGTGGTGAACTTTACATTAGGTGGGGAACCTTAGATTACGTGGCGAACCTTACATTAGGTGGGGAGCTTTAAGTAAGATGGGGTTCTCATGAAGGGGTTTTGCAGTATGACGGCCACAGCTACGAACAACTAGAAAATGGGGAGAAAATCCCCATTTTCTATGCAGACAGAAGACCCTGGCCATAATTATACAAAGGCTCTAATTCTGTAAATTTATGTATATATAGTATATATACACAAATAGAGTTAGCTCTCATTGTACAAGGATTATTGGGTAAATATTTACAGTAGTAAAATATTTCTAATGAAGAAAATAAGCATTTCCGGTGTATTTATAGGTACCTTGAACTGTCCTGCTGCAAATAACTGGGGGGAAACTCATATTTTCAAATTTGCAATGATTTAAAGTTCCAAAAGTTGAATGAAAAACCATATTCTAATAATAGGGAAAAAAAAGATGAGGGAGCCTTTGTATATCAGCGGCCGCTTTCTTCCCGCAAACATAAAAGATCAACAATACCTGACAGATTTTTCCCCCTTAACCTAACCTACAAGCTGTGTCTCTGCCTAGTTTCCTAACGGGGGGCTAAAGCCAGTAAAGTTTTACAAGTCTACAGGGTATCAATTCGAACAGAAAATATGTTTTCCTGTAGCAAATAACATGATTTAACTGAATTTAACCTTCATTTCAACCACAAACAAACAGAACAGCCAGTTTGACTAACTTTAGATAGCTAAACTGATTGTTGTTGTTGTGGTTGAAATGAAGGTGAAAACCGGTTAAATCACTTTATTTACTAGACGAAAACATATATTTTCTGTTAGAATGTTTAAATGTAATGGTTCTTCTTCAGCAATGGGCTTGCTTCGCTCGCCAGAAAACAAAAACATCAAGCTCGTACATACTGGCAAGCGGTAATGTTTTGGTGGCCACGTTAACATTACAACGCTAAATATAATGGTTCTTGTTCCGCCACTGGTTCGCTTCGCTAACATTAGCAATGTTACGCTATCACATATATATTTCTGAAACTATTCATTTCCAACAAGAACGAGTATCATTTTCAAAGAGAACAGACCTTTCTCTTATAGAAGAAAGTAGTTTTTTCCATAGGTTACATTACCCTGTAATAAACTACAATAGAACTCAAAAGCCACCTGCGAACCCCCTTATACTGCCGTATTCTTAATCGACCGTCATCATACATACAGGTGGCCGCTATTCTACATACACCCCAACACAAGACCCCCTAAACTATCCCAGGAGCCGTATCCTTACCTACTTACTTATAGAGGGTAAGCCTGCTACGCCTACCCTTAGATTGCCATATCCTTAGCTTTAATAGCTTACACTAAGGGAGTCCTTAATCCTAGATTCACACCCTTAAATTGCCGTATCCTTGGCACCATGAGCCGTATCCTTACCTACTTCCTTATAGGAGGTAAGCTTGCCACGCCTACCCTTAGCTTTAATAGCTTACACTAAGGGAGTCCTTAATCCTACATTCACACCCTAAAATTGCCGTACCCTTGGCTTACCCTAAGGGAGTCCTTAACCTTGGATTCACTTCCCAACTGGATACACCACCTTACCTTAATAAATTAAATGTGAAGAGATGTATATATGGGAAGAATAGTTATCCAGAGACCAGATAAATCAATTAAATATCACTCAAACACGAAATTGGCTATAATTAAACGTTAATGAGGTTATAATTATAGTTTTCACTGAATAACGCATTGCAAATATACACGAGAATGCGTGGATACGACCGTGGATACGCTTTGAAAGGAAGTAGTAGTAACAGATTTACTGAACTATGTAACGGCTCCCCATCGCCTTGTATATATCTTTCTTGTAATTGATTTAAATTTTAATTGTACTTTTAGTAAAGAATGGCAATGGCTAGTTAAGTAAAATTTAAGTTTCAATTCATTATTTCTTGCGTATTTGTACTGTTTATGCATTTCTTGGTTTATTAAGTACAAAGTCTATTCCTGAATCACCATTATAGATGTGGTTAATTGTACTTTTAGTAAAGAATGGCAATGGCTGGTTAAGTAAAATTTAAGTTTAAATTCATTATTTCTTGCGTATTTGTACTGTTTATGCATTTCTTGGTTTATTAAGTACAAAGTCTATTCCTGAATAACCAATATAGATGTGGCTATAGAAGTATCTTGTTAGCAATGGCTAGTTAAGTAAAATTTAAGTTTCAATTCATTATTTCTTGCGTATTTGTACTGTTTATGCATTTCTTGGTTTATTAAGTACAAAGTCTATTCCTGAATAACCAATATACTGTACATGTGGCTATAGAAGTATTTGTTCTCATACTGAGTAGCAGAGTGGCTTATGAATAGAGATATTCTTATTAAAAACTTGTAAATGAAAAGGGAAACCAGTTCAACTATTGATATGTATTATAGGAGGTATACTAATCAAGAGATCGGGTAAACTAAATACTAAATGGAAGAAAGAAATCGTTTGAAATATACATAAAATCTGATTGTAGATACCAATAGATGCATAGCTTCTTTAATTACTTTACAATATTTTCTGTTGTAGGAAATTTTCTTGGTGCCACATATCAAATATGATTATGTTTGTATAGATTCTTTATAATTCTATACGAATTTCCTAGTAGTTAGTGTATTTGCTAAGCTACAACCCTAGTTGGAAAAGCAGGATGTTATAAACCCAGGGGCTCCAACAGGGAAAATAGCCCAGTGAGGAAAGGAAACAAGGAAAAATAAAATATTATAAGAACAGTAACAACATTAATATTTCCTATTGGGATAGAATGGTGGGACATTGAATTCATATAAATCTATAATTACATATAAATAACTGTAGAATTTTCGAGAAAGTGGATAATTACAAGCAGTTTTAGCCATTCTCAAAAATGATTTAAAGCAATCTTGCATTTTTCACTTTTTGCATAGGCCAGGTTGTTCAAATCTTATATATTCTATGTATGTAATGATAAAGTTGACAAACTTGTTTGTAATCAAAAGCAATACAGAAATAAACATATTTGATTTCTCTCTCTCTCTCTCTCTCTCTCTCTCTCTCTCTCTCTCTCTCTCTCTCTCTCTCTCTCTCTCTCTCTCTCTCTCTCTCTCTCTCTCTGTATATATATATATATATATATATATATATATATATATATATATATATATATATATATATATATATATATATATATATATATATATATGTATATATATATATACAGTATATATATACATATATATATATATATATATATATATATATATATATATATATATATATATATATATATACAGTATATATATATATATATATATATATATATATATATATATATGTGTGTGTATGTATATATATATATATATATATATATATATATATATATATATATATATATATATATATATATATATATATATATGAAAATCTTCGGCAAAAGAAGACCACATACCTGGCTTCTGACTGATCTAAAGAAGTCACCGGAAACTTGCTACAGAAAAAGATTTATATATATATATATATATATATATATATATATATATATATATATATATATATATATATATATATAAACCTGCTAAAATATCACATTCATTATACACATATTCACTCACGCTACTGAAATTTGATAGACACTAGCTGAAGGTGAGACTTCAGTTCAGTACCTACAGATTGCGTCAATAGGCGTAGGAGAACATATATATATATATATATATATATATATATATATATATATATATATATATATATATATATATATATATATATATATATATATATATATATATATATATATATATACATATATATATATATATATATATATATATATATATATATATATATATATATATATATATATATATATATATATATATATATATATATATATATATATATATATATATATATATATATATATATATATATATATATATATATATATATATATATATATATATATTGTAAAATGTATGATAATGCGAGATAACTATTTTATAATAAAATTTATAAATATAAGATTGATTATTTCCTGAGACCTGGAAGTGTGAGTTTTAATCTTTATCGAACATTAAATAAGATATTTTATTCTAAAGTATTCCTAATAATTCTATTTGACCAAAGTTACTAGAATATGCTAGATCATAATAATATGTTTACTGTCTGCTTCATAGTGAGTGTTAGATTGTTGGCCATCTTAAGTTGGCATATTAATAATATAAATAATGCATTCAAGCAAGGTAAAAGTTATATACTTGTCTTTTATTGTGAGTGTTATGTAAGCTATGAAATTTAGTAAGAAGTCATGGGAGTTAATTTATCTTAATATATTGGTGTGTAAATAGTCACTAAACATTGTCTACTTAAGATGAAATTAATCTTTAATTGTGTTTTATATACATTAATTGATCATTACCACTTCTAAATTACCTATTTTTTTTTCTCTTTAAACTGAAACTTTGGACAAGGCAAACTTTATTGATTGAAAAGTTAAAGTTTGTACATGGGAGTGGCTGAAGAGAATACATTAGAGAAACAATAAAAATATAATTGCAATGAAAACAATGTTATACAGTCTTGGTCCAAAAAATATTTACAAAAAACAGAAATTTGTGAGTTGTGCAGAGAAACAGATGGCATATTAACATTTGTTTACTTGAAGAAAATTATAAGATTTTTAGAAATATAAGCAGTAGTATAGAGAAAGCTATATCCATTATAAAGTCGTTAGACTTTTTAAATAACCATAAACTTAATGCTATCTATATAGGTGGTTACCAATAATAGCAATGTCTCTAAAGATTGCAAGCTATTTGCACCCAAACTATGTGAATAAGATAAAAATTAAATAGTTGCAAATATATATTCACACATGGTAATATCAAATCTGAAGAGAAAGTGTTCACCACATACGTAGAATAATAAAATATAATATAAAAAAGAAATATTCATCGTTGGATATCTATGGAAATTCGTGTTCAACTGAACAGCCGTAAGAAAAGACAAAGTCTTGATGCCCAACGTCATACAGAAAAGACTTTTCTTTCGATTTTATGGGAAACTTTAAGTAACAGCTCTCTTATTACTTACTTATAACTGCTTAAAATTAATTATATATAGATAATTCGATAATTTTACTTAAGAATTATATATAATTAGATTAAAATATAGTTGTTGTATTATCTAATAAGTAAAAATAACATAATAAATACACATTGTATTTGAGAGTCACTACCTTAAATCAATTTGTTTTGTTTACATTTTCTCGATCAGCTGATTCAGTAGTTGTAGGACGACCTAAGACCCATTTATGGTGTTTTATATACTACTATAACTGAAAATCGTTCCAGTGACATTATATTATGGTTACCAGGAAAGCTATTACTAGTGGGCTAGGTATTTTAAGGCCTAACATAGCTAGAACGTTAAAATCACGACTGTGTTCGAAGTGCTGGCTGAGGAAAGAAAGTACCATTAGTGCTAGTAATACCGGGAAATATTTTATTACAACGCCAATATTTTATGTAAATGCTCAGCCTCATATAGGACATTTGCATTCGGCCTTGTTAGCCGATGCTTCCTACAGGTTTCAGCTTTTGAAAAATAAAGATAACCATATTAAAACGTTGTTTTCAACTGGTACTGATGAACATGGGTTGAAAATTCAGCAGTCGGCTGCAAAGAAAGGTCTTCCACCCATAGAATTTTGTAATGAAATATCAGAAAAATTCAGACGCTTGTTCGATGCAGCAAATATAGGATATACCGATTACGTACGAACAGTTGAAGAAAGACATGTAAATGCCGTTCGTAATTTTTTCCAAACTATCGTGGATAGAGGTCATATATATAAAGGTGCCTATAGTGGGTGGTACTGCATTTCGGATGAAGCCTATCTTACGGATACGCAAGTCAAAGAAGTAATTAATTCCGGTGCTAAACAGTTTATCAGCATAGAAAGTGGACATCCTGTGGAGTGGAACAGTGAAGAAAATTATATGTTTAGGTTATCAGATTTTCAGGACGACTTGAAATATTGGTTAAAGAGTGATGATAGAGTTCAACCGAAGCGATTTTTGGAAGAGCTACGGATATGGTTAGAAGACGACCTTAGAGACTTGTCGGTGTCCAGGCCAAAAGATCGCGTATCTTGGGGCATATCAGTCCCAAACGATGAAAATCATAACATTTACGTGTGGGTTGATGCGTTAGTTAACTACCTTACTGTTGCCGGATACCCAAACTTATCGTCATGGCCCCCGGATGTACAAGTGTTGGGAAAAGATATACTGCGTTTTCATGGAATATACTGGCCGGCGCTTTTGATGGCTGCTGGTTTGGAACCTCCCAAAAAGTTACTTTGTCATTCGCATTGGAAAATTAACGATCAGAAAATGAGCAAATCGCTTGGTAATATTGTTTGCCCATTCAACTGCATTGAGTCTTACTCATCAGACGGGCTAAGATATTTTCTTTTAAGGGAAGGAACTGCGCATTCTGACAATAATTGGAGTGACACACGTGTTGTACGGTTATTAAACGCAGAATTAGCAAATTCGTTGGGCAATCTCCTCAACCGATGCTCAGCTCCATCACTTAATCCAAACCAGGAGTTTCCATCCCTGAGCCTGCAGTATTTGAATGATATTTCTCCTGTAGGAAAGCAATTGATTGAACTCATACATACCCTCCCTAAAGAAGTTGAAAATCACTATGATAATTTCAATTTTTATAGAGCTGTAGATGTTATTATGGCAGTTGTACATTCAGCGAATGTTTTTGTACAAGAAGAAAAGCCCTGGGAACTTAAAAACATGACGGACAGATCAAAATTGGATTCTATATTGCGAATTGCCCTTGAAACAGTGCGTGTAGTAGGCATTGCTCTTCTCCCTGTTATACCAATATTAGCCTCAAAACTCTTAGACAGCATCGGTGTTATGAAACATAATCGATATTGGGAAGATATCGAGAATGTTTTCTCCAAAGAAAATGAAAAATATTTGTGCAATACGTATAAATTAGGTTCTAGAACTAAGTTTTTTTCAAAATTGAAAGTGTGATTATGTACAGTATTTGTTTAATTATCTTAACTGTGATGAAACTAAAACTTTAATACATTTGTGCTGATGGTAATCTTTTCAGAACAGATTGATGTTTTACTTTGTGGATTTTAGCCTTTTTCCATAATTTCAGAAATAATAATTGAGGTCTTGAAGTATTTTGAACTTATAGTTGAAACCAATATAATAATTCTATGAGTTCCAAATGAGTTTAACAGATTTAAGTGTACTTCGGCTAAGCCATGTAGCATAGCCTAAATGATTATCATTACTATACCATATGCAAAATAGTGAAAAATTTCTTAGTGTTGGTAGGCATTCAATTAAAGAGAGAACTCGGTCAATCACCATAATTTCAACAAATGTCTAGTTATGCATTTAAATTTCCTAGACCACTTTCAGTCTTGGATAATTGTGCCTTTTAATCCCAGCAATATTTTCTTTGTATTATTTTTAGTGATTTAAAGCCTGTATTATTTTGTAAATATTAATTATTTGGATTTACTTCATGTCACATACTTGATTTCTACATCAATAAACTTTTTATATTGAAAATTATATTGCTTACTTTACCTTTCAGTTGATAGCATTATACTAATGACAGAAACAAAATTTTGTTCGTATCCCAAGTCTTTATTTTTGTGTATAACCTAAAGAGTTTTGATTAATAACTATGTAAAGTTTTCATTTTGAAAGCAAATGTAATGATTCATGATTTTATCGTAGTACATAACTGTTGTTTAAAATTTGTTAATACGAGGTACAAACTCTCCTGCAATGTGTGTTTTTATATCAAAGCTAAAATACTGTATATCATTGGATGGGAAGAATAAGTATTGAATTTTTGTTAAATGAACAAAGCAGTAATTAAAATGCAAGGTGCACTATATGTGTGATGAGTAATTTGTGTGTGAAATGATATCCAATTTATTTTTTATCCAAAATCCTAAAATATAACAAATTTTTTAATATATTTGTATTTGTCCCAACACATAAGGTAGGTTAGGTTAGGTGAGGTTAAATTTGTATTAGTTCCAACATATAGGGAGGTTGGGTTAGGTTATTATACAGCTTCAACCTTTCAGAAGAGTATGATTTTACTGAAGCTGGAGATGGCAATTTTAAGTTTCAACTAGGTAGAAGTAATAGCTGTTAGGTGATGGGTAGGTCCCTGCCACCTGCCTGATAGCGTAACCTACACTTTGACTTCGGCTGCTGGAAAGTACAAGTGTACTTCTTTTAATCTTTTGTTTCTTCATTGAGATAAATGGTCTTGCAAACTGTCATGTTTGATGGCTATTAATGGAACACAGGATATGCTGTGTTTTCAGATAACTGTAATTGATTTACAGTTCTGTGGTAGGAAGTCTGATTGATACATACGTGTAACTCCCACTGTTCCTCTCCCCATGGGAGAGACAGAGCACTGTTGGTCAGGATGTGGTGCCTGGCTCTCTTCCTTCTACTGCCAGGGATATTCGATCTTCGTCCTGTTTAAAAGGATTACAGTACAGCAAGCATCGTACGGTCTGCCATCAGGAAGAAGACTTCTCTTGCTCGGTAACTCTAAGGGGGAAAGAATGCAAGGGTCATTTGTGGATCTACGGACGCAGGGAAAGATTCACTCACACAGGGTCAGTAGGACCAATCTTCTTGTTCTTTTTGTGATGATCAAGAAAACTTCTTTTCTATGGGAAGATGACACTGGTTCCTCATGAGGAATCTGGAACAGCTGGTACTTTTCTTGGAGAAAGATTAGCTGCTTTCCTTCTTAGGAAGAAAAAGACAAATTTGAAAGTAATTTGTATTTTTCCTAACTATGCAAACCTTGAAATCTTTACTAGGAATATATACTTCGGCAAAATCTGAAACTAGCAATAAAACTTTTAGCGCGGTATAGCCGCCCACCGCTAGTTAGAGTGGGGAAAGTAGACCAACCACCCTGCTCATACACACACCACTGATATGACGTCACTTTTGATTGTAAGCAGGACTTACTGGGGGAGGATCCTCTCCAACTGAAGACATATATTTGATTGCCCTATTTCGTGCAGTATTAAAAACCTTCCTGGGAAAAAATACCCGTACACTGTAGCTTTATTCACGAGGTAAAATGATGCGTATTGGGAACCTACCAATCCCCAATAGATGGATTGGCACGCTGTACTGGAGCATGTGCGCTACTTATAGGTAGGAATAAAGGCCCCCCCCCTTCTTTTCCATTCCTGGATGCTTGCCTTCTCTGTCTCTTGTCTAATTTTTGGAAATAGTGCATGCTGATATTTTCCTAATGTTGTGACATTAAAAGACTTGGCTGCTGCTACCCAAGCTTTATTCAACTTGAACTTCAGTAGATTATTCCCTGAAACAACCATGAACATAATTAGCAGACCCCATAATAATTGTAATACAAACTATGTTAGATCCTCAAAGTAAATCTAATTAAACCAAATAGATACAAATGGAATAAACAAAAGGAAATACAAAAGAAACAGAGAATTACTTTAATAAGTTGCTTTGACTGTCCCTCCATCAGGTAAGTAAACAAAGTATGAAAAGATCACCAGACAAACGGTTCAGAGTGAGGTATGAAAGAGCAAAAGGACAAAACAATATTATAAAACCTAATAAGCAAAAATACAAATAAAAAAAAAAAAAACTGAAGGAAGAAGTCACCAAATCACAAGATGACCAATTGGGCCGATTCTCACAAGACATCAACTGATCCCTCCAACGTTGGCAGCTGTCATCGTCCCTCTCCTATCTCGGGACATTCCCGAGATGCTTCAGTGACTTCATCAATTTTGTCCATCGAACCATTAATTGCAGCTCCTACAAATGGATCCGATGAAAGTCTCGGATACGGGGGCACTTAGTTCTCAGACCCGGAGTCTCTTGCCATGGAAGGCGCTTACCTATCAGCCAAGCAGTATCATGTTTGACCTTTGGTTGGGTGCAGTCTATACTTCACCTCGACCCAGAGCTTGACATTCCCAGGCAGGCAGAAAGCAAGGACTTTTCTGACACTAAAGCCACCTTACCAATGGGCTTTCGAATCCCACAGGAATGTGAGGGATAGGAATGCATTCAAACTATTTTAAACAGTTTGTCAGGTCTTTATAGTCATCTATTCTAGAGGGAAAGTCGACTGGAGACCAGTGACTGATCATCTTCCCGTTTAAAAGGAATATGCCAAGCACAGTACAGTCTGCCGTCAGGAGGAAGACTTCTCTGAGGGAGAAAAACCAAGGGCCGTTTATGGATCTGCGGACGCACGGAAAGATTCACTTGCACTGGGTTGGTAGCACCAATCTTCTTGTTTTATTCTTGTGATGATCTGGAAAACTTCCTTTGTAGGAGAAGATGGCACTGTGGTTCCTCGTGAAGAATACCGAAAAGCTGGTACTTTTCTTGGAGAAAGATTAGCTGCTTCCTTTATAGGAGAAAACTTATTCTTAGGCCCTCCAGGTGTTACTGGAAGGCCCGACTCGATATGGGATCTCACTGGTGAATAGTACAACTCTACCAGTCATGGTAGGCGGAGACACATTTTGCCTATTCGCTGAACAGTGCATTACCATGATGGCATACATTTAGGAGACAAATGGTCTAATTCAATTGGAGACACCTCCTGCACTATGAAGGGGAAATCCTCTTTCTTTCTCATTTAGTATCTGAAATATATAAGTGTTCCCATTAGTTTAACTTTGGTGATACAATATTTATTGTTTAGGTAAAAAATCCTAGCTAATTAAAAGCTGAATCTAAAGGATCATAATCACTATGGGCATTCTCCACTTCACTTCGCACAATCGGAGATAACACATCTACAAACTCGTGCGGGAACATATGGCCTCCAGCCTTTATTATTGGAGCCTCTGGGAACTCCAATATCGAAGGATCGGACAGGGAAAATCAGAACTTGGAAGAGAAGGTTTCTGCTTCTTGATTTCTTTGGTAGAAGAAGCAGAAGGAGAACGATACACGTCTTTTTTTAATGACGTCTATCATACTTTTACCATTCGGAAGACGGCCACTCCTGCCAGATTTCACAGAGAGAGTTTATAGAGCATTTTTTAGCACAACACACTAGATACAAAGGACTCCGCTACTAGAGTATTCATACTATTCCAGTATGCTTAACCTAACCTAGGTTAGATGCTCATGTAATATTCTTGGTCGCCTGTTTCTAAGCTTTTAGGCAAGCCGTACTTTTCAACCGTGTGGGCCCGACATATATCGGAACATTTTTCGGGGTTATCAAATACAGTATTGTATCTTAAACCCAAACCTGAGAAGCAATATATGTTACATAAAGTGCTCTAGGGCAGTTTTATATCCAATTTATGTAAAACTGCTGTATACCAGAAGAAAACAAATACAGTACTGTACACAAATACAGTACTGTACTAACTGCTCTGAGTCGTCATCTATTTTCCCCCACTGTAAGAAACAAAGCTGTTGCTTTATATTTCTAGATAATTAGTTATACAGAAGGTCGTCATCTTACAAAATTAATTAGTTCCAAAAAGCTGTTTGCAGTCAAATTTTGATTTCCAGCTACAAGTCAACAAATGGTCGCGTTTCATATTGGGCGGGGATGACGTCAGCAAGATGGCTGACGCATATGACGTCATCCGAGTGCCCATAACAGTAACGGAGGAGGAGAACTTTGTAACGGCTCCTCCTATATCTTGCCACTGGTTCCCCCCTCGAAGCGTAAACGCTATGTGGGGTGCAGATAGCTATGTGGCGTGTCAAGAATACGTCCCCTGTTCTCATGCGATATCCTAAAGGACAACCTTAAGGGTACTGTACTCGCGCCAGAAGTTAGAATTCTGGAAACCTTTAGTTTAATTCTCTGGGAATATTCACTGTAGTCATATATACCCTTAGGAAGCTACTAAAGGAACCTTCCATCAGGACAACATGGCTATCTCACCCAAAAATAGGTCAGCTGATGACCTTTAGTATCAACCATTCTGGAAAATTGAATATAGCATCAAATGGGTAATCCCAATTAATTGTTGGGTGACTTAAGTCTTATGGAAAACTTAACCCTTTTACCCCCAGGCTATTTGGAAATTTCCAACCCTTAACCCCCAGGGGTTATTTTTTTCAAGCACATTTTGCAGTATATTTTTTTTAAATTGCTCTAACAGCCTCAATTTTTCTCATAGAGAGGTCAGGTTGGTCTCATTCTCTTGGAAAATGTCTGAAGTTTCTCAAAAAAATATCAAAAATATGAAAAAAAAAAAAATTTTTATAGCATTTTTTTGCAAGGACGTACCGGTACGTCCATGGTGGTAAAGGGACGAGTTTTGTGAAACGTACCAGTAGGTCCTTTGGGGGTAAAAGGGTTAAAAGTATTTTACCAAGATATTCTAAATAACCTATACCTCGGCCAAGTAAATATAGTATCAATTACTATCAAACTAAATCTGCATAGTTAATAGGTCATTCTATGTTCTAAAATTTAAAGAATTTTCCTTTCTTTAACCTTATTACTATTGCATGTAACTCTACTGTAATTGGCTCAGCCTTTCATGAAATATATTCCAGTCTTCAGTCTTGGCCCTTAATGCAGAGTTATTCACTATATTGTTAACCCTTTTACCCCCAAAGAACGTACTGGTACGTTTAACAAAAGCCATCCCTTTACTCCCATGGACGTACCGGTACGTCCTTGCAAAAAAATGCTATAAAAATTTTTTTTTCATATTTTTGATAATTTTTTGAAAAAACTCAGGCATTTTCCAAGAGATTGAGACCAACCTGACCTCTCTATGACAAAAATTAAGGCTGTTAGAGCAATTTGAAAAAAATATACTGCAAAATGTGCTGGGAAAAAAATAACCCTTGGGGGTTAAGGGTTGGAAATTTCCAAAGAGCCTGGGGGTAAAAGGGTTATAGGCTATGTACTTATTAGGTACTGTGTGTGCAAAGGATTTGGACATAGAAGAAAAATTTACAACCCAGTGTTCTTACCTGAAGTATAGTGTACAGTACTGTACCATTCAGATGCTATTCTACTTTTAACATTGATGTAAAAAAAGAAAAAGAAAAAAGCATTGTGTTTTATTTGCTCTCTCTCGAAGTTGGGTGAAGAAAATAGCTTTGATCCAATTTTCACAAATGATTGTAACCTGTGCAACGAACATTTCAAAGCAGCCATTACCCAAACAACGGCTGAAACTTCATACAAAAAATAGTCCTGGAATGCCTCAACTCTATTATTATTATTATTATTACTAGCCAAGCTACAACCCTAGTTGGAAAAGTATGATGCTATAAGCCCAAGGGCTCCAATTGGGAAAAATAGCCCAGTGAGGAAAGGAAATAAGGAAATAAATAAATGATGAGAATAAATGAACAATAAATCATTCTAAAAACAGTAACAACGTCAAAACGGATATGTCCTATATAAACTATTAACAACGTCAAAAACAGATATGTCATATATAAACTATATAAAGACTCATGTCTTATTGCTCAACGATTGTGATGATCTATTAAAAAACAAATAAGACAAATAGAATTCACCTTAGTCGGATCGTTACTTTAACCCTTTTACCCCCAATCGACGTACTGGTACATTTCATAAAACTCATCCCTTTACCCCCATGGACGTACTGGTACGTCCTTGCAAAAAACTGCTATTCACATTATTTTTTGCATATTTTTGATAACTTTATGAGAAACTTCAGGCCTTTTCCAAAAGAATGAGACCAACCTGACCTCTCTATGATGAAAAGTAAGGATGTTAGAGGAATTTAAAAAATATATATTACAAAATGTGCTTGAAAAAAAAAAAAACACCCGGGGGTTAAGGGTTGGAAAGTTCCAAATAGCCTGGGGGTAAAAGGGTTAAGAACCGTGGTCAAAGTTTTTTTTTTTTTTTA
Source organism: Palaemon carinicauda (assembly GCF_036898095.1). Taxonomy (NCBI): domain Eukaryota; kingdom Metazoa; phylum Arthropoda; class Malacostraca; order Decapoda; family Palaemonidae; genus Palaemon; species Palaemon carinicauda. The sequence continues at coordinate 64,729,581 of NC_090728.1, read as the reverse complement.
ACGTAAATTTGAATTTTAAATATAAAACTTACAGCGGGTTATATAAAAGAGCTGAAGTCCCTGACGCCAGGGCAGAAAATTCAAATCTCGCGCTATCGAAGATACGCCAGGTGTACCAACCGCACCCTAGCGGTAGAACAGGTGGAACTACACACCAACTCCAGTTCTTCTCTCTGCCGTCATAGCTGACTGACATACAGAAGTTCGCTCTCGTGTTTTTACTCTCTTGGGAAGTTGTTTGGTGATGTACAACGTTCTTTTTTGAGTTTAAGCTATCGTTGATTAATTTTCCTTGGTTCTTATCTTGAAATCTTTTTGTTTGAGATTTTCTTTATTGTTTTTTCCCTTACTTTTTGCTTGTCGGTCTCTCACGTTAACTTTAAAATGGCCGACTCCTCCCCTGCTCAGCGTAGGTGTGTTAGTGAGGGTTGTCGTACACGACTTCCTAATGGATCTATTGATCCTCATTCTATTTGTGTAAAATGTAGGGGTAAATTTTGTTCATTAGATGATAGGTGTAATGAGTGTCTTTCCTTAACTAATGATGATTTTGGTACTTACGATCGTTATGTTAGGAGATTAGAGAGAGATAGACTTAGGCGTAGTTCTTCCCGATCTGTGGATAGAACCTTACCTATTTTACCTGTTCCTAATCCTGTTCCTTCCCCTGTGGTGGTAGATCAGGAACCTACTATGAAGGACATGTTTACTGCTATTTTGTCTCTTGGTGAGAAAGTTGAGTCCTTAGCAGCCGATAGAAATACTATCTTTTCAGAGTTAAAGGTATTGAAAAACCGTGATCCTATCGGAACTGTGGAAAGTGTTTCAGTGTCTGATGTGGTACCGAAGAATCGTGACTCTCTCGGTGTTGTGACAAGTGTTGATAATGTGTTTAGTGTTGCGGAAGGTGCGTCGACTCGAGTGTCTGATGTGGTACCGAAGAATCGTGACTCTCTCGGTGTTGTGACAAGTGTTGATAATGTGTTTAGTGTTGCGGAGGGTGCGTCGGCACGATCTTGTCGTTCACCTAGCCTTAGACCTCTTTCGAGCTCTCGAACCCATGGGAGAAGTAATGTCGAACGGCTTAAGGGAACGAGAAGCATCATCAATCGTGCAGACGTCCCCTCGAACGTTCCTGTTGCCGTAGCTCAGGTCGTTCACCCTCATCGTAGGAAAGGTGAGGTTCATACGTTATCCCCGTCTTCCGATGAAGGGTCGGGGAGTGAGATCTGGCGGCGAGCGTCGAGACCGCTTAAACGCTCCCATGTTGATTTGGACGCGGCGCGTCAAAACACACAGCGTCGGGAATCGCCTGTGCGGCCAGGATGTAGTTCGTGGGGTTCACCGGAACGTTTCCGTTCTCCCAGCGCTTGCACTCCGGCCAAACGTTCAGTTCACCGTGTTCGTGCGGATATGATTCCTTCCGATTCGGACCTTGTAACTATTCATGCACCTCCTCTTCCATCGGATTGGCTTTCTTCCCCTGAAATGCGTGGTGACATTAGTGCGAATCTTCCTTCTAGGAGTTCTGTTGATCCGAAATGGACTGCGCTTTTGTCTATGAAGGAACAACTCTCTTCGTTGATGGATTCTTATCAACCAAGTGTTGGCGTTGTGTCTGGGCGTTCGATGTCAGACCAGTTATCGCACAAACGTTCGATGGTATATGGCCTTGACGAGTTATCACTTAGACGGTCTCCCATTCACAGTGTTCAACGCCAGGTTGATTTTGATGAGTCGCGTCAGAGAGTTTTGGTTGACCAGTTTGCGTTTTCTGGTCGCGGGGAAGAGCGTCGGCGTCGACAAGTGGACGAGACGCGGCAACAATTTGAAGTAGTGGATCGCCCGCGGCAACAACTTTTGGACGCGGCGCGTCAAAACATTGGTTTACAGCGGCGACATCCTGACTCCTTTGATCGCTCGCAGCAACAGTCCTCGGACTTTACGCGACCTCGCGGCGATCTTCAACAGTTTCCTTCTGATTTCAAGCGTTCTTCTGTTCAACAACAGTTGAATTCTAAGCGGTCTAAGCAGTTGTTGGTTGAGGATGATCGTCTACATGTCCGTGTTTCGCATCAATCTACTTCTACTTCTCCCCACCAAATTGACTCAGATGTTGGCCTTGACAGGCAGTCCCATCCAGACGTTGTTCCTTCGGTTCAGGCTGCAGCTGTTGCTGCACTGCCAGAAGACGAACCAGAGGAAAAGTCGGATGAGGATAATCCTATTGAGGAAGTCTCTGAGAATGAGGAGGAGAAGCATTATCAGCATGCTGTGGACCTTCGCAAGTTTATGCTTATTTTGACTGGAATTTTCCCGGATTCTTTTACCCCTGTGGCCCCTCGTTCTCCGCCTTCTGAATTCATCTTAGGTAAAGCTACTAAGGTTCCAGTTTACACCAAGATGGTTCTTTCTCGATCTTCTAAGCGGGCCTTGAAGTTAATGGGTTCTTGGTTGGACTCCAAGAAAGCTTTTGGCAAGACGGCCTTTGCCTTTCCTCCCGCTAGGTTAGCCTCTAAATCTAGTGTGTGGTATGAGACTGGTGAAGTGTTGGGCTTGAGTTTTCCTTCGTCTGCCCAAGGGGATTTTTCAAGTTTGGTAGATGCTTCTCGTCGTCTTGCCTTAAGGAAGACGAAGATTTGGTGGTCCATTCCAGAGTTCGACCATTTGCTTAAAGGTCTTTTCAGGGCCTTCGAAGTTTTTAATTTTTTGGACTGGGCTTTGGGGGCTTTGAGTAAGAGGGTCTCTGATATGACGGAAACGGACACTAGTGGTTTGGTTCATTTGATGTCCTGCTTGGACAAAGGTGTGAGAGATGGCTCCAACGAACTTGCTGCCTTGTTTACAGCTGGAATTCTCAAGAAAAGGGCCACGATGTGCTCCTTCCTCTCCGCAGGAGTGTCTCCCTATCAGAAGACAGGCCTTCTTTTCGCACCTTTGTCTAATTCTTTATTTCCTCAGGAATTAGTGGGCGAGGTGGCTACTGCTCTCACTCAGAAGGCCACACATGACTTAGTTACTCATTCGACTAGGAAAGTTTTGCCTCCGTCTTTCTCCTCTCGAAAACCTAAGGAATCTTCTTCTGGGTTTCGTCCTCAGTCCTTTCGTGGGAAGCCCTCTGGGAGAGGCTCTTTTAAACCAGAAGGAAGGAAACCTAGAGGCAGAGGGGGCAAGTCCGGCCGAGGTAAAGTCTGACTGCCCTCTCCTTCAGACAGCAGTGGGGGCCAGGTTGACTCACTTTTGGGAGGCTTGGGAGAAGAATGGAGCGGACCCCTGGTCCGTCCAGGTGTTAAAGGAAGGCTACAAGATCCCCTTCCTGACCAATCCTCCTTTAGTCACAGATCCAGTGGATCTTTCGCCCAAATACAGAGAGGGTCCCAAGAAACAAGCCATGCTTCTACAGATGTCTCTTTTATTAGAGAAACGAGCAATAGAGGAAGTGCAAGATGTTACGTCTCCGGGGTTTTACAACCGCCTTTTTCTAGTACCCAAGAGTTCCGGGGGGTGGAGACCGGTTCTGGACGTAAGTGTGCTCAATGGTTACGTCCAAAACTCGACGTTCACCATGGAGACTCAGAAAACAGTTCTGGCAGCTGTGAGGAAGGACGATTGGATGGTCTCTTTAGATCTTCAGGATGCCTATTTCCACCTTCCGATTCATCCCAGCTGCAGACGTTATCTGAGGTTCATGGACGGAAACAAGGTCTTCCAGTTCAGGGCTCTTTGTTTCGGACTTTGCACGGCTCCTCTATTGTTCACCAAGATCATGCTGAACGTGGCAAGCATGCTGCATTCGAGGGGAATCAGGGCCTCTCTGTATCTGGACGATTGGCTGATAAGAGCCTCCTCAGCCGATTGTTGTTTGAAGGACCTCAAGATGACTTTGGATCTCTCCAGAGAACTGGGTCTCCTGGTGAGCTCGAAAAAATCACAACTCATTCCATCCCAGGAGATTCTTTATTTGGGGATGGAGATTCACAGTCGGAGTTTTCGGGCTTTTCCGTCGTCGGTGAGAATCCAAGCAGCCCTCCTAAAAGTACAAACGTTCCTGAAGAGAGATCTTTGCTCCGTCAGAGATTGGATGAGCCTTCTGGGGACTCTCTCGTCGTTAGAGAAGTTCGTGACCCTGGGGAAGTTGTTCTTGCGTCCTCTTCAGTTTCATCTCAACCGCCATTGGAAGAAAGGGGACAACCTCGACAGGGATTGCATTCCCATCTCGACTTCCATCAAGTCTCATCTTCAATGGTGGAACAACGAGCCCAGACTGAAAGAAGGCTTGTCTTTACTTCAGAGGAACCCAAACCTCGTGTTGTGTTGCGACGCCTCCAACTCGGGGTGGGGAGCCACTCTAGAGAAGCAGGAACTTTCGGGGACTTGGACGGTAGAGCAAACCTCTCTCCACATCAATCAAAAAGAGCTTTTAGCTATTCATCTGGCTCTCATCGGCTTCGAAAAGCAGATCAGGGGCAAGGTAGTCCAAGTCAATTCGGACAGCACGACAGCTCTGGCCTATATTGCGAAACAAGGCGGGACCCACTCTTGGCCTCTGTTCGAGATTGCAAGACTGCTCCTCATCTGGGCGGAGGAAAGGAAGGTGACTCTTTTGACGCGGTTCATCCAGGGAGTCAACAATGTGAGCGCAGACAGACTCAGCAGGAAAGGTCAGGTTCTCTCCACAGAATGGATTCTGCACCCGGACATCTGCAAGAGTCTGTGGCGGTTATGGGGTCGACCTCTCGTGGATCTCTTTGCCACCGCGAAGACCAAACGACTAGAGTGTTATTGCTCTCCGGTTCCAGATCCCGAAGCTTTTCACATAGACGCTTTTCTGATGAACTGGTCACACATGGAGGTTTATGCCTTTCCTCCGTTCAAGATCCTTTACAAAGTGATTCAGAAGTTCGTTTCACACGAGGAGACCAGAATGACACTGATAGCTCCGTTCTGGCCGTCAAGGAGCTGGTTTCCAGAGGTACTGGAATGGATGGTGGATGTCCCGAGAAGCCTTCCCATGAGACCCGATCTTCTCAGACAACCTCACTTGGCCCGAAATCATCAAAACCTCCGAGCTCTACGTCTGACTGCCTTCAGACTATCGAAAAACTCGCTAGAGCTAGAGGATTTTCGAAGAAGGCAGCCAAGGCAATTGCAAGGGCAAGAAGGTCTTCAACCATCAAGGTGTATCAGTCCAAGTGGGAGTTGTTCAGGGAATGGTGTAGAACTAACGCGATTTCCTCTTCCAGTACATCGCTTTCCCAAATAGCAGATTTTTTCTTGGACCTTAAAACTAAGCATAACTTCTCGTCATCAACTATTAAAGGTTACAGGAGTATGTTGGCGACGGTTTTTCGACACAGGAACCTAGACCTTTCTGATAATAAGGATCTACGAGATTTACTTAGGTCTTTTGATACGACCAAGATGATTCAAACGGCTCCCATCGCCTGGAATTTGGATGTTGTCCTTAAATTTCTCATGAGTGACAGATTTGAGCCTTTACACTCGGCTTCATTTAAGGACTTAACCTTGAAAACCCTTTTTCTAGTTACCCTCGCCACTGCGAAAAGAGTTAGTGAAGTTCACGCTTTAAGCAAGAACATTGGTTTTCGGAATGGGAAAGCCATTTGTTCTTTGCAACTGGGGTTTCTGGCCAAGAACGAAAACCCTTCTCGACCATGGCCCAAATCCTTCGAGATTTCTAACCTTTCGGTTTTGGCTGGCGATGAATTGGAAAGGGTTCTCTGTCCAGTTAGAGCTCTACGTTGTTATGTGGACAGAACTAAGAATCTGAGAGGTAACTCAGACGCTCTGTGGTGTGCAGTTCGGAAACCCTCGATGCCCATGTCCAAGAATGCCTTGTCTTTTTTCGTTAGATTGTTGATTCGAGAAGCTCATGCTCAGTGTGATGAGTCGGATCAGAGGCTCCTCAAAGTCAAGACACATGAAGTCAGAGCGGTAGCGACTTCAGTGGCCTTTAAACAGAACCGTTCTCTGCAAAGTCTGATGGATACAACATTTTGGAGAAGTAAGTCTGTTTTTGCATCCCATTATTTGAAGAATGTTCAGACTCGCTATGAGGACCTTTTTACGTTGGGTCCTTTTATAGCTGCTAATGCGATAGTAGGTGAATGATCTACCACTACGTTCCCTTTTTTCCTAATACCCCTTTTCTATCTCTTGGAACTCGTTTTTTATGGTTGTTTGTGGAGATTGGGCGTCAGTCTTCCGCAATCTTTGATTGGGCTAGGTGGTCATTTTGTTCCTTGAGTGCACCCGGAACAAGGGTATTGGTTGAGGTCCTGTCATGTTATAGGTGTTTGTACCGTTTGACAGCTCCTAGAGATTTTCAGCCCGAGTGGATTACTGGATCTCTTAAGGATAGCGGACGAAATGAGGCAGAGTATCATTGCTGTCAGCTTCCTTATCAGGTGAGAACTGCTTAAGTTTATTGTATGTAACCCTTAAGTGAATTTTCTGTATGTAGCTGTCTCTGACCCGCCACCAAGGGGTGTCAATCAGCTCTTTTATATAACCAGCGGGTAAGTTTTATATATAAAAATGATATTTTCATAATAAAATAAATTTTTGAATATACTTACCCGCTGGTTATATAAATTTAACACCCTCCCTCCTCCCCTCTAGAGACTACCTATGGTATGGCTATGAGGCATGGAAGAACTGGAGTTGGTGTGTAGTTCCACCTGTTCTACCGCTAGGGTGCGGTTGGTACACCTGGCGTATCTTCGATAGCGCGAGATTTGAATTTTCTGCCCTGGCGTCAGGGACTTCAGCTCTTTTATATAACCAGCGGGTAAGTATATTCAAAAATTTATTTTATTATGAAAATATCATTTTGCACGAGCAATTTAAACAAGACTGTCTTATATGATGAAAATAGAATCAAAGCAAGCGCTTTAGGCTTGCGTTACATGAACACATAAAGCCATATATAGAATAACGAGGTATAAATGAAATACCTAAGATATTTCAACTTAAGAAGGCTGTTTATTTCAGTAAATTACAAAGGTACTATTTTGCTTAACTGACACATAAAATCACAAAAAACTATCTAAATGAAAATTGAAAGCAATAGCTAACTTATACTTTAAGAAAATACAAAAGGGATAATTCAAATAATGCATTGGTTGAATTAGGAATGCAAAGTTTTAAGAAAATAACGAAAGCACATGTTCCTCCAAAGCAAGAGTAAAAAATGAAATACGTAAAAAAACACAATCACAGTACATAAAATCTCTTACAAATACCATGAATAATTTAGGATGTTTGCAAACACCAATTTGTCATAGGAAATATTAAAATATTCTTGCTGTTTTGTGTATGTTCCAACTTCCTTCACTGATAAAAGCTACATTTTTGTCACAAAAAAGAAAAAAAAAAACATGGAATTTTCTTCTCAAAACAAAAAATTAGATTTAAAATAGTTATATAAGAAAAATATATTTAATAGCCTATCAGACATGGAAATTAAGACTATAGAAAGGGGCCGAATCGAGATGGCCGGTAAGGCGTAGGGGGGAGCCTTTGTATAACGACGGACAGGACTTGCCGCGTGCACAGAACACCACCTAACATAAAATTCCTCACCTAACCTAACATACAAGCTGTGTCCTTCCTTACTTACACACCATAAATTGCCATATTCTTAGTGATATGATTAAAACTATGGGAGTTATGGAGTATGGCCATCATCATACATACACCCCGGGTTAGGTTATGTTAACTTCATTTAGTTACGTTTAGGATAGATAAGTTTACGATAACTTAATAACTTGGGGGGATGAGATAGCTTTGTTAAGGGTTGATTTATTTACAGTTAAATTAGGTAAATTCCTAAATAGTATTCACAACAGAGAGGGGTGAATCTGTGGGAATATTAAAAGTTTCGCCCGCGTCCTCAGCCCCCCCCAAAAAAACTAAATCATAAAATTCAATACTTAATTCCAGTGCTTCCTCAGTCACTTCAATGGACTTTAAGCCGTCAAGTAAGTACTCGTGCACAACGGTATCGAAAGCAGCACTAAGATCTAACATAATCAAAATTCCACACTTTCCCTCATCAAGAAGACCTATCATATCGTTCATTATTGAGCATAAGGTAGTTTCTGTAGAGTGATTAGCTCTGTAGGCCGATTGATTTTCCGGGAATACCTCTAACTCATCAATATGCGCCCATAATTGCTCACTTATGATTTTTTCAATAAGCTTCGACATGTAGGATAAATTTGAAATGGGCCTATATGAATTTAGTTCGTTTACATCACCTTTTCCTTTGTATATTGGTTTGATCAACGCAGTTTTTTCACAGCTATGAAAACAGGATTGTGATATACTTAGGTTAATTATATTCAGGTAAATATTATATACAACTCGCTTGTTTGGAGCTTCACTTATTGAACTGTTTGGGAAAGGGTCGTTTCCACAATATGTATTCTTCATATCTCTCATAACCTTTAACAAGTCGCACATATTTATTTCCTTAAATTTTATTAATTTCTTACCCTCCTTCACTGGCATAACTGACTGTCCTTCTAAGTGATTTTGGGGGAAACCTCTATAAATTTTATCAATTTTTTCATTGAAGAATATTGCAAATTCCTCTGCACAGACATTTTCAGGCAAGACATATATTTTTTTTTTAATCCCATCAAATCATCTAGGTTTTGCGAAACTCCCTCATGTTAACCCTTTAACCCCCAGGCTATTTGGAAATTTCCAACCCTTAACCCCCAGGGGGTTATTTTTTTCAAAGCACATTTTCCAGTATATTTTTTTTAAATTGCTCTAACAGCCTTAATTTTTGTCATAGAGAGGTCAGGTTGGTCTCATTCTCTTGGAAAATGCCTGAATTTTTTCTAAAAAATTATCAAAATTATGAAAAATGTTATTTTCATTAGTAAAATAAATTTTTGAATATACTTACCCGATAATCATGTAGCTGTCAACTCCGTTGCCCGACAGAATTCTATGGAGGGATACGCCAGCTATCACAATACTAGAAGGGGGTGTACTTACCAGCGCCACCTGTGGCCAGGTACTCAAGTACTTCTTGTTGACACCTCCTCAATTATTCCTCGGTCCACTGGTTCTCTCTGGGGAGGAAGGGAGGGTCGATTAAATCATGATTATCGGGTAAGTATATTCAAAAATTTATTTTACTAATAAAAATAACATTTTTCAATATTAAACTTACCCGATAATCATGTAGCTGATTCACACCCAGGGAGGTGGGTGAAAACCAGTGTACAAGATTAAAGGATAGCTAAGTATCCCATATTTCATATAACAGTTATCTCAAATAACAATGAAATAATAAGTACCTGGTAAGGAAGTCGAATAGAACCGTTACTCTGCCTCTTTATTTAAAGTTCGTCTTCCTTACTGAGCGCAGCGTTCCTCTTGGAGGCTGAATCAACCCAAAGGTGCCAAAGTATACGGGGTTGCAACCCCTACTAAAGGACCTCTACCAAACCTTTAACCCAGGCGCTTCTCAAGAATGAATAGACCACCCGCCAAATCAAAGGATGCGGAAGGCTTCTTAGCCTACCGTAACAACCATAAAAACAACAATAAAAGCATTCAAGAGAAAGGTTAAAAAAGGTTATGGGATTAAGGGAATGTAGTGGCTGAGCCCTCACCTACTACTGCACTCGCTGCTACGAATGGTCCCAGGGTGTAGCAGTTCTCGTAAAGAGACTGGACATCTTTCAGATAAAATGATGCAAACACTGACTTGCTCCTCCAATAGGTTGCATCCATTATGCTCTGCAGAGAACGGTTTTTATTAAAGGCCATCGAAGTAGCTACGGCTCTTACTTCGTGGGTCCTTACCTTCAGCAATGCAAGGTCTTCCTCCTTTAAGTGAGAATGTGCTTCTCTGATCAGAAGCCTTATATAATACGAAAGCCCATTCTTGGACATGGGTCTCGAAGGTTTCTTGATGGCACACCATAAGGCTTCTGACTGTCCTCGAATAGGTTTAGACCTCTTAAGATAATATTTGAGAGCTCTGACAGGGCAAAGAACTCTCTCTAGTTCGTTACCTACCATGTTGGAGAGGCTAGGTATTTCGAACGATCTAGGCCAAGGACGTGAAGGAAGCTCGTTCTTTGCTAGGAATCCAAGCTGAAAAGAACATGTTGCAGATTCGGTTGTGAAACCAATGTTCTTGCTGAAGGCATGAACCTCACTGACTCTCTTAGCTGTTGCAAGGCAAACGAGAAAAAGAGTCTTGAGGGTAAGGTCCTTGAAGGAAGCTGACTGGAGAGGTTCGAACCTAGATGACATAAGGAACCTTAAGACTACGTCTAGATTCCAGCCTGGAGTGGAAAGACGACGTTCTTTAGACGTCTCAAAAGACTTAAGAATGTCTTGAAGGTCCTTGTTGGAAGACAGGTCCAAACCTCTGTGGCGGAGAACTGAAGCCAACATACTCCTATATCCTTTAATCGTAGGTGCTGAAAGGGATCTCTCATTCCTAAGATGTAGAAGGAAGTCAGCTATTTGGGTCACAGAGGTATTGGTAGAGGATATTGAATTGGCTCTACACCAGCTTCGGAAGACTTCCCACTTAGACTGGTAGACTCTACGAGTGGAAACCCTTCTTGCTCTGGCAATCGCACTGGCTGCCTCCTTCGAAAAGCCTCTAGCTCTAGCGAATCTTTCGACAGTCTGAAGGCAGTCAGCCGAAGAGCGTGGAGGTTTGGGTGCAACCTGTCTACGTGAGGTTGACGTAGAAGGTCCACTCTTAGAGGTAGAGTCCTGGGGAAGTCGACTAGCCATTGAAGTACCTCTGTGAACCATTCTCTTGCAGGCCAAAGGGGAGCAACCAGCGTCAGCCGTGTCCCTTCGTGCGAGACGAATTTCTGCAGAACTTTGTTTATTATCTTGAACGGTGGGAATGCGTACAGGTCGAGATGGGACCAGTTCAGTAGAAAAGCATCCACATGAACTGCTGCAGGGTCTGGAACAGGGGAACAATACAGCGGAAGTCTCTTGGTTATGGAGGTGGCAAACAGATCTATGGTAGGTTGACCCCACAAGGTCCAAAGTCTGTTGCACACACTCTTGTGGAGGGTCCATTCCGTGGGAATGACCTGATTCCTTCTGCTTAGGCGATCTGCTGAGACGTTCATGTCGCCCTGAATGAACCTCGTGACCAGAGTGAGGTTTAGACCTCTTGACCAAATGAGGAGGTCCCTTGCGATCTCGTATAGGCTCCTCGAATGGGTCCCTCCTTGCTTGGAGATGTAAGCCAAGGCTGTGGTATTGTCTGAGTTCACCTCCACCACTTTGCCTAGCAGGAGGGACTTGAAGTTCAACAGGGCTAGATGAACTGCTAGCAGCTCCTTGCAGTTGATGTGGAGTAATCCTTGTTCCTCGTTCCACGTTCCTGAGCATTCCCGTCCGTCCAAGGTTGCACCCCAGCCCGAGTCCGATGCATCTGAGAAGAGATGAAGATTGGGGGTCTGAATGGCCAACGATAGACCTTCCCTGAGAAGGAGGTTGTGCTTCCACCACAGGAGAGTGGTCTTCATCTCTTGGTTGATAGGGATAGAGACTGCTTCGAGAGTCGAACCCTTGTCCCAATGAGCTGCAAGATGGAATTGAAGAGGGCGGAGGTGGAGTCTCCCTAGCTCGACAAACAGGGCCAGTGATGAGAGGGTCCCTGTGAGACTCATCCACTGTCTCACTGAGCAACTGCTCCTCTTCAGCATGCTCATGATGCACTCTAGGGCTTGGCTTATCCTGGGGGCCGATGGAAAAGCCCGAAAATCCTGACTCCGAATCTCCATTCCCAGGTACACAATGGATTGGGAGGGAATGAGTTGAGACTTCTCTATATTGACTAATAGACCTAGGTCTCTGATTAAGTCTAAAGTCCAATTGAGATTCTCCAGACAACGACGACTCGTGGAGGCTCTCAACAGCCAGTCGTCTAGGTAGAGGGAGGCTCTGATGTTCGACAAGTGTAGGAATTTTGCTATGTTCCTCATCAGATGAGTAAAGACCATAGGAGCTGTGCTTAGGCCAAAACACAGGGCTTGGAATTGGTAGACAACCTTTCCAAAAACGAATCTCAGGAAAGGTTGGGAGTCTGGATGAATAGGAACGTGAAAGTATGCATCTTTCAAGTCCAACGAGACCATCCAGTCCTCCTGTCTGACCGCTGCTAAGACCGACTTGGTCGTCTCCATCGTGAACGTCTGCTTGGTGACATACTCGTTGAGAGAGCTGACGTCCAGCACCGGTCTCCAACCTCCTGTCTTCTTGGCCACAAGAAAGAGACGGTTGTAGAAGCCCGGGGATTGATGGTCCCGGACTATAACCACTGCCTTCTTCTGCACAAGTAGCGACACCTCCTGGTGCAAAGCTAGCCTCTTGTCCTCTTCTTTGTAGTTGGGAGAGAGGTTGATGGGTGATGTGGTCAGAGGTGGTTTGAGGCAGAATGGAATCCTGTAACCGTTCCTCAGCCAACTGACAGACTGGGCATCTGCACCTCTCTTCTCCCAGGCTCGCCAGAAGATCTTGAGTCTGGCTCCTACTGCTGTCTGGAGAAGCGGAGAGTCAGTTTTTTCCTTTTGATGTCCTGGATCCTTTCCTAGACTTGCTCCTGTGAGAGTCTGGACGGGAGCTTCCTCGGCTGGGGGCTCTACCACGAAAGGGCGGTATGAACCTCGTAGCAGGGGTATCAGCCACTGGGGAGCGATAAGTCTTGGGGACTGAGGTAGTAACCTTAGACTTACGAGCCGATGAGGCTACAAGATCGTGTGTATCTTTTTGTATCAGGGCAGCAGACAAGTCCTTAACCAGCTCTTCGGGGAAGAGGAACTTCGAGAGCGGAGCAAAAAGGAGTTGTGACCGTTGGCAAGGTGTAATGCTGGCGGAAAGGAAGGTACACAGTTGTTCCCTTTTCTTCAAAACCCCTGATACAAACATCGACGCAAGCTCACCCGATCCATCTCTAATGGCCTTATCCATGCAGGACATTAATAGCATGGCAGAATCTTTGTCCGCAGGAGAGGTCTTCTTGCTGAGGGCCCCAAGGCACCAGTCGAGAAAGTTGAACATTTCAAATGCTCTAAACATTCCTTTCAGTAAGTGATCCAGGTCTGAGAAGGTCCAACAAACCTTAGATCGCCTCATAGCAGTTCTCCGAGGCGAGTCTACCAGACTTGAGAAGTCAGCCTGGGCAGAGGCAGGAACTCCCAAGCCTGGTGCTTCCCCTGTGGCATACCAAACGCTCGCTTTCGAAGTGAGCTTCGTTGGAGGGAACATGAAGGAAGTCTTGCCAAGGTGTTGCTTAGACTGCAGCCACTCCCCTAAGATCCTTAATGCCCTCTTAGAGGATCTAGCTAGGACTAGCTTAGTATAGGTGGACTTAGCTTGTTGTACGCCCAGCGAAAACTCAGATGGTGGAGAGCGGGGAATAGCAGAGACAAAGTGGTCTGGGTAAACCTCCCTAAGTAGAGCCAAGACCTTACGAAAATCAATAGACTGTGGAGAAAGCTTGGATTCATCCACATCTGATGAGGGATCCAGGTGTGCCTCCTCATCATCCGAAGCCTCATCACCAGAGTGTAGCGAAGAGATCGGACAAGAATGCTGAACTGCAGAGTCAGAACGAGAAGGAACAATAATAGTGGTTTCCTCTTCAAGAGTCTGTTGAGGGAAAACCTGAGGCTCAGACTGCAAAGGCTGAATAACAGACGAAGCAGAAGGAAGGCGCATGGGTGGAGGAGGCTGACTCCTAGCATGAGTGGTTGAACCCAGGGATAGCGCTTGCTGAGCGGTTGGAGGAAGCGGAGTAGCAAGTTCCTGTTCCTGTGGTCTGAGCGGAGCATGATGAGGTTGAGGCTGCGCAGAACAAGGTAAATGTCTCGCAAGCTGAGGCTCCTGAGGCGCAAGGCCAAGGTGTAGTGGTGCCTGCCTGGTGGAGGGTTGAGCTCGCTGCAGCGAGAGCTGAGGAGACTGACTCATGGACGGGAGAGGTTGTTGTACCTCAACCGAGAGTTGCACCACTGGTGGAGCAGCAAGGGGAGGCGGAGGAAGAGAGGTATAATCCTCCTGATCCCATAGCAAAGGTTGCCTTAACGAAGGCGGAGGCTGAACACCACTGGGAACAGCAAACTCAGAATGTGGCTCAACATCGTACGCCTGGCAGGTGGTACTGCGATCAGGCGGAGCGAGCACAGGCGGAGCGAACGCAGGCGGAGCGAGAGCAGGCGGAGGGAGTGTAGGCGGAGGCGGAGGCGCAACACTCTCAGCCCGACACTCACGCATCAAGTCCGAAAGCTGTGCTTGCATGGACTGTAGTAGAGTCCACTTAGGGTCGACAGTCGAGCTCTGTTGTGGCAGAACCTTACTCCTCTTGGGCGGAGTGCAGTCGACAGATGACTGCGGCGAGTCAGAGCTGAGCCAATGACTGCAACCTGGCTGAGCACTCGCGGACTGGACTCTGCGTTTAAGTGGTCTCGAGACCTGAGACCAACGTTTCTTCCCTGACAGATGATCAGCGGACGAGAAAAAGACGGGCTCAATCGTCTGCGGGTGGGAGTGACGGTCTTTGGAAGACACGCCCGCAACCACCGAGGAAACTTCTGTGCGCCTAACAAGGCCTGCCGAACCCTTCTGCCCTTCGACATTGCTTCTCCCCTGGGCATGGGAGCTTGCAAGAGGTCCCGGACTGGGAGGACGACTGGCTCGCACAGAAGAATCCTCACGCACCACACTGGCACTGACACTAGCACTTGGCACTGCACTGACACTAGCACTCGTCACAGCACTGGCACTAACTCCACCCACTGCACTCTTGACCTTAAGTTCCTTAACTTCGGCCATCAGAGACTTATGGTCACTTACCACTGATTCTACTTTATCGCCTAAGGCCTGAATAGCACGCAAAACAACAGACATATCAGGCGGAGGGCAAACAGTAGGTTCGGGGGTAGCCACTACAGGGGTAGGAAAAGGTAGGGGATCATGAGGTGAGGAAAACATTGAAGAGTGAGAAGAACTCCTCCTAACTCTACCTCTCTCTAACTTAGATGAATATTTTAAAAGACGGACAAATTCCAGTTCCGAAAGTCCGGCGCATTCCTCACATCGATTTTCTAACTGACAGGGCCTGTCCCTACAGACAGAACAAGCGGTGTGAGGATCTACCGAGGCCTTCGGAATACGCCTATTGCAAGACCTACATCGTCTATGGGAGGGGGCTTGCGAATTGTCAGACATCTTGAATCCAAAGAGTTAGCCAAAGGGGTTTCCAAAATCAAGCAAAAGATCGTTAACCGTTAATCAGGACTATATAAAAGCTATCTAGCTAATATAAGAAGGTTTCCAGTAATGCGACAGCCGAAATCTGAGAGAATACTTCACCAATTAGCCGTGAACAAACTCGAAGATCATAAGCGTATCCCAGAACGTCTTGCCGGAAGCACGACAGAGGAATAATTGAGGAGGTGTCAACAAGAAGTACTTGAGTACCTGGCCACAGGTGGCGCTGGTAAGTACACCCCCTTCTAGTATTGTGATAGCTGGCGTATCCCTCCATAGAATTCTGTCGGGCAACGGAGTTGACAGCTACATGATTATCGGGTAAGTTTAATATTGAAAATTCCAACCCTTAACCCCTAGGGGGTTATTTTTTTCCCAGCACATTTTGCAGTATATTTTTTTTAAATTGCTCTAACAGCCTTAATTTTCATCATAGAGAGGTCAGGTTGGTCTCATTCTCTTGGAAAATGCCTGAATTTTTTCTAAAAAATTATCAAAAATATGAAAAAAATAATTTTTATAGCATTTTTATACAAGGACGTACTGGTACGTCCATGGGGGTAAAGGGATGGCTTTTGTGAAACGTACCAGTACGTCCTTTGGGGGTAAAAGGGTTAATAGTTTTTTTTACTTTCGCCATTGTGGAATTTTCTTTTTGTTTTTTCTAAAAGGAGGTTATAGTCATTTCTGGCCCTATTATATAGAATTCTGGCTTGTGAGGATTTGGCTCTTTTCCATCTATCTTCCATCTTACGTTTATGTCTTTTCGCCTCTAATAGCTCCCTATTATACCATCCAAAATTTTCGTGTACAACTATTTGTTTGCTCTTTATAGGACACTCGGTATCATACATTTTTCCAAAATTGTCATTATATTTTTTGGTATAACACCCAACACATTCTCTATCTACCATAGGTTCACATTGTATGTTCTCACAAGACATTTGCGCTGGGTCCTCTTTATCTGTATGTGGCGAAACTACACGGTTTTCTTCCATCTTAGTGTAGTATCTGCTGTCTAACCTAGAAATACAATAGCTTTGGTTAATATCCGTTCCTGTTAAATAACAGGCAATCCTAAAATAACAAAAGTTAATGTTCTTCTGGAGCCTTTGTATGTCAGCGGCTAGTTCCTCCCTTGTGGATTAAAAATGGACATCTACTAACCTCAATTTTCCCCCCTAACCTACAAGCCCTGTCGTTACCTACTTACCTAACGGGGGGGGGGGGGGGGGGGGGGGGGTAACACCACCTGCGACGCCCCTTTACACTGCCGTACTCTAAGTTAGCCATAATCATACATGCAGGTGGCCGCTATCATGGAGCGTTTGTAGGGTGACAGCCAGATCCCGTAGAAAACGGGAATATTCTGAACTGTGGCCGTCGTTCTATAAACGATTTTGGCGGGAGAAGCTAACTTGAAAAACCCACCTAACCTATACTAAAAGCCGTATCCTTACCCAAGAGGGCTTCGCCCCCCCCCCCCCCGGGACCCCCCCCCCCCCCTTACACAAGTTTCCTTACCTACGGGTACGACGGGAGAAGCTAACTTATAAAAACCCACCTAACCTATGCTAAAAGCCGTGTCCTTACCCAGGGGGGCTGCGCCCCCCAAGGACCCCCCCCCTTACACAACATATTTAAGATCCGTAGACCATTTCCAAACGTTTTTTTTCTATACAAGATAACAGTCGGAACGATAATAAGCAAATTAGGACGCTTGGCCGTAGCGCTACAAACTACCCCGCTATCATACATACACCCTGTTCTTCTGATATTAAGTATATAGAAAGTAAGAGAAAATAAGTATATAGAAAGTTAGAGAAACTAAGTATATAGAAAGTTAGAGAAACTGCCTATACCCTAAGCTAGGCCTCTCCAATTTTAAGGCTTGATAGAGTTACTGAATTTCCCCTTCGGGTAACTGGGTCTTTGCTAAGTTGGACAGCATAGAGCTATGTTGATTTATGCCCAGGCTTATCTCATTCCATAAAAAATAACTAAATTATAAATAATCCATAAAAAAATAACTAAATTCCAAATAATTTATAAGAAAATAACTAAATTCTAAATAATTTATAACAAACCTTCAACAGTTGTTTACATTTCTCAGTCTCCCCTTGCACGACATTAGTAACTTCGGGTCCAATCTTTGCAACGGCGCCTCTAAATCTCTAATAATTTGAATTTATCTTATTTTATATATATTATTTTGTCTTTTTCTCCACATCATCCTGTATAAAATTTCTTCCTTTTCTATATTTATTTCAATAAATAAGAATTAAACTACTATTTTCATTAAGTCTTCTTAAGGGTGTTTGTTTAAATGAATTTCTGTTGCTATATCCTAAGCAAAATAAAAAAAAAATGGGTTAAATCTCTTATTTTCACAAAAATTACAGTTAATTCAACTCCCTTTATGTCTGTTTATTATGTTTATTTTTTAAAGTATTTGTTCTTGCTCTAGATTAAATTACTGATGCAAATATATAATTATTTCTTTCAATAAATAAGAACTAAACTAATATTTTCACTAAGTCTTTTTCTTAAGGGTGTTGTTTAAATGAATTTCTGTTGCTATATCCTAAGCAAAATAAAAAAAATGGGTTAAATCTCTCCTTATTTTCACAAAAATTACAGTTAATTCAACTCCATTTACGTCTATTTATTATGTTTAATTTTCAAAGTATTTGTTCTTGCTCTAGAGTGAACTACTGATGCAAATATATAATCATATATGTTCTTTTATTTGTCTTCCATTTTCTACATATTTCTAAGCTTATTTTATTTACCCATTCTTTCGATCTTTCAGTGTCCCACTTTTTGTTTTCATATTCTATTTCTGCCTTGATAATCCTTTTTATTTGTCTTGTATCCAATTTTAATTCTTGCTGGTACTTGCCAGGTTTTCTGGTTGTTTCCACCATTTTCCCTTTTTCTTGTATGTCCAGGGCTACTGTTTTCAGTATATTTTGTCCTGTTTATATACTGCAGCTTCCCATCTATCACATTTCTTTACATAGATGTCCCTATCTTCTTCTGCTTCCTCTCCAATGCCTTCGATCAAAGGCATCCTCTTCCACTAAACCTCTTCTCTCCCCTTAATATATTATTAGCTTTACTTTTAGTGACATCTAATAATTCCCTATATACTCCATTCTCTATCAATTATAGTTTCTCTATTCCAGTTTCTGTCGAGTATTATTATTATTACTAGCCAAGCTACAACCCTAGTTGGAAAAGCAAGATGCTTTAAGCCCAAGGGCTCCAACAGGGAAAAATAGCATAGTGAGGAAAGGAAATAAGGAAACAAATAAATGATGAGAATAAATTAACAATATATCATTCTAAAAACAGTAACAGCGTCAAAACAGATATGTCCTATACAAACTATTAACGTCAAAAACAGATATGTCATATATAAACAATAAAAAGACTCATGTCAGTCTGGTCAACATGAAAACATTTGCTATAATGTTTGGTCCATACAGAGTAGATGGTAATGCAATACTTTATTAAAACCTTTTTTATTTTCAATTGGTACTGTATTAAAATTTTCTTTATGGTTGAATACATTAGGTTTTCTAGTTTTTGTGCATTTTCTATAATTTCTCCCTGAGTTTGAAATATCTTCTCATTACTGTCTAGATAAATTCATATGTATTTTGAATTTTCTGTTATTTTGATTCCCTCTACGTGGTTTGGCTTTTCTTTTATGTAATATATTATATTGGTCTTCTCTTTATTAATTCCTAACCCATATTTTTTCCGGTTTCTGCTAAAAGTTGAATGTTGCATTTTTCATTCTCTACATCTTTCTCGACCACTAAAGTATCATCTGCAAAAAAATATTGATGCTATCTCTATTAAATTTCTAAAACCGTTTCCTTCCCTTTCTATTTTCTCTATGATTATGTAATTAGTTTAAAAATGGAAGTCGACCCTGATATATGTGTGGACTACTTTAACTTCCTCATCTTAATGATTTTCTCATTCATTTCTCGCTGATCTATGATTAGGTTTCAAGCGGCATCTTGAGATAATTGATTTAGTTCAAAGAAATACTAGACTTCATCTAATGAATTTGTGACAATTTCTCCTGGCACTGGGGCTACACCAAGGTGCATTGGTAGGGGGAACACTGCTGTTTACAAGTCGCTCATGAATGACAGAGGTAAGGGGCAGTGTCAATGCCCTAGGGACTGACTATTTATAGGCCTACATATGAACAGACTCAAGCTAGGACCGAAGGGGTTCAGGCAATGGCTGCTGATTGCATTGGTGAGGGGGAGGGACCCTGTTGTTTAAAGTCTACTCGTGAATGACAGAGGTAAGGGCCAGTGACAATACCCTAGAATGACAATTTATACATATAAGACTCTCCAGCTCGGACCAAAGTGGTCCAGGCAATGACTCCTGATAACTCAACATGTAGACATACAGGTCCCCATCTTAGCTCACATGGATGGTGAGGTTGTATAGACACTACAATTAACTATGGAGCTTGAGCGGGAATCGAACCTCAGTCCAGCAAATTACCAGGCTAGGTCATTTCCAATAGGCCATCAAATTATGAAGTATTAGAGGTTGGACAGCTACATAGTAGATAGGAAGCGAGTAAATTTGGTAAATGACAATTTTTGGAGTTCTCTTTAGCTTTAAAAGAATGGCTTGCTGTTTCTTATTCTGGAAAATTAATCATTCATTAGTTTAACTACTGATCTTACACCTTTTTTATTCTATTCCTTTATAAAAAGCTTACAATTACCATTTTTTTTTCTGTAGTGCCCTTGCTACTGCTATTGAGTTATGGGGTCCTTTGACTGGCCAGATAGTACTACACTGGATCCTTCCCTCTGGTTACAGTTAATTTTCCCTTTGCCTACACATACACCGAATATTCTGGACTATTCTTTACAGATTCTCCTCTGTCCTCATACATCTGACAACACCAAGGTTACCAAACAATTCTTCTTCACCCAAGGGTTTTAATTAATGCACTGTAATTGTTCAGAGGCTACTTTCCTCTTGGTAAGAGTAGAAGAGATTCTTTAGCTATAGTAAGCAGCTCTTCTAGGAGATGGACACTCCAAAAGCAAAGCATTGCTCTCTAGTCTTGGGTAGTGCCATAGCCTCTGTACCATGGTCTTCCAGTCTTAGGTTAGAGTTCTCTTGCTTGAGGGTACATTATCTAATTTCTCTCCCTCTTGTTTTGTTATTTTCATAGTTTATAAAGGAAATATCTATTTTAATGTTGTTACCGTTCTTAAAATATTTTATTTTCCCTTCTCTCCTTTCTTCACTGGGCTATTTTTCCTGTTGGGGGCCCCTGCTTTTCCAACTAGGGTTGTAGCTTGGCAAGTAACAATAATAATAATATTAATAATAATAACATTGTCAGGTACCAGTGACAGAACTTACAAGAAATCATATTTCGTTACTTCTCGACCGGTTAGTTATGATACTTCAATGCACCCAAGTATAAAAATGTTTGGAAACAGATGAAATTACACAACACCAACCATACAAATACCTTTATTAAAGATACAGAGCTGCAATGTAAATCAAAATGCCGTAATTTTACTAATACTAGAACAGAGTGAAAGCAAATAAAGGGGAAATTTAAATTAGCTGTAGGAATAATATCAATAATACTATGGTACGTCACAATTATCATTAACGTGACTAGAAAGGGAGCATGCAGCTTCTGTATACATATCTTACATTAGGACTTTTATTTTATTAGTATTTCACATATGGCCATCGATCTTTCGTATATAAGAATTTGGGAGTTTAGTTACTTTACTCAACCATTAACAATTTCAATAAATTTTCCACAGAAATAGAAGAATATAGATTTTAAGACATTGAAAATGGACTTGTATGAACTGACTCGAAAGTTGACTATGCGTATTTCCACAACATTATTTTTTTCTATCGACTCAATTCTCCTTGAAAGTGAAAGTAAACAACTCCTTTACTAGTCGAGAACATTCTTTGGCTTGGCCTTCCTCCAGGGTGATTCCTGACGAAAGAGGACTAGAGAGGATAAACCCAAAAAGTCAAGGGCGACGAGCTGAAAGAGGCGTGGAAACGAAGGAGGCGTAGAACAAGGAGGAACAGATCGAGCTAGAGAGATATAATATTCACCAAAAGTGGGTCTATGATGAACTAAACTTGGTACGTGAGTGAAGCAAGTGAAAGACACCATCTGTCGCAAATCTTTTGGCAGTGTATTAGCACGTTGTGTCTTGGAATAATCTTCCACTTTGCTCCTCTCAAAAGTCTGCTCCCCAATTTAGGTTGCAGACCTTTCCCCAATTTGACAGCGGGGGGCACAGGCACCTCGCTGTGAAACATAACATAGCATGGAACCCAGTGGCATAAACCTTGAGATAAAAGATATTCAAAGTGAAACGGAATAGCAACCGAAGAGGCAAGTCAGGACTTTTGCGTCTATGACTCCAATGAGATCTTTTTTTATCATGTTGATATCCTTATGCACTCTAATACTACATATGACAGGATCAACACACACTGTTGTCCAAGAGGCAGGTATGAACAAAAGGTTAAGGATTTTGTAATGAAGAGCTGGCAAAATTTTTTAAGCCTCTTCAGCGTGCTCCTCCTCGTCCTCGTATTCTTCTTCTGCGGTGGCATCTTGATACTGCTGGTATTCGGAAACTAAATCGTTCATGTTGGATTCTGCTTCTGTGAACTCCATTTCGTCCATACCTTCTCCGGTATACCAATGAAGGAAAGCCTTTCTTCGGAACATAGCAGTGAACTGCTCGGAAATGCGACGGAATAGTTCTTGGATGGCGGTGGAGTTGCCGATGAAAGTGGAAGCCATCTTAATACCTCTTGGTGGAATATCACAAACTGCAGTCTTGACGTTGTTGGGGATCCATTCGACGAAGTACGAGGAGTTTTTGTTCTGGATGTTCAGCATCTGTTCGTCCACCTCCTTCATGGACATGCGTCCGCGGAAGACTGCGGCGACGGTAAGGTAGCGGCCGTGGCGGGGATCACAAGCAGCCATCATGTTCTTGGCATCGAACATCTGTTGGGTGAGCTCGGGCACAGTCAGGGCGCGGTACATCTGAGAGCCGCGAGAGGTCAAGGGAGCGAATCCGGGCATGAAGAAGTGAAGTCGGGGGAAGGGGACCATGTTCACAGCCAACTTCCTGAGATCTGCGTTGAGCTGGCCGGGGAATCGCAGGCAGGTCGTGACGCCGGACATCGTAAGAGAGACTAGATGGTTCAAATCGCCATATGTTGGGGTGGAGAGTTTCAGTGTCCTAAAGCAAATGTCGTACAAAGCTTCGTTGTCAATACAGTAGGTTTCGTCTGTGTTTTCAACGAGCTGGTGGACTGAAAGGGTGGCATTGTAGGGTTCAACAACAGTGTCAGATACCTGAAAAGAAAAGAAAAAGTTTAATGGGCTGTTCTGCACACAGGGAATATATGCTCAAATGCAGGGACATACAGTATATCCAAATTCAATGAATTTAATATATTAAGTAATGAAGTATTTGGAAACAGTAATAAAAATAATGAAAAATAGAAGGCAACTATTAACAGTAACATTCATGATCAGCTCTGAATAATAGGAAATACTAAAGTTCTTAATAATGTTGATGATAAAAACAAAAGCAGTGAGATTATAGTATTTCTAACAGCAAGGGCACAAGAAACATATAATATAATTACTAAAATTTGAAAAATTATTGCATATAGCAAAAAAATTCAACGTAATTCTACTATATTATCTGAACATCAATTAAAATATATGGAAAAAATATAACTACTAACTTTTGAAAAACTATTGCATATAACAAAAAGATCAATGAAATTCTACGAGATTATATTTCTTTTCACAGCAAGGGCACAAGTAACCTATAATATAATTACTAAAATGTGAAAAATTATTGCATATAACTAAAAGATCAATGTAATTTCTACGAGATTATATTGCTTCTGACAGCAAGGGCACAAGTAACCTATATTATAATCATTAATTTTTGAAAAATGATTGCATATAACGTCAAAAGAAATCATATAAAGTCAAAACACGTAACCAAACAACTTACTTTTGGACTGGGCACGACGGAGAAGGTGTTCATGATACGGTCTGGGTACTCTTCGCGGATCTTGGAGATGAGGAGAGTGCCCATTCCAGACCCAGTGCCACCGCCGAGGGAGTGTGTAAGCTGGAAGCCCTGGAGGCAGTCGCAGCCCTCGGATTCCTTGCGCACGACGTCAAGCACAGAGTCGACTAGCTCGGCGCCCTCTGTGTAGTGGCCCTTGGCCCAGTTGTTGCCGG
>NC_090728.1:64698458-64700958 GCF_036898095.1 Palaemon carinicauda | reverse complement strand
ATCCAAAATAGAAATTCCTCAACACATGTATTTTCAACTGGTTATGTGAATACATACATAACATACATATACCAAGACACTTCCCCCAATTTTGGGGGGGTAGTCGACATCAACAAATGAAACTAAAACAAAAAAAAAGGGGACCTCTACTCTCTACGTTCCTCCCAGCCTAACAAGGGACTCAACCGAGTTCAGCTGGTACTGCTAGGGTTCCACAGCCCACCTTCCCCCGTTATCCACCGCAGATGAAGCTTCATAATGCTGAATCCCCTACTGCTGCTACCTTCGCAGTCATCTAAGGCATCGGAGGGAAGCAGCAGGAGTGAATACCTATATAAAAACGATTTCTTCTTTCCCACCGTTATCCCTACATTAAGGGGTCGGTTGCGTGATGCACCCTCTCCAATGCCTTTCATCACAGGCATCCCCTTCCAGCAAACCTCTTCTCTTCCATGTCATCCTTTCACCCTTCGCCCAATCTAATGCTCCGCCTCCTTCTCGATCTTCTTACCCGTAAAAAACATCATTTAAAGGCTATCAAATAAGAAATAAAGGCATCCCCTTCCACCAAACTTCTTCTCTCCATGTCATCCTTCACCTTATCTCGCCCCTCTAATGATCTGCCTCCTTCTCGATCTTCTATCCGTAAAAACATCATTTTAAAGGCTATCAAATAAGAAATAATAGGCATCCCCTTCCATTAAAAACCTCTTCTCTCCATGTCATCCTTCACCTTATCTCACCCATCTAATTCTCTGCCGCCTTCTCGATCCTTCTATCCGTAAAAACATCATTTGAAGGCTACCAAATAAGAAATAAAGGCATCCCCTTCCACCAAACCTCTTCTCTCCATGTCATCCTTCACCTTATCTCGCCTATCCGATGCTCTGCCGCCTTCTCGATCTTCTCCCCGTAAAAAACATCATTTAAAGGCTACTTCTCTGCCTCCTTCTCGATCTTACTCTACCCGTAAAAAACATCATTTAAAAGCTATCAAATAAGTAATATTTGAAAGATGAACACATAATCGTCAAAAACACAGCTCAAGAAAGTAAGAGTTTGAATTGACAAAAGGCTAACTGAATCTTGTATCCAAGTTACCCCTTTTGTTCATTCCTGCTTAGAGTAACTGTTTGCAATCAATAAACAATCTCTCTCTCTGTCTCTTAATTATTTATATATACATAAAATACCCTTCAGTAGTTTTTATATTCTATTGTTACAAATGTTTCTACTTTTCCCTCCAGTATATAAAAAGGCAAGGGACATTAGTTCACCAAACTTTCAACTGGGCTCCACAAGGCACTAGAAGAGTTGGAAGACCCAGGCTTACATGGCTTAGGGCTTAAAAAGCGTGAAGCAGAGAGATGAATGGAGAAGTAATGAATTAAAAAGCTCAAGGTAGAGACGACTGGCGAAATCTGACTGAGGCCTTTGAAATAGATGATGAATGGAGAAGTAATGATTTGGAAGCTCAAGGTAGAGACGACTGGCGAAATCTAACCGAGGCCCTTGAAACAGATGATGAATGGAGAAGTAATGAATTAAAAGCCCAAGGTAGAGACGACTGGCGAAATCTAAACTGAGGACCTTGAAACAGATGATGAATGGAGAAGTAGTGATTTAAAAGCTCAAGGTAGAGACGACTGGCGAAATCTAACTGAGGACCTTGAAGCATATGATGAATGGAGAAGTGATGATTTAAAAGCTCAAGGTAGAGACGACTGTCGAAATCTAACTGAGGACCTTGAAACAGATGATGAATGGAGAAGTAATGATTTAAAAAGCTCAAGGTAGAGACGACTGGCGAAATCTAACTGAGGACCATGATACAGATGATGAATGGAGAAGTAATGAATTAAAAGCTCAAGGTAGAGACGACTGGCAAAATCTAACTGAGGACCATGATACAGATGATGAATGGAGAAGTAATGAATTAAAAAGCTCAAGGTAGAGACGACTGGCGAAATCTTACTGAGGCCCTTGAAGCAGATGATGAATGGAGAAGTAATGAATTAAAAGCTCAAGGTAGAGACGACTGACGAAATCTTACTGAGGCCCTTGAAGCAGATGATGAATGGAGAAGTAATGAATTAAAAGCTCAAGGTAGAGACGACTGGCGAAATCTTACTGAGGCCCTTGAAGCAGATGATGAATGGAGAAGTAATGAATTAAAAGCTCAAGGTAGAGACGACTGGCGAAATCTTACTGAGGCCCTTGAAGCAGATGATGAATGGAGAAGTAATGAATTAAAAGCTCAAGGTAGAGACGACTGGCGAAATCTTACTGAGGCCCTTGAAGCAGATGATGAATGGAGAAGTATGAATTAAAAGCTCAAGGTAGAGACGACTGGCGAAATCTAACTGAGGACCTTGAAACAGATGATGAATGGAGAAGTAATGATTTAGAAGCTCAAGGTAGAGACGACCTGGCGAAATCTGAGGCCCTTGAACCAGATGATGAATGGAGAAGTAATGAATTAGAAGCTCAAGGTAGGGAC
>NC_090728.1:64694924-64697958 GCF_036898095.1 Palaemon carinicauda | reverse complement strand
ATCTAACTGAGGCCCTTTGGGTCAATAGGCGTAGGAGGAGATGATGATGATGATGTAAATAGTATATCACATAAATATAAGACACATACACATAAAGTAAGCCCAATGTGCCTCGATCTTCACTCGAAGCTGTACGTGGATTCAACAGCGGTCCTTCCTCCCTTAATGGGTCTTGTATTTCCACTGCCTCATGAATGTGAACAGTAGCCTTCAATAATTCAGTGTCATTGACCTACGGCTGGGTTCCAGGAATGTACCTTAATGCTCCATGAATGATTTAACTATGTGTAACCCTTTGTGAGCGAGGACACCTTAACGTGGTGAAAGGGTTTGCGTATCGCCATGATCAGCAAAGCTGTACTAGTTAGGGCTACCCATGATAGGTTGGTTTGCTGGGAGCATTCAGACAAAAAGCTCTTACCAACACCAATACGCATTGGCCAGACTTGGATGAAGACATGTCTGAGGCCTTTGTCCTGCAGTGGACTTGAAACGGCTGCATTTGTTGTTGTAATACATCGAACCTAGGTTTTTTTTTTTTTGAGAGCTGAACTAATTGCATTACCAAGGAGAGAGAGAGAGAGAGAGAGAGAGAGAGAGAGAGAGAGAGAGAGAGAACAGTTGTCTGGAATTATAAATGTAGGACAATTCTATAAAAGTCCTATGAGGCTACCGACAGGAAGAAGAAGAGGAGAGAGAGAGAGAGAGAGAGAGAGAGAGAGAGAGAGAGCAGTTGTCTGGAATTTAAAATATAGGACAATTCTACAAAAGTCCTACGAGGTTACTGATAAGAAGAAGAAGAAGAGAGAGAGAGAGAGAGAGAGAGAGAGAGAGAGAGAGATAGAGAG
Source organism: Palaemon carinicauda (assembly GCF_036898095.1). NCBI lineage: Eukaryota > Metazoa > Arthropoda > Malacostraca > Decapoda > Palaemonidae > Palaemon > Palaemon carinicauda. The sequence continues at coordinate 64,697,110 of NC_090728.1, read as the reverse complement.
AGAGAGAGAGAGAGAGCAATAGTCTGGAATTTAAAATGTAGGACAATTCTACAAAAGTCGTACGAGGTTACTGACAGGAAGAAGAAGAAGAAGAAGGAGAGAGAGAGAGAGAGAGAGAGAGAGAGGGAGAGAGAGAGAGACCTTGGTTCTTTGTACTGGTAGAACGAATGGCTGGAAGAATTGATTAGTAAGAGGGCAATGAACACTGAACAGACTCTTGCAAAACACGAAAACAAGACAGAACTATATTACGCACATTTCTTGCTGCAAATGTCACTTTCTTTGTCTAAATATTCAGAATTTCTATAATTAATTTTAATCTAATTTTCTCTGAAATAAATTAATCAATTATTTTCATAAACAAGGAATTTCTAATATCCCATCGTAAAAAACTATATATAATTTGTTTAAATATTCAGAATTTCTATAAGTAATTTTAATCTAATTTTCTCTGAAATTAATTATTTTCGTAAACAATTAATTTCTGATATCCCACTGTACAAAAATATTATATAATTTGTCTAAATATTCAGAATTTCTATAATTTTAATTTAATTTCCTCTGAAATTGATTAATAATTAATTATTTTCATAAACAAGGAACTTTTTACATCCAATTGTAAGAAAAAGATATATAATTTGTCTAAATATTCAGAATTACTATAAGTAATTTTAATCTAATTTCCATTGAAATTGATTGATAACTAATTAATTTTCATAAACAATTAATTTTTGACTTCCCACGGTACAAAAACAATATATAATTTGTCTAAATATTCAGAATTTCTATAAGTAATTTTAATCTAATTCCCTCTGAAATTAATTAATTAATTATTTTCATAAACAATTAATTTTTGACATCCCACTGTACAAAAATAATATATAATTTGTCTAAATATTCAGAATTTCTATAAGTAATTTTAATCTAATTTTATCTGAAATTGATTAATAATTAATAATTTTCATAAACAAAATTTCTGATATCCCACCGTTCAAAAACAATATAAAATTTCTTTCTAAATATCAAAAATTTCTATAAGTAATTCAAATTTAATTTTCACTGAAATTGATTAATTAATTGTTTTTATAATTTGCAATTAATTTGACATCACACTGTATAAAAAATTAACTTGAAGAACTTAAATTTCATTGATTTTTCAAAATATTCAGAATTTATATAAGTAATTTTAATCTATTTTTCATTGAAATTGATTAATTAATTATGTTCATAATTTGTAATGAATTTCTGATTTTCCACGGTACAGAAATAAGCTTAAAGAATTGGAAATTTTATTTAGAGTTTATTAACATTATTAAATGCATTTTCAATCCTTAATCACATTATTTCAATATCTGTTCAAGTCACCTTTGATATTGAACATTCTAACCAAGAATCTTATTTGTTCAATTCTGTTCAAGTTACCTTTGGTAATGAACATTCTAACCAAGACTCTTATTCATTCCATTCTGTTCAAGTCACCTTTGATATTGAACATTCTAACCCAGAATCTTATTTGTTCAATTCTGTTCAAGTTACCTTTGATATTGAACATTCTAACCATGACTTATTTGTTCAATTCTGTTCAAGTTACCTTTGATATTGAACATTCTAACCAAGACTATTATTTGTTCAATTATGTTCAAGTTACCTTTGGTAATGAACATTCTAACCATGACTTATTTGTTCAATTCTCTTCAAGTTACCTTTGCTATTGAACATTCTAACCATGACTTATTTGTTCAATTCTCTTCAAGTTACCTTTGATAATGAACATTCTAACCAAGACTATTATTTCTTCCATTCGAATCTAGCAACATTGCACAGTCTGCAGACAAAAACATGCAACAATATCACAATAACTATATAATTTCGAAAGGTAATTTATACGACATAATGTCCCCAAGGTCAGAAAAGCTTAATGTCCCCTAGGTCAGACTAGTTTCAAGGTCACTAAACCTAATTTTAGAATCTAGCAACATTGCACAGTCTGCAGACATTAACCTGCAACAATATTATAATCACTATATAATTTCGAAAGGTAATTTATACGACATAATGTCCCCAAGGTCAGAAAAGCTTCAAGGTCACTAAACCGATTCCAATATTCTAATCACTAAGTAATTTTGAAAGGTTATTCATACGACATAATGTCCCCAAGGTCAGAAAAGCTTCAAGGTCACTAAACC
>NC_090728.1:64682424-64689924 GCF_036898095.1 Palaemon carinicauda | reverse complement strand
ATCAACCAATAGGTATTGATGACGCGAAAGATCAACCAATAGGAGCCTAGAAGACTGACCAATCAGGTGATTACTAACAAGAAAGAAGACTTTTGAAACTTTCTGCTACAATCTACAGAAGGAAATATTTCCCTTTAAGTATGAGTTGCAGAGTAAAAACATAATGAATGCGTCTGAGCAAAGTTCTGGCAGTAACTTTAGTCTTCTGGGGGCGTTCTAAACGTTATAGAGGCGGTGTGAGCAAAGACCTGGCAATAATTTTAGTCTCCTGGAAACGTTTTAAGCGTTTCAAAGAAGTAATTCCGAAATAAACTAACAGAGATTACCATCACAAAGCTCTCTTACACATTGATCTATAAATAGCTGAATGGACAGCTAGATCAATGATTAAAACATTATTTCTATATTTAGAAATTTTAGAAATTAGGATACTAATGTTAATTCTAAAATCAAATTTGTCAAAAAAAAAATCTATTGTTAAAACATTAGTTGGTAGTCACTGAAGTGAGATCAAATTCTTTGATGTTTACATTCAATATAAAATATATGATGAAATATGTTAAAGAATTTTGCAGAATAATGAACTTCAGTCCCTAATATACAGTAAATAGGAGAGAGAGAGAGAGAGAGAGAGAGAGAGAGAGAGAGAGAGAGAGAGAGAGAGAGAGAGAGAGAGAGAGAGAGAGAGTCCCTAAGCGTCATTGAATATGCAATAATACTTGATGCATGGCACACCTAGAGTACGCTGCTGAAGCCTCGTCATCATGCAGGTCTTCACACCTGTCTTGGTATCCCCCTGAGAGAGAGAGAGAGAGAGAGAGAGAGAGAGAGAGAGAGAGAGAGAGAGAGAGAGAACCTCTTGACATTCCCTTAACCTAAGACAACTGCATTCACCTTCATTTAATTACCATAAGATGGTTTTGTCATGCAGGTCACCAAACTTGTCTTGGTATCCCCCTGAGAGAGAGAGAGAGAGAGAGAGAGAGAGAGAGAGAGAGAGAGAGAGAGAGAGAGAGAGAGAGAGAGAGAGAGAGAGAGATACTCTAACAGTCCCTTAACCTAAGACAACTGCATTCACCTTAAATTTGATTACCACAAGATGGTTTTCTATTATGCAGGTCTCCAAACCTATCTTAGTATCCCCCTGAGAGAGAGAGAGAGAGAGAGAGAGAGAGAGAGAGAGAGAGAGAGAGAGAGAGAGAGAGATACCCTCTAACAATCCCTTAACCTTAGACAACTGCATTCACCTTAAATTTGATTACCAAAGAGGGTTTTCTATCATGCAGGTCTCCAAACCTGTCTTGGTAACCCAGAGAGAGATTGATTGATTTAAAGTTTTCAGGCATCCTGACATACCCCAGAGAGAGAGAGAGAGAGAGAGAGAGAGAGAGAGGAGAGAGAGAGAGGAGAGAGAGAGAGAGAGAGAGAGAGAGAGAGATACTCTAACAGTCCCTTAACCTAAGACAACTACATTCACTTTCACTTAATCAACACTGAGTTTACGACTATGATGGTACATGTTGGTTCTCTGTCGATCACACAATGACTCGTGCAATAAATAGGTGGAAGGTACCTAGCAGTTTCACCCTAAGTCAGGCTGCTGCTGGGCTTGGCCCTGTAATCATCGTCATCTGCATTAAGGGAAAGACTTCTGCAGTAGGTTTTGGCCCACGCGACTGGCACACCGAGAATGGATCAATAGACCAGGGGTCCCTCTCCCTCCCTCTCTCCCTCTCACTCTGTCTGTCGCTCCCTCATTTCCTCTCACCCTCTCTCCTTTAGCTCCCAGTCTCTCTCCCCTCCCTTTCGTCTGGTCTGGCTCCACCCTGATGCCACCACGCCCTATGACACATACAACCATAACACAATCGCCAATTAACCTAAGTGACCCTTCTATCTGCTGGGATCCTTGGAGATTGTCCTTTTTCATATATGGTCATGAAATTTCCCGTGGTCCCTTCGTCGTCTTTTCTCTTTTTCCCCTTTTCTGTGGCAAGGACCCCCTTTCCCATCCAGGTTAAATAAGGGGAGGGGGAGGGGTTGAAACAGCTGGGGGAGAGGCTGTTGAGGAGAGTGGTTGATCGCCAGCTCCTTCTCCCCTTTTGCTAGATGTGGCCGGATTTAGATAAAGGATAATCCTGCTTCATCCTATTTTAAGACAACACTTTGAGGGCATAGATGAAACCTGGCTTGCTAGGACACAATACATACCTTGAGAGAGAGAGAGAGAGAGAGAGAGAGAGAGAGAGAGAGAGAGAGAGAGAGAGAGAGAGAGAGAGAGAAGATAACATTTTATTTTCTTTAACACAAAACGTTGTCTAATATAGTAAAATCGGGCACACTATTCTGTTTCATTATTTCCTTTCCTTACTGGGCTATTTTTTCCTGATGGAACCCTTGAGATTATAGCATCCTGCTGCTCTAACTAGGGTTATAGCTTAGCTAGTAATAATAATAATAATAATAATAATAATAATAATAATAATAATAATAATAATCATTATTATTACTCAGCTATGTTTTTCCCTTTATCATTATTATTATTATTATTATTATTATTATTATTATTATTATCAGCTAGGCTATAAACCCTAGTTGGAAAAGCAAGATGCTATAAGCTCAAGGGCTCCAACAGGGGAAAATGAGTAACATGAAAAGAAAAACAAGAACAAACATATCATGTTTACCCACTGATTCATCCAGAATGTATTCCATTTAAGCAATACAGAGACCTGTTATTTGCTTATATACAATTTACAGATTCCATATCAAAATCACGACAAACATTATTGGTAAACAAATCAATTTTGGATTCAAAGAATCGTTTGCTTTTCAGATCGTCTAAGTTTTGTAAATAGAAATATTTTGAAATATCCATTTATCCCCTGCCAGCTGTAATAATAGTTCGGGAATATATGAATCATAAAGTATTTTATTATTATTATTATTATTATTATTATTATTATTATTATTATTATTACAAGCTAAGCTATAACCCTAATTGGAAAAGCAGGATGCTATAACCCCAAGGACTTCAACAGGGAAAAATAGGCCAGTGAGGAAAGGAAACAAAAAATAAACTAAAAGAGAAGTATTGAACAAAATAAAACACTTCAAGAATAGTAACAAAATTGAAATATTTCATATATAAACTATAAAGAAAGACATTCACTGCAAGTTTTGAACTTTTGAAGTCCCACAAGGAATAGTGTCATTATCAAGGCAAAAAACAAGGGCTAAATCCTTCAAACGAACCGAGAAAGCTTGCAATAAAGCAAGCAATGAAAGTTAATTGCAAGCTAGCTGGCACTGATATACCACTACCTCTGAAGGTGACGAGGCACTGTAGCTATACAGCAAAGAAATCCATCAAGCAGTTTGTGCTCGAACTAGGAGTTGGAAATTAACATTCTGACACGCGAGGGTTTTGGCTCACATTGCGACTTCTCTTAACAATATAAATGGATATAGATTGGTGTTTTTATGTGAAGGTACATGGAATAATAATGCAAATCATGTATCTTTTAAATGTGTGTATGTATATATTTATGTGTGTATATATATATATATATGTGTGTATATATATATGTATGTATATATATATATATATACATATATATATATATATATATATATATATATATATATATATATATATATAGATATATATATGTGTGTGTATATATGTATATGTATATATATGAATATATATACATACATATATATATATAATATATATATATATATATATATATGCATACATATATATATATATATATATATATATATATATATATATATATATATATATATATATATATATATATAGTCATGAACTTCTTTCTGGAATACCCCTTGTTTCTTTTCTGTTTCCTATAATAAAAAAAATCACATGAACATACACCCAATCACACAAAAATATCATGTATATATGTGTGTGTGTGCGTGGGGGTATAAATATTTCAGTTTCAATGAAAACTTTGGGCCTACAATCCAACTACTCACACCAGAAAAAGCTATAAGGAGACTAACGAAAGAATGAGTTATTACCAACAAAATTTCAGTAAATAGCCTCACTAATAATGGCCACAGTGAGGTGCCTCCCTACAGTAGAAAACTCAGTCACCGCACCCTTTTAAGAAAGGCACAGCCCTGTGGTTCGAGTTAAATGAGCCACAGGAAATGAAAAAGGACGCTGGGACCTTTGTGTGATGAGGAGAGGGATCAGCTAACCGAGGTGTCACTTACCAGCCCGAGTCCCTCCTCTGCTGTACTTATGCCACCCTTCTGCCACGACTACATTTGACTTACTTTCTTTATTTTACTTTAAAGGCTGCTTATCTGGTTCTGTACAGCAGGGGAACTGATTGGTAACGTCTCTGCCTGGTGTTTGCCAGTCGGGGGTTCGAGTCCCGCTCAGACTCGCTAGTGCCATTAGTGTCTGCAACTTTACCATCCTTGTGAGCTAAGGTTGGGGGGGTTTGGGGGAGCCTATAGGTCTATCTGCCTGGCCCTCCCTGGTCCTAGCTTGGGTGGAGAGGAGGTTGGGCGCTGATCATATAATATATGGTCAGTCTCTATGGCATTGTCCTGATTGCTAAGGTAATGTCACTGTCCCTTGCCTCTGCCATTCATGAGCGACCTTTAAACCTTTAAAGGGACTTTACTTTAAAGTTTTATGATGTTCATTCGAGAGCATTTAACATTTCACAAGGCGTATTGTTCGCTTACAAACGTTTAACTGGGCTCCCCAAGGCACTAGAAGAGTTGGAAGATCCAGGCCTACATGGCTTATAAAGCATGAAGTAGGAGATGATGAATGGAGAAGTATTGAATTAAAAGCTCAAGACAGAGATGCCTGGCGAAATCTAACCGAGGCCCTTTGTGTCAATAGGCGTAGGAGGAGATGATGATGATGATGATTGTTCGCTTACTGTTTCATCATCACTGTCAAAACACTCGCAGAAGATGAAAGTCTTCAGATTTCTCTTGAAAGCTTTAATATCTCCAAACTTGCTATGATTGTTTTTATGTTAACCTGACTGACATAAGTCTCTCTTTATAGTTTATATGTGAAAGATCTTTTTTAATGTTAGTACTGTTCTTAAATATTTTATATTAATTGTTCATTACGTCTCATACAGTTTATTTATTTATTTCCTTTCCTCACTGGGCTATTTTTTCCGACACAACTACATTTTCCATCAAAATTTAAAACTTGCAGCGAATGTTTTTATGTTGAACAGGTTAATGTAAGTCTCTCTTTATAGTGTATAAGTGATAGATCTATTTCAATGTTGGTACTGTTCTTGAATATTCTATATTAATTATTCATTATTTCCCAAATAGTTTATTTATCTATTTTCTTCCCTCACTGGGCTATTTTTCCTTGTTGGAGCCCTTGGGCTTATATCACCCTGCTCTTCCAGTTTGGGTTGTAGCTTAGCTAGTAATAATAATAATAATAATAATAATAATAATAATAATAAAACCTTACCCAAAGGTCTAAATATGTTTATACCTCGCCTTACCCATTCCATCAAACATAAGAAACCTGAATTAGAAGTGATATTAGGCAACACATGTACGTGAATAAAGCAAAGAAAGGATAATTAATAACTGATATTATGAACGCCAGCACTCACTGTCTAATAAATGTAATCTTCTATTAAGGTGCTTTTTTCCCCAGTTGTATGAGGGTAAGCACAGTTGCCTTCTTTTGAAGGACTTGTTTCGGCTGCCCTGCCTGACATCGCTTTAGATCCCACTAGCGTATGTTCGTGTGTTGTACCCATCACCAGCGTCCTTCCTGTCCTGGCAGCGTTTAGTTGTTACTAAGGAATAAATCAAGGACGAGTATTCACTTAAACGAAATATAGATCTATTTAAACATTCTGATCCTCTTATGGCGTTGAAGCTTCAGTAACAAACACTTAAAACTTCAGCTGTGTGGGATAATGTCTCATTAACTCTTTCTCATAAATAATCCTTATCAATATAATTGTAACTAACATTCCATTGTTGCCCTTAGGATTATTAATATCAAATCGTTCTATTATTACGTGAAACTCCTTCAAAGGTCGCACATGAATGGCAGAGGCAAGGGGCAGTTTAAAAATTTATAGGCAGCCCATGAATAGCAGAGGCAAGGGACAGGGACACTGCCCTATCAAGCAGCACAATGACCAAGAGACTGACCATATATGATCAGCGCCCAAGGCCCCCTCTCCGCCCTAGCTAAGACCAGAGAGGGCGAGGCAATGGCTGTTGATAATTCGGAAGGTAGACCTATAGACTCCTAGAAACCCCCTATCCTTAGCTCACAAGGATGGTGAGGTTACAGACACTACAAGAAACTATTGAGCTTGAGCAGGACTCGAAGACCTATAGGCTTCTAGAAACCCCCTATTCTTAGCTCACAAGGATGGTGAGGTTACAGACACTACAATTAACTATTGAGCTTGAGCGGGACTCGAATCCAAGTCCGACAGATCATCAGGCAGGGATGATTCCTAAGAAAGTAAAAAAGAAACAAAAAGAGCCTCTAGTGACAGGCTATCTCCCCTTATTCAACCCAGGTCTTCCATTAGGGTTAGGGGTTTCACCCCTTGTTTTGTTCCACAGATTAATCCACTGGTGCCGGCACAAGATTTTTCCCCTACAGCAGCCTGTGAAGTGTTTAAGCCTGTATTTACTTTTTACTTTATATCCTATTGACGCTGGAATACGAGTCATCATCAATGGCACTTCTCACTGATTCTGAACGGGCTTACCCTATAGGCAAGCCAATTACTCATTTCGACACTGAGATTTGGTAAAATTGTTATTATCTAATCCATGGAGTTGTCACGCTATTTCAAATGCCTTCCTTGATTCACATGTTATGCTATTTTACTTGAGATTTATATGGCCGAGTTGGAGAAGTCAAGTACAGTGATATTTAGCTAGATCAGCTTTGGCGACTCCAACACTGGCATTAAATTCAGAAGCGACTCTGTGTAAATCAAAATCTTTAACATGCTCCACCAACACATATTAGCCATCAACTTCTCACACCTGGATGATGTAAACATAACAGTAATTAATAAATTAATAAACTAATAAATTAATAAAGATTATAGGTAATCATGGCGTGTGCAGTACATTTATGTACTGCGGTTGGAATTCGAAGTACATCCATGTACCAATTGCTAGAACAGAGGAGCAATGAGATAATGTTTACTTGTGAGTCAAGCCAGCCACGGTAGAGCAAAGACCATTTGGGTGGTGGCCAATCACGAAGCTTGTGGGTGGAGCATGTTTAAGATTCTAGGCTGCATCCAGTCGCAGTCCATTGAATACCAATGTGGACACAGACAAAAAAGCCAAATGGACTGCCCTATGCGTAATAGTTTATGCCATCACATTCTGACTTGACCTATACTGTAAACACGCCCACATACAAAAGACGTCTTTGGCTGCCCTTGTTTTAACATGAACTTTGTAGTCAATAAACACTCT
>NC_090728.1:64672424-64677424 GCF_036898095.1 Palaemon carinicauda | reverse complement strand
AAAAGGAGGGGGGTGGCTTGGAGAAGTGGCGGGGGAGGTACAAGAGGGAAAAGGGGGCGTGGCTAGAAGACGTAGTGGGGGGGGGCATGTGAGGTAAAAATGGGGGCGTGGCTTGAAGACGTGGTGGGGGAGGGGCATGGAAGGGAAAAGGGGGCGTGGCACTTTAATCACGTGATAACTGAGGCATTCACTATAACATAGCAAGAAACTGCATGAAGTTTAAAATGGGCGTGTCCCTAATATGAAAACATTGCCATCAAAATACATTTGGAATTATAGAATTCCAAAACATCTTTTAATATAAAATTAATAATAAACTAATGAATTGTGACATTAAACAAACAAATTACAAAGATATAGATAGCATAAATAGTATTAAATACATTGTAAATGTTATATAAGCTTTAATTACATCAACCCTAGCCAAAGGTCCCCTTTTGAAACACTAAATATAGTTTAAATTGGGCAACGATACAGAATTTATCTTGATATTAGATTAACTATCATTGCAACATGCCACAACATTGATAATGCAATTGTGAGAGAGAGAGAGAGAGAGAGAGAGAGAGAGAGAGAGAGAGAGAGAGAGAATATTCCTAAACAAAAAAAATCTCTATCTTGTGTTGAAAAAATTCAATGATCTATCATGAACTATTATGAAGAAAAAAAATATTGTTTTCGAAATTTCAACGAATTTATACAATGTATTCTTATAAAACCTTCATAAATGAAAAAGCTAAACCTTGTATGTTTCCACAGGCTGTATGAATAATAAAATTCACTCTATTTCAAATTTGATCTTCCAGTGAAACGAACTTAAGATTCTCATATATTAAAATATAAATTCTACTCTACGAAATTATAATTAGACAACGAATTAAGTGTCCAACTAGGGTTGTAGCTTAGCAAGTAATAATAATAATAATAATAATAATAATAATAATAATAATAATAATAATAATAATAATAATAACCTAAGACTTCTCTATAGTGTATGTTTCCTTATTTCCTTTCCCTACTGGAGCCCTTGGGCTTATAGCATCGTCTGATTTTCCAACTAGGGCTGTAGCTTAGCAAGTAATAATAATAATAATAATAATAATAATAATAATAATAATAATAATAATAATGTTTCCTTATTTCTTTTCCCTACTAGAGCCCTTGGGCTTATAGTATCGTCTGCTTTTCCAACTAGGGTTGTAGCTTATCAAGTAATAATAATAATAATAATAATAATAATAATAATAATAATAATAATAATAATAATAACAACTTAAGACTTCTCTACAGTATATGTTTCCTTATTTCCTCTCCTTACTGGAGCCCTAGGGCTTATAGCATAACTGCTTTTCCAATTAGGGTTGTAGCTTAGCAAGTAATAATAATAATAATAATAATAATAATAATAATAATAATAATATGACACTAAACTCTCTACAATTCACTCTTTCAGTGTAGACTACAGTTAGGGTACAACAACTTCAAGGCAATCAATTAATTCTCCAGGCAGACTACTAGTCAACTGTGTGGAATTGTTAGTTATTAAACACAAATAAGGAATTTTACTAGATATAAAATACGACGAAGAAACCTTTTATACCCTGGCAATGTGTAGTTGTAGCGATGTCTTCACAAATGATTTTTAACACGTGTACAAACAGATGTTTGTCTCAACATCCCTAGCTAGCGCCCAAAGCCGGGAGTCGCTGAGACGGGTGAAATTGTGTCAGATTTATCACTTTTTTTCATCACGGAGAAGAAAAAACCCGGCAAAACTTGCGGGTTTTATCAGAAAAAAAAACACTTACTTTGGCCCCAATCTGGTTCCCGCACTGGCCTGCCTGAATGTGCACGATTTCTCTCATTGTGTGGTAATACTTGTATATCCCCGTGAGTTAAAGAGCTTTGAATGACTCAACAGCGGCTGCTTCGCGGGTTATAAAGCAGCCTGGGGCTTACAACGCGCAGGTGCCCCGCGCAGGTGCCCCGCGCAGGCGCCCGACGCAGGGGTGCCAACATGTCCCATCTCTTCGATCCTGAAAATTATCAATACATTGCAGATTTTTCAAAATATGAATCCTGCATTTAATTCTAATACTTAACTCTCATATTTCAACCATATCTAATCTTGGGATATTACTCCTTGCGAATAAAATAGGAGAAAATCGGTTTTTCGATGTTGGCTATTCTGCCATATCGATTTTGGCGCAATCGATGAGAACACACCCATATCGATGCCAATCAAATGTGACATCTTATTTACTTCCTTCATATATCAAAATTAATCTGATTTGAATTAATCTAATTGCAGATTGATCAGCGAAAATGCAACAATAAAAAACCTATTATCTAGATTAAATATTTACCTAAACCGGGCGCATAGGAACATGCAACAGCAGTTATTTTGCAATTGAAGAATGCAGCCTCTCACAGAACTGAACAAGTTTGAAGAATTATAGATGATGCTTCAGTTATCAATTAAATTTAGATCATAATACATAATGGAAGACGTTTATTTATATAACAGCGGAATGTTCCATTATCATATTATATTACTTCATGAGATGTAGGACTGAAAATGGATATGAGTAAAACTGAGATAATGTTAAAAGAAAATTCAGACAATAAATATGGGTTATGGAACTGCCTCTAGAGATTGTTAATGAATATACGTGCTTAGGACAGACAGTAAGTGCTTCCCCAGGATATGAGAATGAAATTAGAAGGATATGCATGGGATGGAGAGCTTTTGGTAAACGAAATGACATTATGAGAAGTAAGATACCACTTTCTCTAAAATGAAAAGTATCTAATCAGATGGTTTTAATAGTACTAACTTGTGCATCGGTAACTTGGAGCCTTACTAAAGCTTAGAACATAAGCTATTTACAACTCGAATAACTATGGAAAGAATAATAATGGGAATAACACTAAGAGACAGAAAAATGGTAACTTAGATAAGAGCAAGCCTGGTTGGTAACGTCTCTGCCTTGTGTTTCCCACACAGAGGTTCGAGTTCTGGTCAAACTCGTTAGTTCCTTTAGTGTCTGCAACCTTACCATCCTTGTGAGCTAAGGTTGAGGGGGTTTGGGGGAGCCTATAGGTCTGTGTATCTGCTGTGCCCTCAGCAGCCATTGCCTGGCCTTCCCTGGTCCTAGCTTTGGTGGATAGGGGTCTTGGGCGCTGATCATATATGGTGAGTCTCTAGGGCATTGTTCAGCTTGCTAGGGCAATGTCACTGTCCCTTGCCTCTGTCATTCATGAGCGACCTTAAAATCTTTAAACCTGTTTCCTAGCTTGGGTAAAGAGGGGCTTGGGGGCTGATAATATATGGTCAGTCTCTAGGGCATTGTCCAGCTTTCTAGGGCAATGTCACTATCACTTACCTATGCCATTCATGAGCGGACTTTAAACCTTTAAACGCAAAGATTTTTTGCAAGAATTCTTTATTTGCTCTGTGTGCTTTCAGCATTGCAATATTTTCATTCTTGCTTTTTAAATTCGACACGCAACATTCTGCTTAGTATTCACATATGCGTACCACGGTGAGGTACAAGGCTTTTGAAGTTATATATAGCTCAATATTACGAACAGATTTCTTTAAATACATTTGTTTAACTTTATATATTCCTTTTTCGTTTGGTTTGGTTTGTAGTAGGTTGGCCAGACCATCAGCCACCCGTTGAGATACTACCACTAGAGTTATAGGGTTCTTTGACTGGCCAGACAGTACTACATTGGATCTTTATCTCTGGTTACCGTTCACTTTCCCTTTGCCTACACATACACCAAATAGTCTGTTATATTCTTTATAGATTCTCCTCTGTCCTCATACACCTGAAAACACTGACATAACCAAATAACTTTTCTTCTCTCAAGGGGTTAACTATTGCACTGTAATTGTTCAGTGGCTACTTTCCCCTTGGTAAGGATAGAAGAGACTCTTTAGCTATGGTAAGCAGCTCTTCTAGGAGAAGGACACTCCGAAATTAAACCAGTGTTCTCTAGTCTTGGGTAGTGCCATAGCCTCTGTACCATGGTCTTCTACTGTCTTGGGTTAAAGTTCTCTTGATTGAGGGTACACTCGGGCACGCTATTCCATCTAATTTCTCTCTTTCTTGTTTTGTTATAATTTTTATAGTTTATATAGGAAATATTTATTTTAAAGTTGTTGCTATTCTTAAAATATTTTATTTTCCCTTTTTTCCTTTCCTCACTGAGCTATTTTCCCTGTTGGGGCCCCTGGGCTTATAGCATCCTCCTTTTCCAACTAGGGTTGTAGCTTAGCTAATAATAATAATAATAATAATAATAATAATAATAATAATAATAATAATACGGCTGAGAACAGTATATTTTTACGGAGAACATCCGATTAAAATTACGGTTTTTTTAAAGTGTATAACAAGATATGGTATAATCATATAAAAGCGAATAGATCCTTTACTAAAAGTAACTGCCAAATGTTAAAATTATTCTATTTGAAAATATATAACTTTATACTCACTCACCATAGTTAATTTTCATTAGGGGTACCACAGGAGTTAGAAAACTATCAGATAAGATCCAAGAAAGTAGACTGAAGTGGTATGGTCATGCCATGAGAATGAACAGTATATTGGGAGGAGAGTGATGGAAATGGAGGTACAGGGAACGAGAAGGAGAGGGAGACCAAAGCGAAGGTGGGTGGACTGTATCAAGGATGACCTTCGATCAAAGGGATTAACCGGTGATGAGGTTTGGGACAGAGGTAGATGGAGAAAGCTGACCAGAAACATCGACCCCACATAGAAGTGGGAAAAGATGTATTATTATTATTATTACTATCCAAGCTACAACCCTAGTTGGAAAAGCAAGATGCTATAAGCCCAGGGGCTCCAACAGGGAAAAATAGCCCAGTGAGGAAAGGAAATAAGGAAATAAATAAATGAAGAGAACAAATTAACAATAAATCATTCTAAAATAAGTAACAACGTCAAAACAGACATGTCATATATAAA
>NC_090728.1:64644244-64656744 GCF_036898095.1 Palaemon carinicauda | reverse complement strand
GTCGGGTTGCTGTCTTATTCAATCACATAAAAGAGAAAAAGTATAGAAATTTAGGACTTAAAATGAATAGGAGTAAAACTAAGATAATGCGCTTTTACCTTGAACGAATTGCCTCATTGAGATGGAGGAGAAGCAAATATTTTTTAGGACTAGTATACGCTCAGGAGGTCGGGTTGCTGTCTTATTCAATTGAATAAATAGAGAAAAGTATAGAAATCTAGGACTGAAAATGAATAGGAGTAAAACTAAGATAATTTTCTTTTAACTTTGACTAATTAGCTCATTAAGATGGAGGGGAAGCAAATATTTTTTAGGACTACTGTATACGCTCAGTTGTTCGGGTTGCTGTCTTATTCAATTAAATAAATAGAGATAAGTAGAGATATTTAGGACTGAAAATGAATAGGAGTAAAACTATGATAAAGTTCTTTCAAGCAGAATTAGATATTTTAGGACTACTGTATACGCTCAGTTGTTCGGGTTCCTGTCTTATTCAATCAAATAAATAGAGATAAGTATAGAAATGTAGGCCTGAAAATGAATATGAGTAAAACTAAGATAATTTTCTTTTAACTTAAAACTAATTGCCTAATTAAAATGGAGGAGAATCTAATATTTTTTAGGACTACTGTATACGCTCAGTAGGTCGGGTTGCTGTCTTATTCAATCACATAAAAAAGATATAAGTATTGAAATTTAGGACTGAAATTGAATATGAGTAAAACTAAGATAATTTTCTTTTAACTTTAATTACCTCATTAAGATGGAGGAGAAGCAAATATTTTTTAGGACTACTGTATACGCTCAGTTGTTCCGGTTGCTGTCTTATTCAATCACATAAGAAAGAGAAAAGTATAGAAATTTAGGACTGAAAATGAATATGAGTAAAACTAAAAAATTGTTCTTTTAACTTAAACTAGAATCAAATAAAGGATTTTTAGGACTACTGTATACGCTCAGCTGGATATTTTGTAAATATAGAAATGTATAGAAATTTAGGACTCAAATTGAATATGAGTAAAACTAAGATAATGTTCTTTTAACTTGAACTAATCACTTCATTAAGATGGGGAAAAATCAAATAATGCTGACGCAAGGGTTTTTAGATCTACGGTATATTCTCACCTACTAGCCAAGCTACAACCCTAGTTGGAAAAGCAAGATGCTATAAGCCCAAGGGCTCCAACAGGGTAAAATAGCCCGGTGAGGAAAGGAAATAAGGATATAAATAAATGATGAGAATAAATTAACAATATATCATTCTAAAAACAGTAACAGCGTCAAAACAGATATGTCCTATATAAACTATTAACAACGTCCAAAACAGATATGTCATATATAAACAATAAAAATACTCATGTCAGCCTGAAACAGAAGTTCAGTTTGCTATCTTATTCAATGGAATAAAAAGTGAGAATGGAAGTATGTTCATTACTTCTCTTGTGGTTTATTTATTTCCTTATTTCCTTTCCTCTCTGGGCTAATTTTCCCTGTCGGAGACCTTGGGATTATAGCATCCTGCCTTTCCAACTAGGGTTTTAGTTTAGCTAATAATGATAATGATAATAATAATAATAATAATAATAATAATAATAATAATAAAATGATAAAATGATGAAATGATAAAATGATAATAATAATAATGATAATAATAATAATAATAATAATAATAGTTCAGTATTCGCGAGGAGATAAAGACGACAAAAACTGAAAGAAAGAGAGAGAGAGAGAGAGAGAGAGAGAGAGAGAGAGAGAGAGAGAGAGAGAGAGAGAGAGAGAGAGGCTGGTCAGCTTATAATAGTGAAGGTATTCAAGTTACAATTGGACAAGAAGAGCCGAGTATTGGTCAACATGAATGGCAGGAGGCTAAACTTACACTGCAAATTCAATTGCTTCCCAGAGCTGCAATTCCTTGACTATGAGAAAGCATTTGATTTTATCAAAATATCAGCAGTAATGAAAGCTCTTCGAAAACAAGGAATAGAAGAATCTTACGTTAGCACACTTGGGAGATATCTATACATGAAGTACTTTTTATAGCTTTTATATGAGTATTTTAAGCTTCATCACTAAAGATTTCTTTATTTAAAACGATCTTTTATAATTGGGTTACTTAAAAGACTTGCCTCTCTACTTACTGTATTATTATTATTATTATTATTATTATTGTTGTTGTTGTTGTTGTTGTTGTTGTTGTTGTTGTTGTTGTTGTTGTTGTTGTTGTTGTTGTTGTTGTTGTTGTTGTTGTTGTTAGTAGTAGTAGTAGTAGTAGTAGTAGTAGTAGTACCTCCGCTAACGAAGTTGGAAGGAGGTTATGTTTTACCCCCTGTTTGTGTGTTTGTATGTGTGTTTGTTTGTGAACAGCTCCCTGGCCACAATTTTAATCATAGAGTAATGAAACTTACGGGAATTAATTGTTATGTAAGAATCTGGAAATGATTACATTTCGGAGATCAAGGTCAAGGTCAGGGTCAAGCAAAATGTCAACTTCACTTACCCAGCCATAAGTTTGGTTACATCGTTGTCACAGAGACTTCAAACTTGGTTCAGATTTCAGTGTATGAAAATCCTCGCCAATTAATACATGTTAAGGTCAAAGGTCAAGGTCAAGGTCGAGCAAAAAGGTCGATAAATAAGATGCCGTGACGGAGGTTGTACAGATTACCGCCCCTTTGCAAGCACCAACAGATGCTGTACAAATTACAGCCCCTTTGCAAGCACCAACAGATGCTCTACAAATTACAGCCCCTTTGCAAGCACCAACAGACGCTGTACAAATTACAGCTTCTTTGCAAGCACCAACAGACGCTGTACAAATTACAGCCCCTTTGCAAGCACCAACAGATGCTGTAAAGATTACAGCCCCTTTGCTAGCACCAACAGATGCTGTAAAGATTACAGCCCCTTTGCAAGCAACACAAGATGCTGTAAAGATTACAGCCCCTTTGCAAGCACCAACAGATGCTGTAAAGATTACAGCCCCTTTGCAAGCACCAACAGAGGCTGTAAGGATTACAGCCCCTTTGCAAGCACCAACAGAGGCTGTAAAGATTACAGCCCCTTTGCAAGCACCAACAGATGCTGTAAACATTACAGCCCCTTTGCAAGAACCGACAGATGCTGTAAAAATTACAGCCCCTTTGCAAGCACCAACAGAAGCTGTACAAATTACAGCCCCTTTGCAAGCACCAACAGAAGATGTAAACATTACAGCCCCTTTGCAAGCACCAACAGAAGCTGTACAAATTACAGCCCCTTTGCAAGCACCAACAGAAGCTGTACAAATTACAGCCCCTTTGCAAGTACCAACAGACGCTGTACAAATTACAGCCCCTTTGCAAGCACCAACAGAAGCTGTACAAATTACAGCCCCTTTGCAAGCACCAACAGAAGCTGTACAAATTACAGCCCCTTTGCAAGCACCAACAGAAGCAGTACCAATTACAGCCTCTTTGCAAGCACCAACA
This sequence comes from Palaemon carinicauda, assembly GCF_036898095.1. Taxonomy (NCBI): domain Eukaryota; kingdom Metazoa; phylum Arthropoda; class Malacostraca; order Decapoda; family Palaemonidae; genus Palaemon; species Palaemon carinicauda. The sequence goes on along the minus strand of NC_090728.1, from coordinate 64,653,277 downwards.
GAAGCTGTACCAATTACAGCCCCTTTGCAAGCACCAACAGAAGCTGTACACATTACAGCCCCTGTGCAAGCACCAACAGAAGCTGTACACATTACAGCCCCTGTGCAAGCACCAACAGAAGCTGTACAAATTACAGCCCCTTTGCAAGCACCAACAGAAGCTGTACAAATTACAGCCCCTTTGCAAGCACCAACAGAAGCTGTACCAATTACAGCCTCTTTGCAAGCACCAACAGAAGCTGTACAAATTACAGCCCCTTTGCAAGCACCAACAGAAGATGTACAAATTACAGCCCCTTTGCAAGCACCAACAGAAGCTGTACAAATTACAGCCCCTTTGCAAGCACCAACAGAAGCTGTACAAATTACAGCCCCTTTGCAAGTACCAACAGACGCTGTACAAATTACAGCCCCTTTGCAAGCACCAACAGAAGCTGTATAAATTACAGCCCCTTTGCAAGCACCAACAGAAGCTGTGCAAATTACAGCCCCTTTGCAAGCACCAACAGAAGCTGTACAAATTATAGCCCTTTTGCAAGCACCAACAGAGGCTGTACAAATTACAGCCCCTGTGCAAGCACTAACAGAAGCTGTACAAATTACAGCCCCTTTGCAAGCACCAACAGAAGCTGTACAAATTACAGCCCCTTTGCAAGCACCAACAGAAGCTGTACAAATTACAGCCCCTTTGCAAGCACCAACAGAAGCTGTACAAATTACAGCCCCTTTGCAAGCACCAACAGAAGCTGTACCAATTACAGCCTCTTTGCAAGCACCAACAGAAGCTGTACAAATTACAGCCCCTTTGCAAGCACCAACAGAAGCTGTACACATTACAGCCCCTGTGCAAGCACCAACAGAAGCTGTACAAATTACAGCCCCTTTGCAAGCACCAACAGAAGCTGTACCAATTACAGCCTCTTTGCAAGCACCAACAGAAGCTGTACAAATTACAGCCCCTTTGCAAGCACCAACAGAAGCTGTACAAATTACAGCCCCTTTGCAAGTACCAACAGACGCTGTACAAATTACAGCCCCTTTGCAAGCACCAACAGAAGCTGTATAAATTACAGCCCCTTTGCATGCACCAACAGAAGCTGTGCAAATTACAGCCCCTTTGCAAGCACCAACAGAAGCTGTACAAATTATAGCCCTTTTGCAAGCACCAACAGAGGCTGTACAAATTACAGTCCCTTTGCAAGCACCAACAGATGCTGTAAAGATTACAGTCCCTTTGCAAGCACCAACAGAAGCTGTACAGATTACAGTCCCTTTGCAAGCACCAACAGAATCTGTAAAGATTACAGCCCCTTTACAAGCACCAACAGAAGCTGTACAAATCACAGCCCCTTTGCAAGCACCAACAGAAGCTGTACAAATTACAGCCCCTTTGCAAGCACCAACAGAAGCTGTAAAAATCACAGACCCTTAGCAAGCACCAACAGAAGCTGTACAAATTACAACCCCTTTGCAAGCACCAACAGAAGCTGTACAAATGACAGCCCCTTTGCAAGCACCAACAGAAGCTGTAAAGATTACAGCCCCTTTGCAAGCACCAACAGAAGCTGTAAAAATTACAGCCCCATTGCAAGCACCAACAGATGCTGTACAAATTACAGCCCCTTTGCAAGCACCAACAGAAGCTGTACAAATTACAGCCCCTTTGCAAGCACCAACAGAAGCTGTACAAATTACAGCCCCTTTGCAAGCACCAACAGAAGCTGTACAAATTACAGTCCCTTTGCAAGCACAAACAGAAGCTGTACAAATTATAACCCTTTTGCAAGCACCAACAGAAGTGTAATTACAGCCCCTTGGCAAGCACCAACAGAAGCTGTACAAGTTACAGCCCCTTTGCAAGCAACAACAGATGCTGTAAAAAATACAGCCGCTTTGCAAGCACCAACAGAGGCTATAAAAATGACAGCCCCTTAGCAAATTACAGCCCCCTTTGCAAGCACCAACAGAGGCTGTAAAAATGACAGCCCCTTTGCAAGCACCAACCGATGTTATAAAAATGACAGCCCCTTGGGAAATTACAGCCCCTTTTGCAAGCAAAACAGAGGCTGTAAAAATGATAGCTCTTTTGCAAATGGCAGCCCCTTTGCAAATGACACCCCTTTGCAAGCACCAACAGAGGCTGTAAAAATCCCTGCCCCCTCTGCAAGCACCAACAGAAGCTGTAAAAATCACAGCCCCTCTGCAAGCACCAACAGACGCTATAAAATTTCAACCCCAAAGTCTCGTTTTCTTTCATTCAATCTTAACCTGTAATGTTTTCACCGTTTCCATTTATCTCCTGCGATCCTCCTTCTCAGAAGGGGAGTCTACAGCCCAGAGGATGAAAGAAGGTATCAGTGGAACCCATATGGCTCCTTGGAAGAAGGTTTATCAATAACTATTTGCTGTTGTAGTTACATACTGCCAGGCACTGTGGCTAGACACAGATTCTTCACCATTCTAACCTAAGCAAAGTAGACGTTTTCAGGGTCCTGGTAAGAACATCGAACCAGTGACTTCTGTCATTCTTAGACGCCTCTGGAAGCTTGTAATTTTCTCTCGTATTCTCTAGAGGGCTCTCAAGGGTAGTAGTGATTGGCACTTACTATGACCTACTTCTATGTTTAGTCTGTTAACAGCTTTTGTACAATAGCCTGTTTGTATTTATTGATATATCTGAACTCTAAACTTTGCTTTTTCCTTATTTCTATATCTTGATTTAACGTATAGTTCATATTCTACATTTTCTTTATTTTATTCCCTGATAAACTTTCACGTCTGTATCTACTTAAGTCGTTAGATTGAAGCTTCCGAAGGAAAACTAAATGAGAATAAACGTATTTAATTCGTCAAGTTATTTAATAAAATAAACTTGGAAAACGAAAATAAAGTCATTCAAATTGAACACCTTACTTTACCGCGCATTCTCTACTCGACTTCTGGTATGAGCGAACGCCAGCAACTTAACCTGAGACTTTACTACCCAATTCAATCTATGTTCATGACTTTACCAACACTATTGATACGAAACGAATAACATTCCCTAAAGACTGATTGGACAAATGCTTATCCTTCTACATGTGTTTGAGCTCGTTAAGACATTCTCCCTGATGAGTAGCAGCCTCTTAAGAAAACATGAATGAATGCAGCTCCCTTGATAAGGGAACCAACTTGGTGTTGGAAACACTGCAATGCGCTACTGGCTGGATTTAGAACATTGCATGTGAACCTCTCTCTCTCTCTCTCTCTCTCTCTCTCTCTCTCTCTCTCTCTCGCTTTGCATGTCAACGCTCAATGCTAAGCTACTAAAGTCTATAATGGACGAGAAAGGGGACGGATGGAATACAAAGGATGTATTGATATTTCTGAAAAACAAAATATCACAGTTGATTTCAAATTTCTACGTATTTTTTAACTCGTATTATTATCTATTAATTATTTCACAATATTTTCAATTTCTTCTTTACTATAAATATCAAAATATTAATTATTGTGGAGAAGTATAAAGAAATATTAAGATCTTGGAAGATAACAAACTAGTTCTAGGATTGTTGTCTTTAAAGTATTCACAATGGAAATTTATTTTAGCTTTGTTATCTTTAAGTAGTTTAAGATAAAAAATAATTCTAGGATTGTTGTCTTTAAAGTATTCAAGATAGAAATTAATTTTAGGTTTGCTATCTTTAAGGAGTTTAAGATAAAAAATAATTCTAGGATTGTTGTCTTTAAAGTATTCGAGATAGAAAGTAATTTTAGGGTTCTTCTCATGCAAGAGTTCAAAACAAAAATTAATTCAAGGGTTATTTTTAAGGAGTTCAAGATAAAAAATAAATTCTAGCATTGTCTTTCAAGTGTTCAAGATAAAAATTAATTCCAGGTTTTTTCTTTAATGATCTAAAGATAAAAATTAATTCCAGGGTTGTCTTTAAAGTGCTCAAGATAAAAAATAATATTAGGGTTGTTGTTTTTAAAGAGTTTCAAGACAAAAATTAATTCCAGGATTGTCTTGAAAGAATTCAAGATAAAAATTAATTCCAGGATTGTCTTTAAAGAATTCCAGATAAAAATTGATTCCAGGATTATCTTTAAAGAGTTCAAGATAAAAAATCAATTCCAGTATTGTCTTTAAAGAATTCAAGATAAAAATTAATTCCAGGATTGCCTTTAAAGAGTTCAAGATAAAAATTAATTCCAGGCTTGTGTCTAATGAGTTCAAGATAAAAATTAATTCTAACGCTGTCTTTAATGAGTTCAATATAAAATTAATTCCAGGACTGTCTTTAAAGAGTTCAAGATAAAAAATTAATTTTGCGGTTGTCGTCTTTAATGAGTCCAAGATAAAAATTAATTCCAGGATTGTCTTTAAAGAGTTCAAAATAAAAATTAATTCCAGGCTTGTCTTTAAAGAATTAAAGATAAAAACTAATTCCAGGCTCGTCTTTAAAGAGTTCATGATAAGAATAATCCCAGAGCTGTCTTTAAAGAGCTCAAAATAAAAATTAATTCCAGGCTTGTCTCTAAAGAGTTCAAGATAAAAATCAATTCCAGGATTGTATTTAAAGAATTCAAAATAAAAATTAATTCCAGGCTTGTCTTTAAAGAGTTCAAGATACAAATTCATTCTAGGCTTGTCTTCAAAGATTTCAGGATAAAAATTAATTCCAGGATTGTCTTTAATGAGTTCAAGATAAAAATAATTCCAGGATTGTCTTTAATAAGTTCAAGATAAAAAAATTAATTCTAGCTTTGTCTTTCAAGTGTTTAAGATAAAAACTAATTTTAGGATTGTCTTTAAGGCGTTCAAGATAAAAAAATTCATTCCAGGATTGTCTTTATAGAGTTCAAGATAAAAAATAACTTCAGGCTTGTCTTTAAAGAGTTCAAGATAAAAAATTAATTCCAGGATTGTCTTTAAAGAGTTCAAGATAAAAATTAATTCTAACGTTGTCTTTAATGAGTTCAATACAAAATTAATTCCAGGATTGTCTTTAAAGCGTTCAAGATAGAAAAACTAATTTTGCGGTTGTCGACTTTAATGAGTTCAAGATAAAAATTAATTCCAGTATTGTCTTTAAAGAATTCAAGATAAAAAATAATTCCAGGATTGTCTTTAATGAGTTCAAGATAAAAATTAATTCCAGGATTGTCTTTAAAGAATTCAATATAAAATCAATTCCAGGCTTGTCTTCAAAGAATTCAAGATAAAAATGAATTCCAGATTTGTCTTCAAAGAATTCAAGATAAAAATTAATTCCAGGCTTGTCTTTAAAGATTTCAAAATAAAAATCAATTCTAAGGTCGCTGTCTTTAAAGACCTCAAATGAATCCAATCAGTAAATCTAATTCCAATACCAAATTGTTTATCCTAAAGCTACCACGGTAAGGACTCCACGCCATAGCCTCGGAGTTCGCGAGACTACAGATGTGGACTAGCATATAATTGGCGCCACTGGGAGAATATTTCGAGGACCATGTCTCCGAGTCTTCACTTCACACCCACTGAGACGAAGACGATTCAGGAAGGGGGACTTCGATATAATTCTTCCCTATGCAAATGGAAGTTGATATTCATTGTAATAATTGTATAATAATTGTACTTTCAATTAAGATTCTTTAGATTTAAATAAATTACTTGTCTGTATTTATTGCAGTTTTTTATATATTTATTTAGGTTTGATTAGGATTGAGATTTTTATTCCGGTCTTGAAAAAACCTATGTAAGTTGTTTCCACACACACACACACACACACACACACACACATATATATATATATACATATATATATATGTATATATATATGTATATATATATATATATATATATATATATATATATGTATTTATATATATATATATGTATTTATATATATATATATATATATATATATATATATATATATATATATATATATATATATTAGTTTACAGAGGTATACCAAATGTCTATATATACATACATATATATATATATATATATATATATATATATATATATATATATATATATGTGTGTGTATGTATATGTGCGTCTACATATATACACAGGTATATAATTGTATACATATAAATGCAGGTATATCTATGTATGTATATATTATATTGATATATACAGCACATCCATATACAACACACACACATACATACACACCATACATCCTCACACCATAACCACATACTAAAAAACCTATTTAAAAAAAACTCAACTTTCTCCACACAATCAAAAATATAAAAAAAAACCCTTTCAATTTGAAGAATTCAATTTCCAGCATTGGAAAACCCCAGCTCCCCGAGAGTGTGGTGTGTTTCGTGCACCCAATTCTCGTAAATGGATATTTTATGTAGCTAAAATAGGAGTTCCTTTTGAATTCGTTCTTTATGGAGTTCCCTAATTCAATTAATGTAATTGTATGTGGCTCCCTCTACCTCGAGGAAGTTAATTTTTATTATTATTATTATTATTATTATTATTATTATTATTATTATTATTATTATTATTGTAATGGACAAATTTACTCTAATTAATGACAGGGAAAAATTAATAAGATATTTAGTTTTCTATAGCATTTAAAGGTTTAAATAGGCCACTCATGAATGGCAGAGGCAAGCAGGACAATGCCCTAGAGATACCTCGAGGAAGTTCGTTTTTATCATTATTATTATTATTATTATCATTATTATTATTATTATTATTATTATTATTATTGTAATAGACAAATTTACTCTAATTAATGACAGGGGAATATTGATAAGATATTTAGTTTTCTATAGCATTTAAAGGTTTAAAAAGGCCAGGCATGAATGGCAGAGGCAAGCAGGACAATGCCCTAGATATTGGCCATATTTCCTTGTTTCCTTTCCTCACTGGGCTATTTTTCCTTGTTGGGGCCCTTGGGCTTATAGCATCTTGCTTTTCCAATTAGTGTTGTAGCTTAGCAAGTAGTAGTAATAATAATAATAATAATAATAATAATAATAATAACACCAATAATAATAATAATAATAATAATAATAATAATAATAATAGTAGTAGTAGTAGTAGTAGTAGTAATATTAACAATAATAATAAATAATAATAGTAATAGTAGTAGTAGTAGTAGTGGTAATAATAATAATAATAATAATAATAATAATAATAATAATAATAACAACATATACTATTATGATCAGCGCCTAAGCACCCTCTCCACCCAAGCTAGGACCAAGGAGGGCCGGGCAATGGCTACTGATGACTCAGCAGGTAGACACCTATAGGCTCTCCCAAATCACCCCATCCTTATCTCACAAGGATGGTGAGGTTGCAGCGACCAAAGGAACTAACGAGTTTGCGCGGGCCTCGAACCCCAGTCTGGCGATTACCAGTTAGGGACGTTACCACATGGGCCACCACTAAATTTTTGTCTATAATTTAATTTTGTTTAATTTAATTGTTAAGTATTTCTCTTATAGTTTATTTCCTTATTTCCTTTCCTCACTGGGCTATTTTTTCCCTGTTGGGGCCCCTGGGCTTATAGCATCCTGCTTTTCTAACTAGGGTTGTAGCTTAGCAAGTAATAATATTAACATGGCACTCGAGTAATCTTTCTCATAGTTTCATTTCTAATCCTGTCCTGCCATTTAACTCCCAATATTCTTCTGAAGGTTTTTTCACCAATAAAAATTTTCCAAGCAACGAATTAATTCCTTTTTTCTAATCCGATTATATTTATATAAGCTTTATTTTTCCGGTAAGAATGACTCGTAGTAAATGCTTACAACTATTTGTACTCCAGTATAGTAGGAATAAATAAAGTTCATTCATAATGTTGCGATTGTGAATGCCATTCATAAAAGCCGTTCAAAGTGGCATGCTTGCCTTTAAATGGATAACTTTGATCATTTCAATTATTCTACGATAGTAAATACTGCTTGTACGAAAGCAATTGTGCCCGAAATACAATGCAATGGTATATTTATAGATTATTTTAATCATTCTACAATTGCAAATACTGCTTGCACGAAAGCAATTGTGCCCAAAATACAATGCTTTGGTATATCTATACATTATTTCAATCATTCTATAATGGCAAATACTGCTTGCATAAAAAGATTGGTCCCAAAATAAAATGCCATGGTATATTTATACGCTATCAAATCATTCTACAATAGCAAATACTGCTTGCACGATAGCAATTGTGCCCAAAATACAATGCTTTGGTATATAAATACATCATTTTAATCATTCTACAATAGCAAATACTGCATGCACGAAAGCAATTGTGCCCGAAATACGATGCTTTAGTATATCTATACATTATTTTAATATCATTTAATCATTCTACAATAGCAAGCACTGCTTTCACGAATATATTTTGCCCAAAATAAAATACAATAGTATATCTATACATTATTTTAATAATTTTACCATAGCAAATACTGCTTGCACAAAAACGATTGTGCCAAAAATACAATGCAATGGTATATTCATATTTAAGACATGCTCACTTATTTTTATTATTATTATTATTATTATTATTATTATTATTATTACTAGCCAAGCTATAACCCTAGTTGGAAAAGCAAGATGCTATAAACCCAAGGGCTCCAACAGGGAAAAATACCCCAGTGAAGAAAGGAAATAAGGAAATAATTAAATGAGAACAAATTAACAATAAATCATTCTAAAAACAGTAACAACATCATAACAGATATGTCATATATACTATAAAAAGACTTCTCGAGACTTCTTCGAGTTCACTGTCATAACGGACATTTTAATTCACCATCCTTCCCTTAGTTATCAAACTTGTTAAAATTCCGAAAGGAGTCTTCTGCAACCAGTTAAAAAAAAAGCCAGCCACGAGCGAGTAGACGGACATAGCAAAGTGGAGAGTCTAAGCCAGACGGTCTCCTCTCTCTCTCTCTCTCTCTCTCTCTCTCTCTCTCTCTCGCCTCGCTTTATTGATCAGGCTGCAGAGTAGCGCACCCAGCTACAATCATGGCTACGCAGGGAAAGGTTTTTTCCTTTATTTTCGTAGGTCACGAAACATCAACATTG
>NC_090728.1:64479244-64636744 GCF_036898095.1 Palaemon carinicauda | reverse complement strand
CACACCCAAACTCTACCTAGAAATAATGAAACTTGGTTTACTGGTGCACACCCAAACTCTACCTAGAAATAATGAAACTTGGTTTACCGGTGCACACCCAAACTCTACCTAGAAATTATGAAACTTGGTTTACTGTGCACACCCAAACTCTGCCTAGAAATAATGAAACTTGGTTTACTGGTGCACACCCAAACTCTACCTAGAAATTATGAAACTTGGTTTACCGGTGCACACCCAAACTCTACCTAGAAATTATGAAACTTGGTTTACCGGTGCACACCCAAACTCTACCTAGAAATAATGAAACTTGGTCTACTGGTGCACACCCAAACTCTACCTAGAAATAATGAAACTTGGTTTACCGGTGCACACCCAAACTCTACCTAGAAATAATGAAACTTGGTTTACTGGTGCACACCCAAACTCTACCTAGAAATAATGAAACTTGGTTTATCGGTGCACACCCAAACTCTACCTAGAAATAATGAAACTTGGTTTACTGGTGCACACCCAAACTCTACCTAGAAATAATGAAACTTGGTTTACTGGTGCACACCCAAACTCTACCTAGAAATAATGAAAATTGGTTTACCGGTGCACACCCAAACTCTACCTAGAAATAATGAAACTTGGTTTACTGGTGCACACCCAAACTCTACCTAGAAATAATGAAACTTGGTTTATCGGTGCACACCCAAACTCTACCTAGAAATAATGAAACTTGGTTTACTGGTGCACACCAAACTCTACCTAGAGATAATGAAACTTGGTTTACCGGTGCACACCCAAACTCTACCTAGAAATAATGAAACTTGGTTTATCGGTGCACACCCAAACTCTGCCTAGAAATAATGAAACTTAGTTTACTGGTGCACACCCGAACTCTACCTAGAAATAATGAAACTTGGTTTACTGGTGCACACCCAAACTCTACCCAGAAATAATGAAACTTGGTTTACTGGTGCACACCCATACTCTACCTAGAAATAATGAAACTTGGTTTATCGGTGCACACCCAAACTCTCCCTAAAAATAATGAAACTTGGTTTACTGGTGCACACCCAAACTCTAACTAGAAATAATGAAACTTGGTTTACCGGTGCACACCCAAACTCTACTAGAAATAATGAAACTTGGTTTATCGGTGCACACCCAAACTCTACCTAGAAATAATGAAACTTGGTTTACTGGTGCACACCCAAACTCTACCCAGAAATAATGAAACTTGGTTTACTGGTGCACACCCATAACTCTACCTAGAAACAATGAAACTTGGTTTACTGGTGCACACCCAAACTCTCCCTAAAAATAATGAAACTTGGTTTACTGGTGCACACCCAAACTCTACCTAGAAATAATGAAACTTGGTTTACTGGTGCACACCCAAACTCTCTAGAAAATAATGAAACTTGGTTTACTGGTGCACACCCAAACTCTAACTAGAAATAATGAAACTTGGTTTACCGGTGCACACCCAAACTCTACCTAGAAATAATGAAACTTGGTTTATCGGTGCACACCCAAACTCTACCTAGAAATAATGAAACTTGGTTTACTGGTGCACACCCAAACTCTACCTAGAAATAATGAAACTTGGTTTACTGGTGCACACCCAACTCTACCTAGAAATAATGAAACTTGGTTTACGGGTGCACACCCAAACTCTACCTAGAAATAATGAAACTTGGTTTACTGGTGCACACCCAAACTCTACCTAGAAATAATGAAACTTGGTTTACCGGTGCACACCCAAACTCTACCTAGAAATAATGAAACTTGGTTTACCGGTGCACACCCAAACTCTACCTAGAAATAATGAAACTTGGTTTACGGGTGCACACCCAACTCTACCTAGAAATAATGAAACTAAGTACTTTACCAAATTGCCATTGGAAAAACTAATGTCTTACCATGCTATTCATGGTAAAATATCTTATGCCACACTTTAACTATAAACAATTCTTCTTCACCCAAGGGGTTAACTACTGCATTGTAATTGTTCAGTGGCCATTTTCCTCTTGGTGACGGCAGAAGAGACTCTTGAGCTATGGTAAGCAGCTCTTCTAGGAGGACACTCCAAAATCAAACCATTGTTCTCTAGTCCTGGGTAGAGCCATAGCCACTGTACCATGGTCTTTCACCATCTTGGGTTAGAGTTCTCTTGGTTGAGGATTCACTCAGGCCCACTATTCTATCTTATTTCTCTTCCTCTTGTTTTGTTAAAGTTTTTAATAGTTTATATAGGAAATATTTAATTTAATGTTGTTACTGTTCTTAAAATATTTTAATTTTCCTAGTTTCCTTTCCTTAATGAGCTATTTTCCCTCTCGGAGCCCCTGGGCTTATAGCATCTTGCTTTTCCAACTAGGGTTGTAGCTTACCAAGTAATAATAATAATAATAATAATAATAATAATAATAATAATAATAATAATAATAATAACGAAACATTTAAGTTGTAGGTGCTCTTCCAATAAACCTTCTTTTCTTAAATGTGTATTCATTGTTTAGACCCAAAAAATTAAATTATTGAAAATACCAATCATCTTTGACAGGAAAATAGTTAATTCACATACTGTACCACCAACCCTCAATCCTTAAAATCAATTTTCTAACAAAACTATAGGTAATAAACTAACCTAATTTTAACACCACAATGTTTCTTCTTATAAATTCATCTCTTAATATTACTTTGCAAGAATATTATCAGTCTCTTTAGTTATGATATGAGGTAAAGTAACAAAGACTGAAGGAATGTAAGAGATCAAAAAACCTAAATGTATAAATGTTTAACTATGGTTGTAAATAGAATTCATCAAGATAGAATACAATGACAATATAATCCATTATGCGAATAAGGTCTAACATATAAGTTATGATTAACAACAAAAAATTCGGAACCTCATATAACGAAAGACGGGAACTTAAGGCTGGAATCATCCTAGTCATTTCTTGCTTGAGGTTTTCGCCAACCTCCAGCCAAAGATAGCGAGCGATAAAGTTGTAGCGTTCCACTACGATCTTACGGTTCGAGGAACAAATATGAAAAAGTATAAGCGAAACCGATCAGCTGACATCATCATGGCGACCAGAAAATTTCTAAGTGTTACAGTAATATGTATTATCGGAATATTACGTGAATTAAAGAATTCTACAACAACACGATAAAAAAAGCAGATTTTTATTATCTCTAGAGGCTTGTTTGACTCAAAGATTGCCAAGCAAGAGCACGTCCTATCTGCAGCAGCCATCTTGTTTGTTTACATCCAAAGTCGAGCTCGCGGTTTTTACTCGCTGCTTCCCATTTAGTTGGGAAGCAAATATCTCGAGCAAAAGCTCTCGTTTTCAATTTTGGGCAGCAAAGGCTTACTGCTGGCGAAAAAAAGCCTACTGTGATTCCAACTTAAGTGTGCACAGAACACCTCCTTACATAAACTTCCCCACCTAACCTAACGGCCCCCTGCGACCACCGTTAAAATGCGGTATTCTTGGTGACGGTTGAAAATAAGGGAGTTATGGGGCATATATACAACCCTCAAATTCATAATACACTAAAATAAAAAGCCATTCTTGCTACAGATTAAACGTATCGCAAATCAAGACCATTCTTCCTACAGACAAACTTTCAGAAATGGATTTGGGGCGAAAATGCCCAATGTAAACATGACTTTTCACATGAAATAGCTATAAAATAAAACCATATATATAATCCAAGTTCCATTTACTATGTGGGAACACCAAGTCTAAATAATCCTAATATTATATGTTAACATACCTGATTCTGCTTTAACCCGGGAAAGATGTTGAGGTGGTATAGCCCAGGAATGAATCAGCAAGCTGCAGCCTCACTGTCTTTAGTGAATTACAGATAATTTAAAGCTTGACAGCTCTTGATTTCCTGCTTCTAGTATTGCTTGAGCACTCCAGATACCGCACAAACACCCACGTATATCAGAAATGAAAGCAATACTTAAAAATAACATTTAATTACAGAACTCTTATAGTTGTAAACACGGATAAGCGGTGCACTAGCTACGAACTCCGATCAGCTGATTCGATGACGTCATAGATGCCAAACACGCTGGCCTGGGAGAGGTGAAGAATTTTGTCTTGTTTCTTATCCTTGTAAGGACTTAAGAAACTGAAATATTATCCATGGGACATTTATTTATTCCTACATGAATAAACCTTTGATATGTAGGAGTTATGATCCTTTAAATCATTTCTACCTTTTAAAATTCCTGGAGAGCGGTGAACAATAATTTCTTGTTTCTTATCCTTGTAAGGACTTAAGAAACAGAAAAATTATCCATGTGACATTTATTTATTCCTACAGGAATAAACTTATACGTAGGAGTTATGATCCTTTCTATCATTTTATATGTTTTAAAGTTTATAGAGCACTGAGCGGTAAAATCTGTTTTTATATATTTAGATAGATTCAGCCAGCTTAAATTCCATACAAGTTTATGTTAATATCAAAAGGATATAAGATAAAAAAAAAATTATATAGGTTAAGTAAGTATATTCATTAGTGCTGATAAAGGAGAAGCCCTTAAAAATTATCATTACCAGAAAATGAATATATTTTCAAATGATCTTATCCTTAAATTTGCATGAACAGAGTAGGCCTATGATAAGCAAGACAGTAACATCAAAGTTATCCTTTTTTTCTCATTCACAATTCACAAATCACTCACACCTATAGTTCTACATTATCATCTGTTCTAATAGGCCTACTAGTCTTACTGCAAAATAGTGAATATTCATTGCAATTGAAATTTAGTAAGATCATGATAGAAAATGTCTCTTTAGCTTTTCTTCAAAGCTTAAAAACTTTAAGAATATGATAAAGTCAATGTGGTATGTATGATGTTAATGAATTTGTTAATGACCTCCTAGCTTTTAACCTGCTATAGTGCTACTATTCTGGTGATTGGTTAACAGGAATCAACTCTGCCAAAATGGTGTCCCGCGGAGACATGACCAGTAATTGAGCTATACGCATTGTGAAATGTTAAATGCTCCCGAATGAACATCATAAAACTACCCTGGATGCCCTTTCTTAGGCTTATGCCTTGAGGGCCTTTCATAGGCTTATGCCTTGAGGGCCTTTCATAGGCTTATGCCTTGAGGGCCTTTCATAGGCTTATGCCTTGAGGGCCTTTCATAGGCTTATGCCTTGAGGGCCTTTCATAGGCTTATGCCTTGAGGGCCTTTCATAGGCTTATGCCTTGAGGGCCTTTCATAGGCTTATGCCTTGAGGGCCTTTCATAGGCTTATGCCTTGAGGGCCTTTCATAGGCTTATGCCTTGAGGGCCTTTCATAGGCTTATGCCTTGAGGGCCTTTCATAGGCTTATGCCTTGAGGGCCTTTCATAGGCTTATGCCTTGAGGGCCTTTCATAGGCTTATGCCTTGAGGGCCTTTCATAGTCTTATGCCAAGGCAAAGCCTTTTCTTTATGAGTGATATAAATCCTCCTAGGCAATTCATTCCAAAAGAGGCCAGTTTCGTCACAGTTGAAAGTTTGTTGGGGATTATTATTATTATTATTATTATTATTATTATTATTATTATTATTATTATTATTATTATTATTATTACTTGCCAAGCCACAACCCTGGTTGGAAAAGCAGGATGCTATAAGCCCAGGGGCTCCAACAGGAAAAACAGCTCAGTGAGGAAAGGGAACAACGAATATTAAATGTTATTGAAATAAATATAACTTTATAAACTATAAAAACCTTAACAAAACAAGAGGAAGAGAAATAAGATATAAGATAGAACAGTGTGCCCGAGTGTACCCTCAAGCAAGAGAACTTTAACCCAAGGCAGTGGAAGACCATGGTACAGAGGTTATGGCACTACCCAAGATTAAAGAATAAATGGTTTGATTTTGGAGTGTCCTTCTCCTAGAAGAGCTGCTTACCATAGCTAAAGAGTCTCTTCTACCCTTACAAAGAGGAAAGAGGCCACTGAACAATTAATGTAGATTTTAAATTCTAAACATATTTCCCAGCATCTGCTTTATCTGAGCTGGAAGGCTACTCATGCCTTACGATATAAATGGCAATATTTCTAAATTGATAAAATCAGCCTTGGATAGCAATAAGAATTTTACTAATATCTTAAATATCCTTTTCTTTTACAGGCGCTTTTAATGTCTGAAGGAGTTTTGCTTCGCTTATTCACACGATTTTCTCTAAATATTACCTGCCAGCTGTTTTTCATTAATCCATATCAATAAATATTTCTCAACTTCCTGGATGGTCTCAATTCTTTATTTTGATACAGAAGACGGTTCTTTTGCTACTTTAGCTTAATTTTTTAAAATTGTGCAGATTGTCGCTTTCAGTCGAGAACTCTTTGGATTAAACCTTAACTTCCCTTTGCATTAACATCTTTCCTAGTTCTTTAGTGGTTCTCAAAAACCTTCCCTTTTGGCTTATCACAATTAGTACTAAGTATTTA
The DNA here is from genome assembly GCF_036898095.1 of Palaemon carinicauda. Taxonomy (NCBI): domain Eukaryota; kingdom Metazoa; phylum Arthropoda; class Malacostraca; order Decapoda; family Palaemonidae; genus Palaemon; species Palaemon carinicauda. The sequence continues at coordinate 64,630,274 of NC_090728.1, read as the reverse complement.
GGTGTATTTGTGTATGGATAAACAATAAATTATACTAAATTCATGAAAACATCAACAGAACGATGTTCTGTGGGTCTAAACTGGGTGAGAATTACATCATTTTACATGCAAACTGAGTTAGTTACCCGTCTTGGACATGTCAGTCACCTTAATTAAGTGTGGCTTGACCCATATAGATTCCTTGAAGCTGTTAGATCTCTGAATATTTGCTCAATCTCCATGACAAGAAATTTTCAAAAAGAATTTTCAATCACCTGATCGTTCATGTTCTGGAGGTTTAAAGGTTTAAAGGTTGCTCATGAATGGCAGAGGCAAGGGACAGTGACATTGCCCTAGCAATCAGGACAATACCCTAGAGACTGACCATATATTATACGATCAGCGCCCAAGCCTCCTCTCCACCCAAGCTAGGACCAGGGAGGGCCAGGCAGTGGCTGCTGATGACTCAGCAGATAGACCTATAGGCTCCCCAAAACACTCCAAGCTTAGCTCACAAGGATGGTAAAGTTGCAGACACTAATGGCACTAACGAGTCCGAGCGGGACTTGAACCCCCGACTGGCAAACACCAGGCAGAGACGTTACCAATCAGGCCACAGCTGTTCTTAATCACTAGAGCGTTCAAGTTCTGGGTCAATTCAGTCTTGGAGGTATCGTTGTTCTCATGTCTAGGCCTATAGTGGGTTTTTTTTATTCATGTACTGCATTGTTCAAACCCTAAATTTGAAGAGTTTCAAGAAAAGAAAACTAATAAGGCAATACTTTCAACAAAATATATCTAAATCATTTCTCTTTTCATTGACAGTATTATCTCTAATGTACTGCATTGTTCAAACCCTAAATTTGGAAGGTTTAGAGAAAAGATAACTAATAAGGCAAAGCTTTCAACAAAATACATCCAAATCATTTCTCTTTTCATAGACAGTATTATCTCTAGGCTACGTAAAGCCGACACTCCGGCATAACTCAAACCATCTTACGAACAATCTCTGATGAGTGATTTGTCTCAAATTATAACATGCAGTAGCCTAGTTCTCTGATTTCTTTATTTAAAAATTTTATTGATAAAGAAACACTTTGAAATGTTTATAATTTTCTAATTATGAATTTATGGTATACACAGTAAAAGTTTACCAATCTATTTGCTGTAAAGGAAGTCCTATGTATTGCAAATTACCGACAGTTTTAGTTTTTAGAGAATTTCATTCATGTTCCGAATTGTTTCATGGAGCTTGTGATTATCTTGAAACAATTCCAGAAAATCTATTAATTCTCAATACAAAACCTTTTTGAAATAAAAATACTTAATGATTACTATATTTTTGTAATCTCAGAATACACCTGAAACAACCAATAAATAATTTGATCTAGAAATTGAGAAAATTATGTAGGGTGGGTCCGTGTGGACTACCTTACACAAGATAGGGTTAAGGGATGGAAGTAAAGTGTCTCTACTTGATAAATGTTCAGCTTTTTCATTGTTGCCCATTAAACGGAAAAACTTCTCGAGGATCAAAAGATGAATGAAAAACTTCACCGTTAAATATCTACAGTTTATTCTTTATAAAACAATTCAAGATAAAAGAGAATCTAGATTAACCTCTAGCCTTTTATAAAAAACATCACTCAAATAAATAACGAAAAAGCTTACTTTCTACAAAATCTAGCATCTAAGTAACATTAATGACCACTTGTACCATCCTAAACATTCATCCAGTCCCCGACACAGGTACCGGGATGAATTCTCAAGTGTAAAGTCTTAAGTGTAGATCATGCTTGTACTAAGAAACTCCCAAATGCAAGGGAACAAAACCTAATCTTAAATCCAACGTTATCTCTATTGCTTCCGTCGCAACTCCCGACTTCCTTAGTTCTAAGTCATACAGTTCTGTAATACTATACACCGGATGAATTTTGTACCTTTACATTACACTTATCAGTACCAAAATGGTCTAACATAATTAATTGTAACAATGAAACTTATATTTACTGAGAAAGATATGTCTCTTTTACACTGCAACACAAACAAGTTACATAAAATTTGTAACGACTTTGATATCTTCAGCATACAAAAAAAGTAAACTATAAATGCCCATTTATTTTGAAAAGCAGTCGAAATTAAATATGAATAGGACTGCTCATATATGTACTAGCACTACCATTAATAAACTAAGAATGCCACCAGTCATGAGAAATATTTCTCTTCATGAAATGTTCATTTGATGAGAGGAGATGTAATAACTCCTAAACAAAAAGTAAGCTTAAACACACGGACATTTTTCAGTGGACGGTTTAAAGGTTTAAAGGCCGCTCATGAATGGCAGAGGCAAGGGACAGTGACATTGCCCTAGCAGGCAGGACAATGCCCTAGAGACTGACCATATATGATCAGCGCCCAAGCCTCCTCTCCATCCAAGCTAGGACCAAGGAAAGCCAGGCAATGGCTGCTAATGACTCAGCAGATAGACCTATAGGCTCCCCCAACCCCCCAACCTTAGCTCACAAGGATGGTAAGGTTGCAGTCACTAATGGCATTAACTAGTCTGAGCGGAATTCAAACCCCCGACTGGCAAACACCAGGCAGATGTTACCAATCAGGCCACCCAATTGTTTTGTGGTGCCATAAAAAAGTGGAGCGGGAAGCTGCGAACACCACACCACGAAAATTAGCTTGTGCGCGGTTACAGTATCCATAAATACGCAATTTATTTCTCTGCTACAAAACAGTGGCAGCAGCGTCCACTGAAAAGTGACCTGTGCGCGGGAGCTCGAAGACAAAAACATAATGCACGGCATGTTATATACCTCCAGAACTTGAACATTCAATAGGATACCCCGAAAAAGTACACAGAACAGAATACAAATATATTAATCCTTAATACAAGCTTTTATTTTACTGGCCATGAGCTATCACTTCTCTGCATCTACTTTGGTTTCATTGCCCTAACGATTAAGTTTGGCGGCAGCAGTGGCATCCAATTATTCTGTTGCACTAATCATTTAAATTGCAAAAATTGAATGAATCCTTTCAATCACTGGGCTTTTAAGATTTGTTTATTTATCCAAAGTTTAAACCAAAATCAAAATAACAAGTTGAATATAAGTGGAAATAACACATTTGTAGCTTTATACGTAACTGAAGTTGGATTTTGAATGAAGTGTCAGTGTATCAGAAGTGACTAACACTTAATAGTGTTCCATTGTTTACCTTTATTACAGTTCATCATGGGAAACACATGATGCTATTATATTGTAAAGAAATACATTATGTCCTTTGCTTTCTGACTAAAATTGATTGCCGTAAGTTGGGGCAAAAAAAATGTGAGAATAATGACTTCATTGGAAAAGAGAAAACTTAATAAACAACATAAGCACTAGCATCTCAAGAGGGTACTTTGCCATACGAAGAAAAATCGGCTGAAAGCAAGTGTTCTACTGGCAGTTTTCTTGCCTCATAGTTTTCTGATAACAAAGTACATAATACTGAAAAGAGATTGCATACATATAAATTGCTCTTCAAGCAGAAAGGATATGATAATGACAGTACAAACAGTGTCAATATCTAATATGTGATAATAGTTTACTTGGATGAAAATAACAAATTCTAAGAAAATAAACCATCACAAAACTAACTAATGTATATACAGTATGTGTACAGCACTTGGAAAAGAGCAAGGACCCTTGCCATAAACAATCGCACTGCTTGGGTAATTTAATTTTTCAACTGTTCCCTTCAATGTCTTCCTAAACAATATCTTCAGTCTCACCCTTCTTTAATCTTACACCTCTCATCAAATGAACAAAAGTCTTTTGAGCAGATCTTTAGAAATTTTATTCTCTGGTCTCATTAAGTTGCTTCGTAATACTGTAGCAATATTGATGATGATGACCACTAATTGTTTAGTTTCCTCTGAAATGTTCTATAACTGTATTCATGTCAAACAGTTCCCATTGACGTTGTTTATACTTACAATACGTACCCAATATAAACATCAAGAACTTCCCATTGACCTATAGGATAAAATATTGCAACCTTGATTAATAAGGAAATACAGTTTTAGCAGCCAGCTCTGAAGTATAAAATCCCCCATATTCTATCTTATATAACAGATATAATGACCTCCAAGGATACAAATGCTACTATGCCCACCTCTCTCTACTGTAGAGCATCTCCAGAATGCAACCCATGAATTTGTTAGCAAAGTTTCCTGTAGAATTGTCCACATATTCTTGAATAACTCAATTGACATGCACAGAAATGGACATCATTTGTGAAAGCACACCCTCCTACCAACCTAACCCTTTTGCCCCCAGGCTATTTGGAAATTTCCAACCCTTAACCCCCAGGGGTTATTTTTTTCAAGCACATTTTAATGTATATATTTTTTAAATTGCTCTAACAGCCTTAATTTTCGTCATAGAGAGGTCAGGTTGGTCTTATTCTCTTGGAAAATGCCTGAAGTTTCTCAAAAAATTATCAAAAATATGCAAAAAAAATTTAAATAGCAGTTTTTTGCAAGGACGTACCGGTACGTCTATGGGGGTAAAGGGATGAGTTTTGTGAAACGTACCAGTACATCCTTTGGGGGTAAAAGGGTTAATAGGTATTACTGTATAGTCATCTCCTCAAACGGCCAGTGACGCAAAGGGCCTCAGTTAAATTTCGCCAGTCGTCTCTATCATGAGCTTTTGATACACAACATAAAACCTCCGAACTCTGAGAATAATAAGCAACTCACAGACAATAATATATATGAACACTGAATACCTAAAGGTCTCTTTACTTTACGATGGATAAATGGTTCTTATGACTGTAAAATCAAAATGCGATGAATATAAAAGTGGAAGAAAGCTATATAAACTTGTTTTACTTGTGAAAACAACATGCAATTGATGAAAAAGGAGAGAATTATCACCGTAATAATCATTGAACGGATTTTAACCCTTTTACCCCCAATGGAAGTACTGGTACGTTTCACAAAACTCATCCCTTTACCCCCATGGGCGTGCTGGTACGTCCTTGCAAAAAACTGCTATTTACATTTCTTTTTGTGTATTTTTGATAACATTATGAGAAACTTCAGGCATTTTCCAGAAGAATGAGACCAACCTGACCTCTCTATGATGAAAATTAAGGCTGTTAAAGCCATTTAAAAAATATATATTGCAAAATGTGCTTGAAAAAAAAAAAAAAAATGCCTGGGGGTTAAGGGTTGGAAAGTTCCAAATAGCTTGGGGGTAAAAGGGTTAAAAACTATAGTATTAATAAAGGATTACAGTATTATACAGTACAGGAGGTCTTCAACTTACAAAAACAGATACAACTGAAAATAACAAACATAAGGTAAACAAATACAGTAATAAAACAATATATCATTTAATACAATAAGTAAAATGACATTGGTAATAACCTGATGTCTATTTCATATGAAACCCGACTATTTGTTGACTTTTGGAGTTGGAAATCATAGGAAATATTTAACAAAATTCAACTTACAATTTCTTGAAACCAATTAAATTTGTAAATTGAGGACCTTTTGTAAATGCAAATGAGAATTAACATAATAATGGAAATCATACAAAAATTATTTGGATTAATAAAATCTGGTATAAGACATCAAATTCAAAGATAATAAGTTTGTAATAAAAACTGGTATAAGACATCAAATTCAAAGATAAGAAGTTTGTAATAAAAACTGGTATAAGACATCAAATTCAAAGATAAGAAGTTTGTAATAAAAACTGGAATAAGACATCAAATTCAAAGATGAGAAGTTTGTAATAAAAACTGGTATGAGACATCAAATTCAAAGATAATTTGTAATAAAAACTGGTATAAGACATCAAATTCAAAGATAAGAAGTTTGTAATAAAAACTGGTATAAGACATCAAATTCAAAGATAAGAAGTTTGTAATTAAAACTGGTATAAGACATCAAATTCAAAGATAAGAAGTTTGTAATAAAAACTGGTATAAGACATCAAATTCAAAGATAATAAGTTTGTAATGAAAACTGGTATAAGACATCAAATTCAAAGATAAGAAGTTTGTAATACAATCTGGTATAAGACATCAAATAATAATCAAATTCAAAGATAATAAATATGTTATTTTGATTATAAAATAAATTTTTGAATATACTTACCCGGTGATTATATTGCTGCAACTCTGTTGCTCGACAGACAACTCTACGGAAAAACTCGCCAGCGATCGCTACACAGGTTGCGGGTGTGCCCAACAGCGCCATCTGTCGACCAGATACCCAGCTCTCAATGTAAACAAAGACTCAATTTTCTCCTCGTCCCACTGCGTCTCTATTGGGGAGGAAGGGAGGGTCATTTAATTTATAATCACCGGGTAAGTATATTCAAAAATTTATTTTATAATCAAAATAACATTTTTCAATATTTAACTTAGCCGGTGATTATATACCTGATTCACACCCAGGATGGTGGGTAGAGACCAGTAATATATGTTTACACTTTTATGAGCTAAAAGTTTTTTATTTCATTTTAGAAGTTATCAAAAAAACAAAAACAAAATAAATAGGTACCTGGTAAGGAAGTCGACTTGAACAATTACTCTGCCTTTTAAGTACGTCTTCCTTACGGAGCCTCGCGATCCTCTTAGGATGCTGATCGACCCCTAGGATCTGAAGTATCAAGGGTTGCAACCCATACAACAGGACCTCATCAAACCCCTAATCTAGGCGCTCTCAAGAAATGACTTTGACCACCCGCCAAATCAACCAGGATGCGAAAGGCTTCTTAGCCTTCCGGACAACCCATAAAAAAACAACATTTCAAGAGACAGATTAAAAGGATAAGGAATTAGGGAATTGTAGTGGTTGAGCCCTCACCCACTACTGCACTCGCTGCTACGAATGGTCCCAGTGTGTAGCAGTTCTTGTAAAGAGACTGGACATCTTTCAAGTAAAATGACGCGAACACTGACTTGCTTCTCCAATAGGTTGCGTCCATTATACTTTGCAGAGATATATTTTGCTTAAAGGCCACGGAAGTTGTTACAGCTCTAACTTCGTGCGTCTTCACCTTAAGCAAAGTTCGGTCTTCCTCACTCAGATGTGAATGAGCTTCTCGTATTAACAATCTGATAAAGTCTGACCAAGCATTCTTTGACATAGGCAAGGATGGTTTCTTAACTGAACACCATAAAGCTTCAGATTGGCCTTGTAAAGGTTTAGTACGCTTTAAATAGAACTTAAGAGCTCTAACAGGGCATAAGACTCTTTCTAGTTCATTGCCTACGATCTCCGATAAGCTGGGGATATCGAAAGATTTAGGCCAAGGCCGAGAAGGCAGCTCATTTTTGGCTAGAAAACCAAGTAGTAGCGAACAAGTGGCTTAATCTGACGAAAATCCGATGTTCTTGCTGAAGGCATGAATCTCACTGACTCTTTTAGCCGAGGCTAAGCATACCAGGAAAAGAGTCTTAATAGTGAGATCTTTCAGGGAGGCTGATTGTAACGGCTCTAACCTGTCTGACATGAAGAATCTTAGTACCACGTCTAAATTCCATCCAGGGGTAGCCAAACGACGCTCCTTCGTGGTCTCAAAAGACTTAAGGAGGTCTTGCAGATCTTTATGTTTGGAAAGATCTAAGCCTCTATGCCGGAAGACCGATGCCAACATGCTTCTGTAGCCCTTGATAGTGGGAGCTGAAAGGGATCGTCCTTTTCTCAGGTATAAGAGAAAAACAGCTATTTGAGCTACAGAGGTACTGGTCGAGGATACAGAAACTGACTTGCACCAGTCTCGGAAGACTTCCCACTTCGATTGGTAGACTCTAATGGAAGACGCTCTCCTTGCTCTAGCAATCGCACTGGCTGCTTCCTTCGAAAAGCCTCTAGCTCTCGAGAGTCTTTCGATAGTCTGAAGGCAGTCAGACGAAGAGCGTGGAGGCTTTGGAGTACCTTCTTTACGTGTGGCTGACGTAGAAGGTCTACCTTTAGAGGAACACTACTGGGAACGTCTACTAACCATCGAAGTATCTCGGTGAACCATTCTCTCGCGGGCCAGAGGGAAGCAACTAACGTCAACCTTGTCCCTTCGTGAGAGGCGAACTTCTGCAGTACCTTGTTGACAATCTTGAACGGTGGGAATGCGTAGAGATCCAGATGTGACCAATCTAGGAGGAAAGCATCTATATGTATTGCTGCTGGGTCCGGGACTGGAGAGCAATAGATTGGAAGCCTCTTGGTCAGCGAGGTTGCAAAGAGATCTATGGATGGTTTTACCCCAAGTGGCCCAAAGTCTCTTGCACACATCCTTGTGGAGGGTCCATTTGGTTGGAATTACTTGCCCTTTCCGACTGAGACAATCTGCTATGACGTTCAAGTCGCCTTGGATGAACCTCGTTACTAGGGAGATGTCTTGACCTTTTGACCAGATGAGCAGGTCCCTTGCGATCTCGTACAACGTCAGTGAGTGGGTACCTCCTTGTTTGGAGATGTACGCCAAGGCCGTGGTGATGTCCGAGTTAACTTCCACCACTTTGCCTCGAAGGAGAGACTATAAGCTTTTCAAGGCCAGATGTACTGCCAACAGCTCCTTGCAGTTGATATGCATGCTCCTCTGACTCGAGTTCCACAGTCCTGAGCATTCCCGACCGTCTAGTGTCGCGCCCCAGCCCACGTCCGATGCGTCCGAGAAGAGAACGTGGTTGGGAGTCTGAACAGCCAGGGGAAGACCCTCTCTTAAGTTGATATTGTCCTTCCACCAAGTCAGACAAGACTTTATCTTTTCGGAAACCGGGATCGAGACCGCTTCTAGCGTCTTGTCCTTTTTCCAGTGAAAAGCTAGATGGTATTGAAGAGGACGGAGGTGTAGTCTTCCTAGTGACACAAATTGTTCCACGGATGACAGCGTCCCTACCAGACTCATCCACAGCCTGACTGAGCAGCGTTCCTTCTTCAGCATCTTCTGGATGGATAGCAGGGCTTGATCTATTCTGGGGGCTGATCGTCTTGTTGTTCAGCAACGTCCTCATCAGAGGGTTCCTCATCCGAAAACTGATGAGGAAACGGCAACGGAGTGGGCAACGTCTAGCTCGCTGAGTCCGGTCGCACTGGTGCATGCGTGACGGAGCCGGACGCAACATCATGGAACTGCTGCACAGTCTGTGAACTGTCAACAACCATGGGTGCGCGAGGAAGCACAGCGTCAACCCGAGACTGTCTAGACCGTCTGGGTTGTGCAGTCAACACCCTACCGGGTTGCTGAGGTTGACGCACTGCGTCAAAACAAGTCACCACTGCTGGTTGTTGAACGTCCTGAACGTCAACAACCACCTCCGAGCGTCGCTTAACGTCAACGTGCGGCTGGCAACCCACACTGGGTCGCATCGGTGGAGGAACCACCTCAACTGGCAGACGCGAGTAGGTTACCTCAGCGTCAACAGGGCGCACAACCGACCGGTTGGAAGGTTGTTGGCCAGAAGGTTCGGTAGCAACCTTCTCCGCATTAAAGTCCTCTATCAAAGACGCAAGCTTGGACTGCATGTCTTGCAGCAAAGCCCATTTAGGGTCTACGGGAGCAGGTGCGGCAACAGACGGGGTTAGCGACTGAGGCGGTACCGCTTACCATCCCTGAAAGCCTTGTTATGCATGACATAATTGTACAGCAAAACTTCAAAGGCTCGAAAACAGCTGTGAAGTTGACCTGTAAAAAACTTGGAGCGTCTCCTGGCCAGGCGCCAGGGAGAGTCTACGAGAATTGAGAAGTCTATCTGGGCAGAGGCATGAACTCCCAAGCCGAGAATTTCTCTCGTGTCATATCAGACTCTCGCTCTATAAACCAGTTTAAAAGAAGGGAAAGCAAAGGCTGAATCCCCCAAACTCCTCCTGGTGAAAAACCAGTCGCCTAGCCAACGTAAAGCTCTCTAGGAGAGCGAGAGAGCACTAGCTTAAAAACAACGGCTTCGAAGTAGCTAGGCCTAGTGTAAACTCTGACGTTTAGGCGAACGAGGAGCAGCAGTTACAAAAAGATCCGGACAAAGATCCTTAAAAAAATCATCATGATTTAATTAAAGTCCATAGGGGGCTAAGCAGCTTTAGGCTCCTCTCCATCTGACAGAGTCCTCAAGGGAATATCAGTAGGAGGGGGAACAGCAACTTCCTCATCTACAGGAACCTTGTCCGATAAAAGCTGAGTCTCAAGCAAGGGAGAGACCTACCGTGGTGGCAATGCTTTACAAGCAGAGTCCACACTCACTGGTGCATTAGTAGCGGACCAGAACGCAACGTCATGTAACTGCTTGACAGTCTGTGAACTGTCAACAACTGAACTGTCAACCACAACAGGTGCGTGAAGACGCACAGCGTCCACTCGAGACTGCTTAGACTGCCTAGACTGAGCAGTCAAAACGACTCTAGAATGCGGAGGTTGACGCACAGCGTCAAAACAAGTCAACTCCGATTGTTAGTGAACGTCTTGAACGTCAACAGGAGCATCAGCAAGTGGCCTAACGTCCAAATGCGGCTGAAAAACCACACGAGACCGCATCGAGTGTGGTTCTAAACAACCTGACTGACGTGACTAAGCTACGCCAATGTCAACAGTAAGCACAAAGGAACGTTAGGTTGGCTGAAAGCCAGGATATCGATGAGATAAACGGCTAGACTCAACGGACTAATCGGCAGAATAGTCTTCCATAAGGGAGGCAAGCATATACTGCATGTCTTGCCATACAACCCATTAAGGAGCAACGGAAATGGTTGTGGTAAGAGACGAGGGTAACGTCTGTGACCGCAACACTTTGCCAACAAAAAAAGACTCTCGGAGTCTGTGTTACGCTTTTGTTAGGCGGCGAGCAGTTATCCGATGACTGCATAGGGTCAGAGCTGTCCTAATGGTTGTAACCAGGACGCTGGACCTGTCCTGAAAGGACTAACTTTCGCTTAAGGGCTTCGAAACCTTGTGACAGGTTTCTTATGCGAAAAGCCTTCGGATGACGAGGAGAAACAACGTCTCTCTCGTCTTATGGTAGGGGAGATCTTGGTAAGATACACCCGATACCATAGAGGGAAAACGTCTGTTCGTTGATCAAGGCCTCTCGAACCCATAAGTCGTTTGACATTACTTCTCCCCTGGGCTTGGGAGCATGCAAGAGGTCCCGGACTAGGTGAACGACAGGCACGAACAGACGAACCCTCGGACGCAACACTGTAAACCCTCGGACGCAACACTGTAACACTTTGCGCATATCACTTTATCACTTCGATTTTTTGTTTTGCACTTATTTCACTGAAATCGAAACCTTTACTGATTTCTACCTGAAACACGCAATTCTACCCTTCATTAAAAGGTAGTAATTGCGAAATCAGTCGTATAATGCAAGCTCATTAATACCAGCAAAATACAGAAAACATTTTAAGATAAAAAAATCAGTGGCTGGGAAAGAGACTAAACACTAGTTCATATAAACTACGTTTTCAATCTCTCACCGCACATAGCCTGGGGACGAGAATAAAAAACTAAAAACGTTTTATCCTTCCTCCCCGTACAGCGACTAGGGACGAGAGTAACTCGAGAACAACGTTACCCGCTTGAACGGAACGTTTTCTCTCCTCTCTCTCCCTCCGTCTCTATCTCTCTCTCTCTTTCTCTCTTGATTTCGCACCTAAGAGAAGAGCCCAATTATATTTCGTCAAAAAAACATGTTATTTGACTAAAGGAAAAAACTGAAAGGTTTTTCAAATAAAAAGTTCCTTTAAAATAGAATTTAAAACATTTAAGCTAAGAAAGAATGAACAAAACGTCAGAATTGATTTACTCTTACTGCAAAGTGAAACCGTGATACACTCTCTCTCTATCGTAACGATAGAGCGCATGTTGAACGTCCTGAACGTCAACAACTGCGTAGCATAAATAAACTAAACGTTAGTTCATCTTTGAAAACAGTACGAAGACTATCAAAGAAATTCTTTCATAAAATATTACATTGAAAAAGTTTTAAATCCTTAGCTCTTTAAAAGCTAATTACGATATAAAGGGCTCAACGTTGATTAACTTCGGTTTCCAAGTTAGGACCGCCTACTCTCAGGAAAGGTCGCATATAAACAAAACATTAAAATTTATTTTCATATGTTTATAATAAATGGAAAGTTAATCGAAGAGGCCTAATAAAGGCGGAGAGATATAAAATATATAGAGGAAAATCTATAACGTGATAAGATAATTACTAAAAGCCTAAACACACTTCCGTCTAAGGGAAGGGTCGGCCATTTAAAAGTGAAAGAAAGTCCATACTCTCTTTGTCACCATAATTAAATCTATCCAAAACGAGTTCAAGATTTAAGATGAAGATAAAACACCTGCATAGCGAAAGCTCAAAACTAGAATATAGTACTTCACCAAATAGATGTGAAAAACTCCAGTTTAGCAACAGCGAGTAAAGTACGTCTTGTCGACACCTCGACAGAGAAAATTGAGTCTTTGTTTACATTGAGAGCTGGGTATCTGGTCGACAGATGGCACTGTTGGGCACACCCGCAACCTGTGTAGCGATCGCTGGCGAGTTTTTCCGTAGAGTTGTCTGTCGAGCAACAGAGTTGCAGCAATATAATCACCGGCTAACTTAAATATTGAAAATTGTTTCTATACAAAATAATTCACAAAACGATAATTCTTTGATTTTCCTATCAGATTTAAAGTGAATATTATTATTAAGCCTTTGAGATTCTTGGAAAAAAAAAATTGTGCTAAAAACTATACAGGTACTTAGTCTTTATGGGCTTGAAATATTATTTCATTTTATTGCTAAGAGTAAATTTTTATTCATAAAATACTGGATTTTTTGGTCTTGCTTGAAACATAATTGTACTTTTCTGCACCCCATTGAAAATTAAAAAATCAAACATCCTCATTGTGATGTGCCTTCAAGTTAGCTGACTTTTTATAAAAAAAAAGGGATTTTGACGAAGGAAAAATCTATTTCTCTAAAACGTCGGACATCTTCCAAAAAAACACAAAACACACAGAGGAAAACAAAACACGTCTGACAAACGCAGGTGCCGAGGAGGAATGAGGATGGGGGGTGAGGAGATGTAGGGGAAGAGAGGGGTTATGTTGATGAAGGAGAGGTCTAATTGGTGAGGGATCTATGGTCGAGGTTCAATCACGCCCCAGTTTTCTACACCGACACTCAATGAGTGAGCGAGCTAGGTTTATTCCTGGCATTCTATGCATCTCTTTTTTCTCTGGTATATTCAGCAATAAGAATGCCTTAGAAATGGTGCTAGAGGAGCATTGCATGGAGCGACACAGGTCCCTCGCCCAGAAATAGATTTTTCCTTCGTCAAAATTCCCTATTTATTATCTGTGGTGGATGACGGGGGAGGGTGGGCTGTGGTACACTAGCAGTACCAGATGAACTCGGTTGAGTCCCTTGTCAGGCTGGGAGGAACGTAGAGAGTAGAGGTCCCCTTTTTGTTTTGTTTCATTTGTTGATGTCAGCTACCCCCCCAAAATGGGGGGAAGTGCCTTGGTATATGTATGTCTATCTATCTATATACCAAGGCACCTCCCCCAATTTTGGGGGGTAGCCGACATCAACAAGAAACAAAACAAAAAAGGGGACCTCTACTCTCTGCGTTCCTCCAGCCTAACCAGGGACTCAGCCGAGTTCAGCTGGTACTGCTAGGGTGCCACAGCCCAACCTCCCACATTTTCCACCACAGATGAAGCTTCATATTGCTGAGTCCCCTACTGCTGCTATGTATGTATGTAAATTTAATTTTTATGCTAAAATACTAGATTTGAAGCTGCACAATTATAAATTTGTGCTGTTTGTTAAAAAATCAAACAACAAATCAAAATATCATTAATGTTATGCTTTGAAGTTAAATGAGAATGTATATTTCTTGACTTCTTAAAAAAAAGGGATTTTGACGAAGGAAAAATCTATTTCTGGGCGAGGAACCTGTGTTGCTCCGTGAAATGCTCCTCTAGCACCATTTCTAAGGCATAGTTATTGCTGAATATACCAGAGAAAAAAAAAAGAGATGCATGGAATGCCATGAATAAGCCTAGCTCGCTCACTCATTGAGTGTCGGTATAGAAAACTGGGGCGTGATTGAACCACGACCATAGATCCCTCACCAATTAGACCTCTCTCACATTTGTACAAAGATGAAGTAAAAGTGGACATATTTCTTTTGGAATTATAGTATATATACTGTGTATATACATGAATTTTATATATATATATAAATAAACTAAATTTTTATGTCTATTGCTATATAAAAAATAAAAATTTAGAACAGGTACACATAATTTTCAATGCATAACTACTTTAACGGTAGAGTTGAACTATTTGCCAAAAACCTCCCCATTTTATCCCAAGCTACCTGGCATCAAAATATTCATGATTCGTTAACGATAGAGATGAACTATTTGCCAAAAACCTCCCCATTTTATCCAAAGATACCTGGCATCAAAATATTCATGATTTGTTAACGGTGGAGTTGAACTATCTGCCAACAACCTCCCCATTTTATCCCAAGTTACCTGGCATTAAAATATTCATGATTCGTTAACGGTAAAGTTGAACTATCTGCCAAAAACATCCACATGTTATCCCAAGTTACCTTGCATCAAAATATTTCATGATTCGTTTTTGTACTTTCCACTGATGATGGGACCAAAATCTCAAAGGGTTAATTATAATATACTCTACAGTAATATAATCTAATACAAATATTGGATGATTCACTAAAACTTTAATAATTTGAGACAATTTTGTACACACAAATGCAAGAAAAGTTCTATAGTGTATAAATTTCATTATCAAAGAACTGTCCAAACAGAACTGAAGAACTGTCCAACATAACTAAAGAACTGTGTGAACAGAAATAAAGAACAGTCCAAAATGAACTTAAGAGCTGTCTAAACAGAACTAAAGAGCAGTTCTAACAGAACTACAGAACTGTCCAAAACAAAGTAAACAGCTGTTTTAACAGAACTAAAGAACTGTTTGAACAGAACTAAAGAACTGTCCAAGATGAACTAAAGAGCTGTTCTCACAGAACTAAGAACAGTCCAAACAGAACTGTATATGTGAGGATAGAACTCTATTAAAATCCATATAGAATAAATAGTATTACATTAAAAAAATTCATGTGAAATATAATTATTGGATATTTTAGAAAAAAAAAAAATACTGATTAGTAGTAATTTGTGACTAGAACAAAAAGGTACATTGAAGTTTACTCGTTAAGTCTGATGAAGTTCTGAAAGAAAAGGATAAAAGCAACAACAGTGGCTTGTTTTTTCACCGGTACAGCAATGCAACATAACAAATCATGACTTTCACAGACCACAGTATTAACCCTTTTACCCCCAATGGACGTACTGGTACGTTTCACAAAACTCATCCCTTTACCCCCATGGACGTACTGGTACGTTTCACAAAACTCATCCCTTTACCCCCATGGACGTACCGGTACGTCCTTGCAAAAAAACAGTTTTTTTTACATTTTTTATGCATAATTTTGATAACTTTATGAGAAACTTCAGGCATTTTCCAAAATAATGAGACCAACCTGACCTCTCTATGATGAAAATTAAGGCTGTTAGAGCAATTTAAGAAAAATATATTGCAAAATGTGCTTGAAAAAGAAAATGCCTGGGGGTTAAGGGTTGGAAAGTTCCAAATAGCGTTGGGGGTAAAAGGTTTAAAGAAAATGTTTAGACATTTAAAGAATAAAAATATTGAAATTCCTTGGTATTTATAATTAACAATATAAAGGTAAATAACCAATTAAATATCAGATACAAATGATTACATCCAGGTACGTCACGACAGGCGAGTTACTTGATTATATTTTACCTATAAATTTACATCCCATATTTATAATTCTATCATTGTAACTAATTACATATGAAATACAAATTATTTTAATTACTTCCAATGCCATAATGGTTAAAGACTTCCTTTTTAATTCTTTGTTTTAAACTTATAAAACATAAACTAGTTCCAATGCCATAAGCCATAAGGGTTAAAGATTTCACTTTTTAATTCTTTGTTTTAAACTTATAAAAAATAAAACTGGATTCCCTCGATGCTATTCTTACTCTGAGATACACCAGGTATGTTTTTCAAGGTCTCATATTGTAAATTTGTAACTGACAACTATATTAGTAGATAGATGAGTGTTTATGAATTTCACGAAGAATCAAACTCAATTATCATATTTAGATTCATGACATAAATTGATTGAAATCAGCTTCTAATTTGAGATTACAATTATTTTCCTTACATGAAATTCATCTTTTCATACCAAATAGCAATGCAAATGGTTGGGCCATAACCCTTTTACCCCCAAAGGACGCACTGGTACGTTTCACAAAACACATCCCTTTACCCCCATGGACGTACCGGTACGTCCTTGCAAAAAACTGCTATTCACAATATTTTTTGCATTTTTTGGATAATTTTTTGAGAAACTTCAGGCATTTTCCAAGAGAATGAGACCAACCTGACCTCTCTATGGTGAAAATTAAGGCTGTTAGAGGAATTTGAAAAAAATATACTGCAAAATGTGCTTGAAAAAAAAATAACCCCTGGGAGGTTAAGGGTTGGAAAGTTCCAAATAGCCTGGGGGTAAAAGGGTTAATATATCAATTTCAAAAGTAATTTGTATATTTCCTTCCTATATAAACCTGGATCCTTTAAGATAGGATATGTCTTCAGTGGAGTTGGAACAGCTGTTAAAATCCTTAGTGAGGTAGTCAATGACATGTGATGAGCCGTCTACTCATCTCTGCTAAGCAGATAGCGACTTCCTAGTGTTACCTCCTCCGCTACTACACAAGACCAGGGAGATAAGCCTTTTCCAGGGAAGACAAATAATCTATGGGGACGTACTACCTACCAATAAGTCAGCCTTCTTATTTTAAAGGATAAAGGGATTTTGACGAAGGAAAAAATCTATTTCTGGGGCGACCTGTGACGGCCGGTGAAAGAAGTCCTTCTTTACACTTTTCTGATATAAATCTTCCAAATATACCAGAGAAAGATAAAAGCATGGAATGCAGAGGTTACTACCCTCGCGCGAGCACCTTGTGGGTGTCGTGTATACAACAGGGGTGTGTGAAAACCACTATTCACAGGCTGTCTTCCATTTAGATAATTCCTTCATCAAAGGGAAGGGCCGTAACAGGCCCTAGAGAACACAGTTGGACCACGCTACCGACACCTAACACGCGCACCCTCTAGGACATCCTTCTGTTTTGGACTTAGTACTGTTTATAAGAATCTATCCAGTAACAGTTTTAAAAGTAGTTTGTATTTTTCCTGATTCCTTAAGAGTTAAATTTAACACCTCAAGTTTTTATAGTTTGTGTGAAGGATTTAATTTAATGTGGTTACTGTTTTTCAAATATTCTATTTTGATTGTTTATTCTTCTCTTGTAGTTTATTTACTTCCTTGTTTCCTATCCTCACTGGGCAATATTTTCCTGTTGGAGCCCTTCGGCTTAAAGCATCTTGCTTTTCCAACTAGGGTTATAGCCTACCTTATAATAATAATAATAATAATAATAATAATAATAATAATAATCAACTCTCTGCTCTGAGCTGAGGGTCAAAATTGGAGGGTCTGTGACAGGTGGGTTAGCGGAGCTACTTGCCCATGCTCATCAAAATGTCGTCCGCTACTCATTTACGATTTCAACGACTGTTCCAGTTCCGACGGTGACGTTCCTTATTTCAAAGAACACGAGATTTATTTGCATGTAGGAACAAACCACTAAGCAAATTGATTCTCCATTTTGTTTGTCAATATCCTTATACAACACAGTCCATTCAGTGCGTACAATTCATCTCTGATAATATTCATACCTTTCATATTCGTAAAACAATTATAAATATTGCATATTAATGGGCAACCATACGATGAATGACTTAGCACTGCGGAAAATAATTCTCATGACTGAGTAACAGATGATTCCTGTAGGAGCCTACACTTCTGTTTCCCAGCAATGAATTTACCTTTCCTCAAACATGCACAATAAAAAAGACACTCGCAAACGCTCGATTCATACCGTAACAGCTTCTCTTAACTCTTACCAACTGCTGCCTTATACACCGTAATTAACAGCGCACACACACCACTGCGAATGAATAATTACCCCTGCCAACGATGTTGGAAGGAGGTTATGTTTTACCCATGTTTATGTTTTTGTGTTTGTTTGTGAACAGCTTCCTGGCCACAGTTTTAATCGTGGAGTAATGAAACTTGCAGGGATTAACTGTTACGTAAAAACTTGGAAATTATTAAATTTTGGAAGGTCAAGGTCACGGTCAAGCAAAATGTCCAATTTACGGTATCAGCCAAAGTTTGGACATCGTTGTCGAAGAGACTTCAAACTGGGTTCATATTTGAGTGTATGAAAATCCACGCCAATTAATACATGTTAAGGTCAAAGGTCAAGATCAGGGAAAAGGTCGAAAAATACGCTGCCGCGGCGGAGGTCTGAGCTCTAAGTGCCCCTGTAGTTATAACTTTAATCTTAAATTATTGTCATGGTGTTAATCAATCAAAGTGTGACATCTCAGTTAATTTGTCCTCGGTGTAACATCTACGTTAATTTCCCACAAACTCTTAAGTATTGAATCCTTAATCTCTGTCCCTTCCACAAACAAGATATCTATAAAAAACATTAAATAAAGATTTCTTAAAGCATCAGTTTCAACAGGAGATATGATCTCAACCTAATAATTGTCAAAAGTTATTTATATACAATACCAGTTCTTTAAAACATTCAGATCTACGATACAATAAAGTAACAAGAAAATGAATACGATAAAAAGATTACTAAATTTGCTTTTGTTAACTCTAAACTCTCTAATAAAACTAAGCCACAATGTCTAACGAGCAATTGCATAATTATATTCAGATGAAAGTCTCCAATCTTAGCAATAACTCATGCCAAAAGATAAAGCCTTTCCCCTTAGATGAAAGTCTCCAATCTTAGCAATAACTCATGCCAAAAGATAAAGCCTTCCCCCTTAGATGAAAGTCTCCAATCTTAGCAATAACTCATGCCAAAAGTTAAAGCCTTCCCCCTCAGATGAAAGTCTCCAATCTTAGCAATAACTCATACCAAAAGATAAAGCCTTCCCCCTTAGATGAAAGTCTCCAATCTTAGCAATAACTCATGCCAAAAGTTAAAGCCTTCCCCCTCAGATGAAAGTCTCCAATCTTAGCAATAACTCATACCAAAAGATAAAGCCTTCCCCCTTAGATGAAAGTCTCCAATCTTAGCAATAACTCATGCCAAAAGATAAAGCCTTCCCCCTTAGATGAAAGTCTCCAATCTTAGCAATAACTAAAGCCTTCCCCCTTAGATGAAAGTCTCCAATCTTAGCAATAACTCATGCCAAAATATAAAGCCTTCCCCCTTAGATGAAAGTCTCCAATCTTAGCAATAACTCATGCCAAAAGATAAAGCCTTCCCCCTTAGATGAAAGTCTCCAATCTTAGCAATAACTAAAGCCTTCCCCCTTAGATGAAAGTCTCCAATCTTAGCAATAACTCATGCCAAAAGATAAAGCCTTCCCCCTTAGATGAAAGTCTCCAATCTTAGCAATAACTCATGCCAAAAGATAAAGCCTTCCCCCTCAGATGAAAGTCTCCAATCTTAGCAATAACTCACGCCAAAAGATAAAGCCTTCCCCCTTTTATGAATGTTTATATTCTCTAGCTAATACAATTGGACCATTCCCTTAACCCTTTTACCTCCAATGGACGTACTGGTACGTTCCACAAAACTCATCCCTTTACCCCCATGGACGTACTGGTACGTCCTTGCAAAAAACGGCTAAATACATTTTTTGCATATTTTTGATAACTTTTTGAGAAACTTCAGGCTTTTTCCAAAAGAATGAGACCAACCTGACCTCTCTATGATGAAAATTAAGGCAGTTAGAGCAATCTAAAAATGTTATTTTCATTAGTAAAATAAATTTTTGAATATACTTACCCGATAATCATGTAGCTGTCAACTCCGTTGCCCGACAGAATTCTACGGGAGGGATACGCCAGCTATCACTATACTAGAAGGGGGTGTACTCACAAGCGCCACCTGTGGCCAGGTACTCAAGTACTTCTTGTTGACGCCACCTCACTTTTTCCTCGGTCCACTGGTTCTCTATGGGGAGGAAGGGTGGGTCAATTAAATCATGATTATCGGGTAAGTATATTCAAAAATTTATTTTACTAATGAAAATAACATTTTTCAATATTAAACTTACCCGATAATCATGTAGCTGATTCACACCCAGGGGGGTGGGTGAAAAACCAGTGTACAAGACTAAAGGATAGCTAAGTATCCCGTATTTCATATAATCAGTTATCCACAATAACAATGAAATAATAAGTACCTGGTAAGGAAGTCGACTTGAACCGTTACTCTGCCTTTAATAAGATCGTCTTCCTTACTGAGCGCAGCGTTCCTCTTGGAAGGCTGAATCAACTCAAAGGTGCTAAAGTATACAGGGCTGCAACCCATACTAAAGGACCTCATCACAACCTTTAACCTCGGCGCTTCTCAAGAAAGAATTGACCACCCGCCAAATCAACAAGGATGTGGAAGGCTTCTTAGCCGACCGTACAACCCATAAAAAGTATTCAAGAGAAAGGTTAAAAGGTTATGGGATTATGGGAATGTAGTGGCTGAGCCCTCGCCTACTACTGCATTCGTTGTTACGAATGGTCCCAGGGTGTAGCAGTACTCGTAAAGAGACTGGACATCTTTGAGATAGAATGATGCGAACACTGACTTGCTTCTCCAATAGGTTGCATCCATAACACTCTGCAGAGAATGGCTCTGTTTGAAGGCCACTGAAGTAGCCACAGCTCCCACTTCATGTGTCCTTACCTTCAGCAAAGCAAGGTCTTCTTCCTTCAGATGAGAATGTGTTTCTCTAATCAGAAGCCTGAATAGTAAGAAACTGAGTTCTTAGAACTTGGAAAAGAAGGTTTCTTGATAGCACACTATAAGGCTTCTGATTGTCCTTGTAAAGGTTAAGACCTTTTTAGATAGTACCTAAGAGCTCTAACTGGGCAAAGTACTCTCTTCAGTTCATTCCCCACCAAGTTGGACAGGCTTGGGATCTCGAACGACTTAGACCAAGGACGTGAAGGAAGCTCGTTTAGCAAAAACCGAGCTGCAAGGAACATGTAGCCGTTTCAGATGTGAAAACAATGATCCTGCTGAAGGCGTGGATCTCACTTACTCTTTTAGCTGTTGTCAAGCACACGAGGAAAAGAGTTTTTAATGTGAGGTCCTAAAAAGAGGCTGATTGGAGAGGTTCAAATCTTGATGACATAAGGAACCTTAGGACCACGTCTAGATTCCAGCCTGGAGTGGACAACCGACGTTCCTTTGAGGTCTCAAAAGACCTAGGGAGGTCCTGTAGATTTTTGTTGGTGGAAAGATCCAAGCCTCTGTGGCGGAAAACCGCTGCCAACATACTTCTGTAACCCTTGATCGTAGGAGCTGAAAGGGATCTTACTTTCCTTAGATATAACAGGAAGTCAGCAATCTGGGTTACAGTGGTACTGGTTGAGGAAACTGCATTGGTCTTGTACCAGCTACGGAAGACTTCCCCTTGAGACTGATAGATTCTGAGAGTGGATGTTCTCCTTGCTTTGGCAATCGCTCTGGCTGCCTCCTTCGAAAAGCCCCTAGCTCTTGAGAGTCTTTCGAAAGTCTGAAGGCAGTCAGACGAAGAGCGTGGAGGATTGGGTGTACCTTCTTTACGTGAGGTAGACTTAGAAGGTTCACTCCTAGAGGAAGAGTCCTGGGAATGTCGACCAGCCATTGCAGTACCTCTAAGAACCATTCTCTCGCGGGCCAGAGCGGAGCCAACCAACGTCAGCCGTGTCCCTTTGTGAGAGGAGAACTTCTGAAGTACCCTGTTGACAATCTTGAACGGCGGGAATGCATACAGGTCGAGATGGAACCAATCCAGCAGAAAAGCATCCACGTGAACTGCTGCTGGGTCTGGAATCGGAGAACAATACAACAGGAGTCTCTAGGTTATCGAGGTAGCGAACAGATCTATGGTTGGCTGACCCCACAGGGCCCAAAGTCTGCTGCAAACATTCTTGAGAAGGGTCCACTCTGTGGGGATGACCTGACCCTTCCGGCTGAGGTGATCTGCCATGACATTCATACCGCCCTGAATGAACCTCGTTACCAGTTAGCTTTCGATCTTTAGACCAGATGAGTAGGTCCCTTGCGATCTAGAACAACTTCCACGAAAGAGTCCCTCCCTGCTTGAAGATGTAAGCCAGGGCTGTGGTGTTGTCAGAGTCCACCTCCACCACTTTGTTAAGCTGGAGGGACTTGAAGTTTATCAAGGCCAGAATAACCGCCAACAACTCCTTGCAATTGATGTGAAGTGTCCTTTGCTCCTGATTCCATGTTCCCGAGCATTCTTGTCCGTCCAAAGTCGCACCCCAGCCCGTGTCTGATGCGTCCGAGAGGAGACGGCGGTCGTGTTTCTGAACAGCCAAAGGTAGACTTCCTTGAGAAGAAAGCTGTTCTTACACCACGCGAGAGAAGACCTCCTCTCTTCGGAAACAGGAACTGAGACCGTCTCTAGCGTCATGTCCTTTATCCAGTGAGCAGCTAGATGATACTGAAGGGGGGGGAGGTGGAGTCTCCCTAACACGATGAACAGGGCCAGCGATGAAAGTGTCCCTGTTAGACTCATCCACTACCTGACTGAGCATCGGTTCCTTCTCAGCATGCTCTGGATGCATTCTAGGGCTTGGAAGATCCTTGGGGCCGACGGAAAAGCCCGAAAAGCTCGACTCTGAAGATCCATACCCAAGGAGACAATGGTCTGGGATGGGACGAGCTGAGACTCCTCAAAATTGACCAGGAGGCCCAGTTCCTTGGTCAGATCCATAGTCCATTTGAAAATCTCCAGACAGCGACGACTTGTGGGAGCTCTTAAAAGCCAGTCGTCTGACGGAGCCGGACACAAGATCATGGTACTGCTGCACAGTCTGTGAACTGTCAACCATGGGCAAGCGAGGAAGTACAGTGACAACCCGAATCTGTCTAGACTGTCTGGGTCGTACAGACAACTCCTTATCGGGTTGCTGAGGTTGCCGCACTGCGTCACAACAAGTCACTTCTGCTGATTGTTGAACGTCTTCCCCGTGACACATTGACTCCGTAAACAAAAAATCCTCTAACAAGGACTAAGCTTGGACTGCATGTCTTGCAACACAGCTCAAGGTCTATGGGAGCAGGTGTGGTAACAGACGGGATTAGCGACTGAAGTGGAACCATTACCTTCCCTGGAAGCATGTTATGCTTAAATAAAAGTCCATAGGAGGCTACGCAGCTAAAGGCTCCCTCCAAATGACAGAGTCCTCAAGGGAATATCAGAAGGAGGGAGAAAAGAACTTTCTCATCTACAGGGACCATATCCTAGAAAAGCTAAGTTCTCTCAGTGAGGGTTTCACTGGTGCAAAAGCAGCAGACTAGAAGGCAACGTTATGAAACTGCTTGACAGTCTAGTGAGTTGGCAACAACCAAAGATGTGTGACTGAGAAGCATGCGGTAAGGTATGCAGAGCATGTTGTATGCAGAGTATGCTGTATGCAGAGCATGCTGTATGTAGAGCATGTTGTATGCAGAGCATGCTGAATGCAGAGCATGCTGTATGCAGAGCATGTTGTATGCAGAGCATGCTGAATGCAGAGCATGCTGTATGCAGAGCATGTTGTATGCAGAGCATGCTGTATGCAGAGCATGCTGTATGTAGAGCATGTTGTATGCAGAGCATGCTGAATGCAGAGCATGCTGTATGCAGAGCATGTTGTATGCAGAGCATGCTGTAAGCAGAGCATGCTGTATGAAGAGCATGCTGTAAGGTAAGCAGAGCGTGTGCATGGCGTTTAACATTCCATGACCAGTGCTAGAGTGCTTTATACATGCTTGCATGGGGTTTTAATATCAACATAATATTTACCTTACATTCATAACTCATGATTCAAATTTTTGCCATATTTTGCGATATTGTTAAAAATATATTGCAAGGAATACAAATATATTTTTATAAGTAATACAAATAACCTCCATTATCATAATGTTTGAAAATGGAGGTAAGGTATGCTGAACAGCAGAGTCAGAACGAGCTGGAACAACAATAGTTGTGGTTTCCTCTTCAAGACTCTGTTGAGGGAACACCTGAGGCTCAGTCTGCAAAGGCTGATCAAAGGAAGTAGCAGAAGGTAGGCGCATGGGTGGAGGAGGCTGACTCCTGGCATGAGTGGCTGAACTCAAGGGTTGCGCTTGCTGAGTGGTTGGCGGATGCGCAGTAGCAAGTTCCTGAGGAACGAGTTGAGGTTCCTGCGGTGTGAGCTGAGAGCGAAAAGGTAGTGGCTGCGCAGAACGCAGTAAAAGTCTCGCAAGTTGAGGCTCCTGAGTCGCAAGGCTAAGGTGTTGAGGTGCTTGCCTTGAGGAGGGTTGAGCTCGCTGCAGCGAGAGCTGAGGAGACTGACTCATGGATGGGAGAGGTTGTTGTACCTCAAGCGAGTGTTGCCTCACTGGTGGAACAGCAAGTGGAAGCGGAGGAAGAGAGGTATAAGCCTCCTGTTCCCATTGCTGAGGTTGCCTTAAGGAAGGCGGAGGGAGCTGCACACCACTGGGATCAGTAAACTCATAACGTGGCTCAACATCGTACGCCTGGCAGGCGGTACTGCGGTCAGGCGGAGCGAGCGCAGGCGGAGCGAGCGCAGGCGGAGGGAGCGCAGGCGGAGCGAGCGCAGGCGGAGGCGCAACCTTCTCAGCCCGACACTCACGCATCAAGACCGAAAGTTGTGACTGCATGGACTGCAGTAGAGTCAACTTGGGGTCGGCAGACACTAAGGTCTGCTGAGGTAAAGCCTTAACAGCAGAGATCTGTTGCGGCAGAACCTTACTCCTCTTAGGCGGAGTGCATTCAACTGATGACTGAGGAGAGTCAGAGCTAACCCAATGACTGCATCCGGGTTGTTGAACTCTAACTTCGTACGTCTGGCATAGGTCTGGACTTTACGTTTAAGAGGTCTTGAGACCTGAGACCAGCGTTTTCTCCCCTAAATTTCTTCTGCAGACGAGCAAAATAAGGGCTCAATCGTCTGCGGGTGGGAGTGACGGTCTCGGTAAGACACGCCCGCAACCACCGAGGATACTTCTGTGCGCCGATCAAGGCCTGCTGAACCCTTTTGCCCTTCGACATTGCTTCTCCCCTGGGCTTGGGAGCTTGCAAGAGGTCCCGGACTGGGAGGACGACTGGCGCGCACAGAAGTACCCTCACGCACAACACTGACACACTTTGCGCTAATCACTTATCACTTTGATTTTCTGTTTGCACTTATTTCACTGAACTCGAAACTTTAAGTGGTTTGTACCTGAAACACGCAATTCTATCCTTTCTCAAAAGTTAGTAATTGCGAAAACAGAATTACAATGTAACAGAAAAATCTAATGAAAGATAAATAATTCAGTGGCTGGAAAGAGGCTAAACACTAGATCACTCTAGAAACGTTTACCTTCTTCCCCTAAAGAGACTAGGGAGAAGAGCAAAAACGATAACAACGTTACTCGCTTGAATGAAACGTTTATCCTCCTCTTTCTCCCTCCGTCTCTATCTCTCTCTCTCTCTCTCTCTCTCTTGACTTAGAACCTGAGAGAAGAGCCCAATCATATATATCGTTAAAACATATTATTGTTAAAGGAAAAAACTGAAATATTTCCCAAAATGAAAAGTTCCTTTATTAGGATTAAAACCATTAAGCTAAGAAAGAATGAACAAAACGCTAGACACGGTTACTCTTACTGCAACGTGAAACCGTGAAAATTCTTTCTCTATCGTAACGATAGAGCGCAAGTTGAACGTTCTGAACGTCAACAACTGCAGAGACAAAACAAAACGTTAGTTCAACTTTGAAAACAGTACGAGACTATCAAAGAAATTCTTTCAAAGACATTAAAATAGCATAATATGTTAACAGGTAAAACCGAAATGACGGGCTCAATGTTAATTAACTTCGGTACCAAGAAAAGACCGCCTACTATTAGGAAGGTCGAATATAAACAAATATAAAAATTAATTTTAATAAGTTTATAATAAAAGGAAGTTAATCGAAGAGGCCTATAAGAGGCGGAGAGATATAAAATAAAACTATAACTTTTGTTAAGCAAAATTAAGAAAGAGAGTCTATACTCTCTTAGACACCAACACTTCCGTCTAAGGGAAGGGTCGGCCATTTAAAGGTGAAAGAGAGTTCATACTCTCTTCGTCACCATAATTAATCAAATTAATTCCAAAAGCTAACTAAGCTAATATAGAAGTTTCCAGTATAGCGAATAGCTGCAAATTTTAGAGAAATACTTCACCAAACCGTGAACAATACTCCAAAATCATAAGCGTATCCAAGAACGTCTTGCCGGAAGCACGACAGAGGAAAAAGTGAGGTGGCGTCAACAACAAGTACTGTAGTACCTGGCCACAGGTGGCGCTTGTGAGTACACCCCCTTCTAGTATAGTGATAGCTGGCGTATCCCTCCCGTAGAATTCTGTCGGGCAACAGAGTTGACAGCTACATGATTATCGGGTAAGTTTAATATTGAAAAAAAATATATTGCAAAATGTGCTTGAAAAAGAAAATGCCTGGGGGTTAAGGGTTGGAAAGTTCCAAATAGCTTGGGGGTAAAGGGGTTAATGATATCTATTCTTGCTTGAGGGTACGGTCGAGCACACTGTTCTGTTATTTCTCTTCATGTTTTTTGAAGTTTTTATAGTTTATATATGAAAGATCTAATCTAATGTTGTTACTGTTCTTAAAATACTTAATTTTGATTGCTTATCACTTCTCTTGTAGTTTATTTCCTTGTTTCCTTTCCTCACTAGGCTATTTTTCTTCGTTGGAGCCCTTGGGCTTATAGAACCTTGCTTTTGCAACTAGGGTTATATCTTAGCTTGTAATAACAATATAGAATATATTAGATGCATAAAGTACCACTGAAGTAGCTTAAATATAAAAATGATTTTTTAATTAATCAACAGTTTTCAAAAGACGAGAGCAATTTAATTAGAAAACATTAAAAGCATTTAAATGAACCTGGAACTTTATTAAATTTGTATCAATACTCAGAATAAGTATTTTACTTTAAAAGCAATATTTCAAATTGTAGGTCGTTAAAAGTAATGGATAAAATATTCCCAAGTTATAATACTGCCTTAATACATGTTAAGAATCACAAGAATGTGATTAAAATACTCAGAAATTGAAATGAACACGTGTGCAAGTGAAGCATATTGTCTTCTTTATATACTGGCATATTTTTACATTTATTTAACAGTACTTACATGTTCTTGCATAACAGTAACATAAATGAAATAGGAGTTTTTGTGCTTATACATAAAACCATTTACAGTTCTAACTAAAGAGATCTATTTCGAGGTTGACGACACCCAACCACCTTACATTTGGTGAGTAAAATATACCTCACATACTCATCAAATCGCAATTTGATAAGGGCCGAGGTAAAACCTACCAAATAAATATTTCCTAAACTAAAAGACAAGCTCAAGGCCAAAACATATCTTACGTTCAATGACGTCTTCCTTCAAAAAGAGTATCATCCCAAATGGTGAGTTGAAACATACCTTACTTTCAATAACGTCTCCTTTCAAAAAGAGTATCATCCCAAATGGTGAGTTGAAACATACCTTAATTTCAATAACGTCTCCCTTCAAAAAGAGTATCATCCCAAATGGCGATTTGAAACATACCTTACTTTCAGTAACGTCTCCCTTCAAAAAGAGTATCATCCCAAACGGTGAGTTGAAACATACCTTACTTTCAGTAACGTCTCCCTTCAAAAAGAGTATCATCCCAAAGGGTGAGTTGAAACATACCTTACTTTCAATAACGTCTCCCTTCAAAAAGAGTATCCTCCCAAATGGTGAGTTGAAACAGACCTTACTTTCAATAACGTCTCCCTTCAAAAAGAGTATCCTCCCAAATGGTGAGTTGAAACAGACCTTACTTTCAATAACGTCTCCCTTCAAAAAGAGTATCCTCCCAAATGGTGAGTTGAAACATACCTTACTTTCAATAACGTCTCCCTTCAAAAAGAGTATCATCCCAAATGGTGAGTTGAAACATACCTTACTTTCAATAACGTCTCCCTTCAAAAAGAGTATCGCCCAAATGGCGAGTTGAAACATACCTTACTTTCAATAACGTCTCCCTTCAAAAAGAGTATCATCCCAAATGGTGAGTTGAAACATACCTTACTTTCAATAACATCTACCTTCACAAAAAGTATCATCCCAAATGGTGAGTTGAAACATACCTTACTTTCAATAACGTCTCCCTTCAAAAAGAGTATCATCCCATATGGTGAGTTGAAACATACATTATTTTCAATAACGTCTCCCTTCAAAAAGAGTATCATCCCAAATGGTGAGTTGAAACATACATTATTTTCAATAACGTCTCCCTTCAAAAAGAGTATCATCCCAAATGGTGAGTTGAAACATACCTTACTTTCAATAACGTCTCCCTTCAAAAAGAGTATCATCCCAAATGGTGAGTTGAAACACACCTTACTTTCAGTAACGTCAAATGGTGAGTTGAAACATACCTTACTTTCAATAACATCTACCTTCACAAAAAGTATCATCCCAAATGGTGAGTTGAAACATACCTTACTTTCAATAACGTCTCCCTTCAAAAAGAGTATCGCCCAAATGGCGAGTTGAAACACACCTTACTTTCAGTAACGTCTCCCTTCAAAAAGAGTATCGTCCCAAATGGTGAGTTGAAACACACCTTACTTTCAATAACGTCTCCCTTCAAAAAGAGTATCATCCCAAATGGTGAGTTGAAACATACCTTACTTTCAATAACGTCTCCCTTCAAAAAGAGTATCGCCCAAATGGCGAGTTGAAACATACCTTACTTTCAATAACGTCTCCCTTCAAAAAGAGTATCATCCCAAATGGTGAGTTGAAACATACCTTACTTTCAATAACATCTACCTTCACAAAAAGTATCATCCCAAATGGTGAGTTGAAACATACCTTACTTTCAATAACGTCTCCCTTCAAAAAGAGTATCGCCCAAATGGCGAGTTGAAACACACCTTACTTTCAGTAACGTCTCCCTTCAAAAAGAGTATCATCCCAAATGGTGAGTTGAAACACACCTTACTTTCAATAACGTCTCCCTTCAAAAAGAGTATCGTCCCAAATGGTGAGTTGAAACACACCTTACTTTCAGTAACGTCTCCCTTTTAAAAAGAGTATCATCCCAAATGGTGAGTTGAAACATACCTTACTTTCAATAACATCTCCCTTCAAAAAGAGTATCACCCCAAATGGTGAGTTAAAACAAACCTTACTTTCAATAACGTCTCCCTTCAAAAAGAGTATCATCCCAAATGGTGAGTTAAAACATAACTTACTTTCAATAACGTCTCCCTTCAAAAAATGTATCATCCCAAATGGTGAGTTGAAACACACCTTACTTTCAGTAACGTCTCCCTTCAAAAAGAGTATCGTCCCAAATGGTGAGTTGAAACATACCTTACTTTCAATAACGTCTCCCTTCAAAAAGAGTATCATCCCAAATGGTGAGTTGAAACATACATTACTTTCAATAACGTCTCCCTTCAAAAAGAGTATTATCCAAATGGTGAGTTGAAACATACCTTTAATAACATCTCCCTTCAAAGAGTATCATCCCAAATGGTGTGTGTGCAGTGTCAACAATTACACCAAAACAATAAATAACCTAGAACAACTATTTGGTACGTGATGCAACACAAGGCATTCTGGCCGTTACAATCATCAAGACCTCGACTTCCAACCTTGACAAGAACCGACTTTTCAGCGCCGATTTGAGATTACTTAAGCGTTTAAAAAATCTAGAACATCTAGATGCCTATCGAGAAATCATAGACACTTACACCGGAAATCGGCATCAAATAACTTATGTACACAGGTACTTACCTCTGCTGGGAAGAGAGAAATATGTACAATTATTTACATATATACATGATTTGTATAAGAATGTATGACCAGTATTCAAAAATTGTACTCAAGTTACTTGCATCTTAAAGCCAAAAATTTAAAACAAAATATAAATTAGAAATAAATATGATATAAAATTTCAAACGGAAATATAAAACTATCCTGACAGCAATACACTGGAGTCATATAACAAAATTTAAACAAAGCATATTTAAAAAAAAAATATGAATTTTGCTAAATATAACTTTGGAATAATTCTGGATATTCAGATTATAAAATGTAAAATATGTACAAATCTACAACAACCGTATTAAAATATTCTCTCTGGACAAGACGACATGCTGGCCACACTGGCTGATGCGGAGGGTCTGTGGCCGGATCTTCTCGAAGCCCCGGGCTGCGGCGGATTTGAAGACTGAGAAGAGGGGAGCTGCTGCGACGAATGGCTGGCCTGCGACTGCTGCGAGGGTGGAGGCGGCTGCGGCTGCTGTTGCTGCTTGCCGCGGCGGGGGGTCGCCAGAAACTCGAACATGCTGTGAGTGTGGTGGGAGAGCATTTTCCCTAAATCGCATGGAAGCGGATCCATCCAGAAAAAGTCGTGGTTCAGGGAGCAGTCAGCGTCTGAAAAATAACAGAAACAATATAAACGACTAAGTTAAAATATGTAATTATTGACATCAAATGATATTGATCATGGAAAATCTAGAAAAGCTACCACCTTCAATAACCTATATTTCAATGGAATTGGTTGATAAATGACATAAAGATCAGGGCAATAATGCTCAGCATTTTAATTTAGCACTGAAACTTCTCTTAAATGTAGTACCTCATTTTACGAGTTTAATTTCAAGGGTTATAATTTGTTCACTAAATTCCATTACAAACCGAAAAAAATTTAAATGTGTATTTATGAACTGGTGGAAAGAACACAATGAATTTCCTTTATTTCTTTAAGAAAAATTGTTTTAAAGAGTACAGTAAGAACTGGTGGAAAGCACAGAATGAATTTCCTTTATTTCTTTACGAAAAGTTATCTTAGAGTACATTACCAGCATTATAGGTATGGAATAGTCACACATATATATTGCATCATAATGGCTTTACTTTACTATAAAACAGGCCGGCTAACTAAAATACATTACGTAAATACTATAATTCACAAAATACATTGACAAAAGCTATATCATACAACTTCTTACCTATTCTCTTCGTTGCATCCAAAGTATAACAGGTCTAGCAACTAAAATACAGTACTTAAATACTATAATTCCCAAAATACATTGCCAAAAGCTACATCATACAACATCTTACCTATTCTCTTTGTTGCATCCAAAGTAAGCATTTTGTCAATCAGGTCGCACGCGTGAGGATCCCTGACATACGGCTTCAGCCGTTCCTTGACCTTTCTCTTGTGGTTTTTGGCCAGTTCCATGGTGGAGTACAGAGGCAAGTTTTCAACTCCTGGCCACACCTCTGGAGTTATTGAACCACACAGCTGTGATATTAAGTTAAGCTGGTGCTGTTCTGTGCTTCCCTGTAAAAGAATGCTCTTGTTAAACTTTAAGATCTAAATATGGAATACAGAAGGTCTTCAACTTACATCATTTGGAGATACAAAAAAAATTCAACTGAAAACAATATATCATTTAACCCTTTTACCCCCAGGCTCTTTGGAAATTTCCAACCCTTAACCCCCAAAGGGTTATTTTTTCCCCAGCACATTTTGCAGTATATTTTTTTTTAAATTGCTCTAACAGCCTTAATTTTTGTCATAGAGAGGTCAGGTTGGTCTCATTCTCTTGGAAAATGCCTGAATTTTCTAAAAAAAATTATCAAAAATATGAAAAAAAAAATTTTTATAGCATTTTTTTGCAAGGACGTACCGGTACGTCCATGGGGGTAAAGGGATGAGTTTTGTGAAACGTACCAGTACGTCCTTTGGGGGTAAAAGGGTTAATACAGAAAGCAAAACGACATTGGTAATAACCCGATATCTATTTCATATGAAACCTAATTATTTGTTGACTTTTGTGGCTGAAAATCATAGGCATGGAGTTCAGGTTAAGCCTACCCTAGGCCAAAATTAGACATACAAACAGCTTCTTGAAACCAATTAAATTTGCAAGTTAAGGACCTTCTGTAAATAATTATTTTTAAAACTAAATCTTCACACTGATATCTTTTTGATTGATAACTAGACTTGGCATTTACTTAATAGTTAAGATAAAAAATAAGCAGTACGGTACTGTATTTAAGATAGAGGTGCGACAATGTGAGACCTCTCACAAAAAAAAAAAAAAAAAAGTAGGAACTCGCTATTATGTTTCCTGTATCATATTTCATTCCTTTCCCAGGACAGGTAAAAATCCATAAAGAAAACAACATAAAGAGGATTATGAGAAAATTCTTCAAGTATTACAACTTATATGGAGGAAATATTGTGTAAGTTTGGGCATGCTCTTCGCACTCCCCAAGAGAGATTAGTTCACAAAACTTTCAACTGGGCTCCACAAGTCACTAGAAGAGTTGGAAGACCCAGCCCTACATAGCTGAGGACTATGAAGCGTGAAGTGGGAAATGATGACTATGAAGCGTGAAGTGGGAGATGATGAATGGAGAAGTATTGATTTAAAAACTCAAGATAGAGACGCCTGGCGAAATCTAACTGAGGCCCTTTGCGTAGGTGTAGGAGGAGATGATGAAGGAGGATATGGGAAAGTTATTCTTTAATTAGTTTCAGAAAGCTGTTGTAATTTACTTTTGATACAGGATTTAATTATTTGGAAAGAAGTATATGAGAAGAATGAAGAGAAGTCTCCTTTTGTCTTCTTTTTTTTGTCGGCTAACCCCCCAAAACTGGGGAAAGTGCCTTGGTAAATAGATAGATTAATTATTATTATTATTATTATTATTATTATTATTATTATTATTATTATTATTATTATCATTACTAGCCAAGCTACAACCCTAGTTGGAAAAGCAATATGCTATAAGCCCAAGGGCTCCGACAGGGAAAAATAGCCCAGTGAGGAAATGAAATAAGGAAATAAATAAATGATGACAATAAATTCACAATATTGTATATCATTCTAAAAACAGTAACACCGTCAAAACAGATATGTCCTCTATAAACTATTAACAACGTCAAAAACAGATATGTCCTATATAAACTATTAACAACGTCAAAAACAGATATGTCCTATATAAACTATTAACAACGTCAAAAACAGATATGTCATATATAAACAATAAAAAGACTCATGTCAGCCTGGTCAACATAAAAACATTTGCTCCAACTTTGAACTTTTGAAGTTCTACTGATTCAACTACCCGATTAGGAAGATCACATCTTTCATTTCACTGACCTTAAGGAAACACCTTCATTGATTTTTTCATTACATAAAATCAAGAAATCTGCATCCAACATGGAATATAACCCTTTTACCCCCAGGCTCTTTGGAAATTTCCAACCCTTAACCCCCAAGGGGTTATTTTTTTCCCAGCACATTTTGCAGTATATTTTTTTTTTTAAATTGCTCTAACAGCCTTAATTTTTGTCATAGAGAGGTCAGGTTGGTCTCATTCTCTTGAAAAATGCCTGAATTTTTTCAAAAAATTATCAAAAATATGAAGAAAAAAAATTTTATAGCATATTTTTGCAAGGACGTACCAGTACGTCCATGGGGGTAAAGGGATGGGTTTTGTGAAACGTACCAGTACGTACTTTGGGGGTAAAAGGGATAAGTAAACGATACATTCCCTCTAACGCTATTCAAAACACACCAAAGGATGTGAAATAAGAACCCGTTGCTCAAAGCTACTCCTCTTGCTGTCAGGACTTGGCCAATTAACAATCAGGAAACTTTCATACTTTCAAATACTGAATAGGAAATACTTCCCTACATTCTACTCCATACGTATGCAGTTAATTCTAATAGTCAAGCCTTTTCCATCATGAGGCTCAATACTACACAGTATTCTAGAAGTTTTATTCCAGCTGGGACCAAGTTGTGGAATGATCTCCTTAATCGGATAGTTGAATCAGTGGAACTTTAAAAGTTCAAACTCGCATCAAATGTTTTTAAGTATAACAGGCTTACATAAGTCCTTTTATAGTTTTTATATCAAATATCTGTTTTAATGTTGTTATTGTTTTTAAAATATTTCATTTCAATTTTCATCACTTCTTATATCGTTTATTTATTTCCTTATTTCCCTTCCTCACTGGGCTATTTTTCCCTAGTTGCTTTTCCAACTAGGGTTGTAGCTTGGATAGTAATAATAATAATAATAATAATAGCCGACACCAACAAATGAAACAAAACAAAAAAGGGGACCTCTACTCCCTACGTTCCTCCCAGCCTAACAAGGGACTCAACCGAGTTCAGCTGGTACTGCTAGGGTGCCACAGCCCACCCTCCCCCGTTATCCACCACAGATGAAGCTTCATAATGCTGAATCCCCTACTGCTGCTACCTCCGCGGTCATCTAAGGCATCGGAGGAAGCAGCAGGGCCTACCGGAACTGCGTCACAATCGTTCGCCATTCATTCCTATTTCTAGCACGCTCTCTTGCCTCTCTCACATCTATCCTCCTATCACCCAGAGCTTCCTTCACTCCATCCAAAACAGATATGCCATATATAAACTATAGAGACTTATGTCCGCCTGTTCAACATAAAAACATTTGCTGCAACTTTGAACTTTTGAAGTTCTATCGATTCAACTACCCGATTAGGAAGAACACTTCAAAACTTGGTCACAGCTGGAATAAAACTTCTAGTAAAAATACAACTTACCTGCATAATTGGGGTTCTCGTCCACATCTCGGCCATGATACATCCAGCTCCCCATAAATCAATTGGTGGTCCATAATTTCTCTCCCCTAGTAGAAGTTCTGGGGGACGATACCAAAGAGTAACAACACGGTTGGTGTACCTTTAAAGAGAAAGATATAATTACTAAAGATTCAATAACATATTTATGCCTGTATTATCCCACTTTTCTGTTAGCCCTTTTACCCCTAATGGACGTACTCGTACGTCTCACAAAACTCATCCCTTTACCCCCCTGGGCATACCGGTACGTCCTTGCAAAAAACTGCTATTTACATTTTTTTGTATATTTCTTATAACTTTATGAGAAACTTCAAGCATTTTCCAAAATAATGAGACCAACCTGACCTCTCTATGACAAAAATAAAGGCTGTTAGAGAAATTTAAAAAAAAATATATTGCAAAATGTGCTTGAAAAAAAAAAAAAAAAAAAAAAAAAACGCCTGGGCGTTAAGGGTTGGAAAGTTCCAAATAGCTTGAGGGTAAAAGGGTTAACACCTGTGGATCTTACACACTCCTATCTTGGAGGGTGTAGAAAGTATTTTTTTAAAATACAATACAGTATATTCTTTTTACAACAAAAATCTAGGTGTATCTTGGAGACAACTTATTTTCCTTAATCTAACTAATCAGTTTGGGATATGAAACAAGTACAGAACAATGGCTTAACTCTTTGAATTTCATAAGACATATTTTACGTCCAGCGATTTCTACTTCTTTCAGCGGCATATGATACATACAGCGTCAAGTAATATCCAAAAGAAATTTCTTCTACAATTGATGCATAAAAAAATCAAGAAAATAATGAAAACTACATATCAATAGAAAGGAAATTTATCCAGGTATACAAAAATAAGTTTTAAATTCTTAGAACTAATAGTTTTTGTGGTTATGAGTTAAATAAATGTCCCCAAAACGAGCCTGGGTCTTCAGTGATAACATTTCTCAGATAGGAATGGAAGTGTAACTGTTAAAATGCATAATGAAACAGTTAGACGATGAGTGACAATTCTAATATTGCAAGGAGCCACCCAGATAACCAATTCGATGAAATGTGACCCAAGCACCTTGAGCAAAATATTACGGTTGGTGATAAATTGCATGGATTTTTTCAAATTTTGTATATACTTCCATCCCGTACTAATCAAATAGAACAGGCTATGCACTTTGAGTAAGATGTTTGCAGCTATCAAACATAAGGAACATTTATGCAAAACTTCTTGCAGAAGAGATTATGAATGAATTTTCATAATTTAAGGTATTAGATTCCAGCATCATTCAGGGAAGTTGTGCTATATTTGATAAGGAAATTGCCTCTCCTGTTTATGTTGTTATCAACACCCAGGATAGTACTGATAAAGAAACCAGGATAACATTCCTAATCCTGTCATACACAGATACTGTAGAGAAAGGTTTGGGAAGGGCATAATTATTATTATTATTATTATTATCATTATTATTATTATTATGATGTCTCGCAGGATCATATACAGGATAACAGGGGAGGGTGGGCTGTGGCACCCTAGCAGTACCAGCTGAACTCGGTTGAGTCCCTTGTCAGGCTGGGAGGAACGTAGAGAGTAGAGGTCCCCTTTTTGTTTTGTTTCATTTGTTGATGTCGGCTACCCCCCAAAATTGGGGGAAGTGCCTTGGTATATGTGATTATTATTATTAATAATTATTATTATTATGAAGCTACAACCCTAGATGGAAAAGCAAGATGCTATAAGCCCAAAGGCTCCAACAGGAATAAAAAGCCCAGTGAGGAAAGGAAATATGGCAATAAATAAACTATATAAGAAGCAATGAACAACTAAAATAAAATATTTTAAGAATATTTTAAAATATTAAGGGTATAGGGCTGCAAACACCATGCCAACCCTTAAGATGGTGATTTAGGTCCATCATTTGAATATGATTCTCCTTAGCCAAAGGATGATTTTTGTCCATTTCAATTCTAATTTAATTTAATGTTGTTACTGGTCTTAAAATATTTTATTTTTCCTTGTTTCCTTTCCTCACTGAGCTATTGTTCCCTGTTGGAGCCCCTGGACTTATAGCATCCTGCTTTTCTTACTAGGGTTGTAGCTTAGCAAGTAATAATGATAATAATAATCCGTAAGATGCTTAGCGACAACTTTGACTGGATTTAATACATCGGTTCTGGGGCAGTTAAAAATGCAAGCAGTTTCCACCAGTCACATACAGAACATAAATAAGATGCTGAAAAAATTTGGATCAGAAAGGTTCACTTCAGCTTTCATCATATGCAAGCTAATCTATACCTATCTATATACCAAGGCACTTCCCCCAATTTTTGGGGTAGCCGACATCAAGCAAATGAAAAAAAAGGGGACCTTTACTCTCTACGCTCCTCCCAGCCTCACGAGGGACTCAACCGAGTTTGGCTGTTACTGCTAGGGTGCCATTACCCACCCTCCCCCGTTATTCACCACAGATGAAGCTTCATAAGGCTGAATCCCCTACTGCTACTACCTCCACATTCATAAAGACGACCGGAGGGAGCAGCAGGGCCTACTGGAAGCTAATAAAAACTAATAATAACATACCTGTTAGGTTGACCATTTCTTTGTGAAAATGCCCTTGCCAAGCCAAAATCAGCTAACTTCAATGTTCCAGTCTTTGTGATCAAAACATTAGCTGCTTTCATATCTCGATGAAGTATCTGAAATGGAATCATGAAATGACTAAGTCATGTCACATTAAATTAGCATTTTGTTATTATTACTACCTACGCTACAACCTTAGTTGGAAAAGAAGGAAGCTACAAGCCCAAGGGCTCTAACAGGGGATAATGACCAAGCCAGGAAAGGAAATAAGGACATATCTTTACCTCCCCTATTATGTTTGTTTTCCATCCATCCATATACCAAGGCACTTCCCCCAATTTTGGGGGGTAGCCGACATCAACAAGAAACAAAACAAAAAAGGGGACCTCTACTCTCTACGTTCCTCCAGCCTGTGGCCGCGGGGGCATAAAACAATTAGAATAGCGCCAACGTTATCCCTGCGTGTCGTAAGAGGCGACTAAAAGGGACGGGACGAGGGGGCTGGGAACCCCCTCTCCTGTATAAAAAATCCTGTGAGACAGCAACATGTTTGTTTTATAACTGGTAAATGATTGGAAATAAAAAATTCTACTACAGAAGGCCCTCAACTTACATACTTGATTGGTTCCAAGAAGCTGTTTTTTAAATCAAATTGTTTATAAGTAGAGTTTTGTTATATTTTGGCCAAGGTAGGCCCAACATGGAATCTATGCCTGTGACTTCCAGCAACAAAAGTCAACAAATAGTATGGTTTCACATGAAATAGATATCATGTATTACAAATGTCATTTTACTTACTGTATTAAATGATATAATATTGTTTTATTACAGTATTCCTTGTCTTATCTTTGTTATCTTTAGTTGGATTTGTGTTCGTATCTCCGAATTTTTGTGAGTAGAGGACCTTCTGTATAACTGGGGAAGACCTTTAAGCAGTCGAGATTAATCTGTAACACATATATACATACATTTACCAAGGCGCTTCCACTTCCCCCAATTTTGGGGGGTAGCCGACATCAAAGAAATGAAACAAAAAAGGGGACCTCTCTTCTCAACGTTCCTTCCAGCCTAACAAGGGACTCAACCGAGTTTGGCTGGTACTGCTAGGGTGCCACAGCCCAGCCTACCCCATTATCTACCACAGATGAAGCTTCATAACGCTGAATCCCCTACTGCTGCTACCTCCGCGGTCATCTAAGGCACCGGAGGAAGCAGCAGGGCCTACTGGAACTGTATCACAATCGCTCGCCATTCATTCCTATTTCTAGCACGCTCTCTTGCCTCTCTCACATCTATCCTCCTATCACCCAGGGCTTTCTTCACTCCATCCATCCACCCAAACCTTGGCCTTCCTCTTGTACTTCTCCCATCAACTCTTGCATTCATTACCTTCTTTAGCAGACAGCCATTTTCCATTCTCTCAACATGGCCAAACCACCTCAACACATTCATATCCACTCTAGCCCGTAAATCATTTCTTACACCCGTTCTCGCCCTCACCACTTCGTTCCTAACCCTATCTACTCGAGATACACCATACGTACTTAATATACAAAGCATCCACAGCCCACTAACCTTACTACTGTGGATATAGAACAGGCCTTCCAGAAGTTGTTGCATCACTTTCTTGATTTCACCAAGGCTGAATTTGACATTGTAGTTAGACAGTAACCCTGCCAGGTCATGTTCACAAAAGTCAAACACCAAGTAGAAAGTAGAATGCCATCGGTTGTATGCAGATGCTGAAAAAAGAAATCGGTATAATACATACGTCTTTTTTTAAGACTGGGCGGTATTTTCCCAACTTTGTACTGTTCAAAGGTATTCTATAATATGTTTAGTTTGAACAAATTAAACAAATTCTGTACAAATCAATCTAGAGAGATAGCATGACTCAAACAAACCTTCGAGTACCTAATATAAATTCTTATGGAACGTATGTTACGTTAGTCACTTCCTGAAGGGTATGTACAGTATGTACACCAAAACATACCTCTAGAAAGACATAACAGGCATCAGAAATAATACTTTAGATCAAACTAAGGATTCAGTGTCTCCTACAACATTTGTATTTACATATCTTTTATTTAGGATTATATGGAAGGTAAAGGACTGAAGCTTAATTATAAGAAAACTGAGGTGACCCATAAGTTATTTGCACTTCTAATCTGCAATCTACTTTATCTTATATAGAGATGGATGCTCCATTTCTGCCCAGCATCCCCTCTAAAAATCAAGGCAGCAGTCAGAGACTTTAAGTCCTCTCAATTTGAAGAGACAGAATAATTGATTTGCAACAAGATGCCTTGAAGACAGTTTGCCAGGAGTATCCAGGAGTCTATGTCCAGAAGAATCTGGACAGCTAGCAGAATTAGCCACTTGGAGAATGAAGACATCATATGATAGAAGACTTACAGGACTGAGTTAAGACTAAATAAAAATTGCACCTAAACCGATAAGTCTTTCCCTTGAACACAACCCTCAGAAAACTTCTCGACACTTGCTTCACTGGGACGCGAAAATAAGCATCTGAAAGAAATATAAAGACCCTCCATCTGTCCTCAGGAATAGGTGGTATCTATGGCAAACCTTGTAACCTTTAAGATTTTAGTTTAGATATATGAAGAACTGTTGTCCATTCCCCTCATGGGCAGGGAATCATGACTAGCATGTTATGCAGTCAAGGAGAAATGGTTAACTCTTCGAAGGCCTCCTTGCCTTTTAGACTTTCTACTTGTTTCTAAATTTGTTCTTTCTCAAAAGGCAGACCCACTTTCCCCAACAGGGTCTAATAGGTGAAGATAATTATAATCTATATTAGTAACTCTAGAATTGTCTTCCCTACTCCTCGTCTCTGTTCGTACAAGAAACGTATAAAATAACTCGGCCTATAAAGGTACTGACATTCTTACGAGTTGACAGGAAAGGGGTCATCGTCGTTGGAACATAACTGGCCAAAGGTTTACTGAAAGAGTTCTGAGAGGTCTAGGCAAGGTCAAATTGTCCCTTATCGAAGACCTACTCCAAAATCTGCCTTAGTCTGGTTGAAACTAGTCGAGAACTTAATGATGGAGAATAAATTTTTTGGGCTTTTATGATTTTGTCACCAACTTATCTAAATATGAATACAAATATTCTCAAACGACGATTATAAAGTAAAGGAAATCATTGACTGTTTCACTGGTTCTGCATCTAATGTACTGCCTGTGCACTCAAGAAAAGTTAATTCCAACATTTGTGTTTCCTTCCAAGAAACCTGCTCTGAAATCTTTACCAGAATAATATAGATAACCTTTATTGAGGAATTTGCAAAATAAAACTTCTATAATACTCCCCAAGCCTTATGAGAAGTTGGTCCATTCCCTATGGCTAATAATTTGCATGATGAAAAAGGGTGTAATACATTTCTCAAGGGTTAAATTCAGTTACCTGAGAGAGTGAAGTCCAGGGTAATATTTCCATATAAAAGGTGTGTAATTTAATGACTAATAACTGAAAATGGATTATGATAAATACAATATTAAATCCTTCGAAGGCAATTCTTAATTCACACCTAATTAGAAACATAAAAAAATCACATACAATTCTGATACATTGAAGCAAAAATGTCATATAACATTTTCAGCAATGCAGTAAAAATGAAAAATTCAGTACTTACGCTTTGTACGACAAATTTCATTGAGTTTTACGACATTGTCATGTTTCAACTGTTGTAGAATCTTGATTTCCCTCAAAGCAGTAATGGGGAACTGGAAGAAAAATTAAAATTTAAAATTTTAAAAATTATTTTTACTTCTCTATCTACCTACAATAGCTCATCCTGTGTATCAAATGGCCCTAACACATACTGCATATCTAATTTGTTTTAACACAATAACTCACGGTTACTTTAACCCTTTTACCCCCAGGCTTCAATCGATTGAGTCCCTTGTTAGGCTGGAGGAACGTAGAGAGTAGAGGTCCCCTTTTTTGTTTTGTTTCATTTGTTGATGTCGGCTAACCCCCAAAATTGGGGGAATTGCCTTGGTATATGTATGTATGTACCCCCAGGCTAATTGGAACTTTTCAACCTTTAACCCCCAGTTTTTTTTTCAAGCACATTTTGCTATATATATTTTTTAAATTTCTCTAACAGCCTTAATTTTTGTCATAGAGAGGTCAGGTTGGTCTCATTCTTTTGGAAAATGCCTGAAGTTTCTCGAAAAGTTATTAAAAATATGCAAAAAAAAAATGTAAATATCAGTCTTTTGCAAGGACGTACTAGTACGTCCATGGGGGTAAAGGGATTAGTTTTGTGAAACGTACCAGTACCTCCTTTGGGGGTAGAAGGGTTAACAGTTACCATGGAGATCATAAAAAACAAAAAGATAATTAGAATATGAAGTATTGTACAGTTACTAAGGCAGATAACTTGAGAGTATTATTCTACTTTCCTATTTCTACCTCTTTAAAATCAGAAGACATACTAAACAATATTACTGTATAACTACAAGATTTAGTTAAAAAATTTACAAAAACGCTACATAAAAACATATACAGTATCACATATATAAATAAATGAATACAAAATACAGCATAAAAATACTTACACCCTCTTTTTCATTGTCCATCAAAACTTTCTTGAGGGCCACAACCTTCTTGGTTTTTTTGTGTCGTGCCTTGAAAACCTCTCTGAAAAAATATAAAGGTTAAATTGTAAAATGACAATTCTCTTCGTAAGATAATAAATTGTTTACTGAAATTACAACATATATACAAAAATATTTATAATGTTTTCATATACAGTGTATATATAGAAGAAAAAACATAAGTTAAAAAGATGACAAATTCATAGATAATTTGTATTTTTCCTAACTATACAAACCTTAGCTATTTACATGGGGTAATTACTTCGGCGTAGCTGAATGACGAGCCATAAAAGTTTTAACGACGGTTTACTACCCCGCCGCTAGTTAGTGGGGGGTAGGGAGGGGTAGCTAGCTACCCCCCCCCCTCACACACACCGGTGAATGCTTCACTTTGCTTAGAGGTAAGACTTATCCCGGGGGACAGGGCCGGCGGGCACATATGTGTAAATAGCTAAGGTTTGTATAGTTAGGAAAAATACAAATTATCTACAAATTTGTCATTTGTTCCGTAACTGAAATACAAACCACGCTTTTTACATGGGGTGACTCAACCCTTAGGAAGGGCGGTAAGTCCCCTGCCATACTGGCTTTGGCTTGCCCGGGGACCCCAGATTCGAGCGTGTAAGTACTCAAGAAATAAGGGGTCCCTGCTCCTCGCTGGCCGCTGTGAAACTGCTGCGGCCTACATAAGCTGTGTGTGAAGGTGAGAAGTGACTCGTCCTAGGAAGTTGACCTGGAGTTCTTCAGATGGAAATCTAGGCTAGGACTCTCCCAATACCACCTCGTCAGGGTATGGGGACATGACAGTATTACATTTTAATACTAGGAACACAAGGGAGCATGGCTTACCTGCAGAGGTTCGAGGTCAGCTGTGCAGAGAACCCAGGATGCTGCTTTCTCCAAGGGAGGAGAGGATGAAGAAAAGAATAAGGGCCAGACAGATCTTTTCATTCACGCAGACTAAAACCGGGTATCAATGCCCTCAACCTTCTGCTACTTGTCCATTAAGGAGCCTCAGGTTAGACCAGCTGTTGTGCAGCCACCACAGGGCCGATAGAGAACGTATCGAGCCTCCTGTGTGTCACGTCTTGCAGGTAGTGGGCCGTAAAGGTGGTCTGACGCTTCCACACCCCAGCTTGAAGGACCTGCGTTACTGAATAATTCTTCTTGAAGGCCAGGGACGTAGCGATGCCCCTGACATCATGCGCTCTAGGGCGACGTGATGGAGGAGGGTCAGGATTCAAGGCCAGATGTATCACCTTGCGAATCCAGGCCGAGATGGTATTCCTGGTGACCCTCTTCTTCGTCCTCCCGGTGCTCACGAACAGGGGTTGCACCTGGGGACGAACTGCAGCTGTTCTTTTAAGATATAACCTCAGACTCCTCACTGAGCACAGTAGGAGATGGTCTGGTCTGGAAAGAGTCGAACCTAGGGTCCGGCACTCCCGGATTCTGAGTCTTGGCAACAAACTCAGGGACGAAGCTGAACGTTACCTCCCCCCATCCCCTTGAATGGGCGATGTCGTACGAGAGACCATGTAGCTCACTGACTCGCTTGGCTACGGCTTTGTGGTAGATGTTGGCGTGTGGTTGTTTGAGTAGCTCGTGACGTGGAGGGAGTTCTCTCGGAACCTCCGTGAGGAGTTGCAGAAGGTCCGGGAACCATTCTGTGTGATGCCATAGCGGAGCTATCAGGGTCATTGAAAGATTGACCGGTATTCTGGTCTTGTTGAGCACCCTCCTCATCAGACAGAACGGGGAAAGGCGTACACATCGACGTTGTCCCACCGTTGTTGGAAGGCATCCTGCCAGAGAGTCTTGGGGTCCGGGGCCGGGGAGCAGTACAGAGGGAGCTTGAAATTCAGCGCTGTAGCAAACAGGTCCACAGTCGGGGAACCCCACAAAGTCAGGACTTTGTTGGCTACTTGAGGATCCAAAGACCACTCGGTACTCACTATTTGCGTCGCTCTGCTCAGACTGTCGGCGAGCACATTCCTTTTGCCTGGAATGAAGCGAGCCGCTAGCGAGATCGAGTGGACACCGGACCATCTCAGGATCTCTACTGCAAGATGGGATAGCTGTTCCGAAAAGGTACCTCCCTGCTTGTTGATATAAGTCACCACCGTGGTGTTGTCGCTCATCACCACTAAGGAGTGGCCCGCCAGGACTTGGCGGAACTTCTGAAGTGCCAGGAACACGGCCTTCATTTCTAGCAGGTTTATGTAAAGGTACTTTTCTGATTCTGACCATAGGCCTGAGGTCCTGTGGTTCAGAACGTGGGCCCCCCACCCTTTCTTTGATGCGTCCGAGAACAACATCAAATCCGGGGGAAGGACGAGAAGATCCACGAAGAGATGAGGGTGAACACTCTGGTGAACACCTGAGGGGCTGTGGATAGACTGAAACACAGCACCTTGAACTGGTAGATCTTGTTGTCTAGGCAAAATCTTAGGTACTTCCTTGAAGACGGATGGACTGGGATCTGGAAGTATGCGTCCTTCAGGTC
Source organism: Palaemon carinicauda (assembly GCF_036898095.1). NCBI lineage: Eukaryota > Metazoa > Arthropoda > Malacostraca > Decapoda > Palaemonidae > Palaemon > Palaemon carinicauda. Next base: position 64,585,661 of record NC_090728.1, on the reverse strand, counting down.
CAGTGTACACATGAAGTCTTGTGGTCTCACTGCGAGTCTGACCGTGTCTGCCGTCTCCATACTGAACGGAGTCTGCTTGACAAACCCATTCAGGGTTGAGATGTCGATGACTGGTCTCTAGCCTCCAGACGCCTTTCTCACAAGAAAGAGTCGACTGTAGAAGCCTGGGGACCCGTCTACAACCTCCTGGAGAGCGTCCTTCTTCAACATGGTTTGGACTTCTGCCCAAAGGGCTTGCCCCCTTGCCGATCCCATGGCAAGAGAGCTCAACGACACTGGATTCGCTGTCAGGGGAGGTAGAGAGGCTGTGAACGGGACGCGATAACCCAGAGCGATCACGGAAATCGTCCAGGCATCTTCCCTGAGTTGCTGCCACCTTGTCGCGCAACTTTGTAGGCATCCCCCCACTGGTGGACATGCAGGGGGACTGCCAACCCTAGCGTTTACGGTCTCGGCTGTTACCTCTAGGGTTCTTGTCTCCCCTGGAGGACTTCTTGCTCCTTCTGCTCTTGGCAGGAAAGGGCCAAGACACCTTCGGCTTCGCTGCAGTGGTCTTCTTCGTGTCCTTAGCTGGACGGGGCTGTTGAGCCGCTGGAGGTTTGTAGGGCCTCGATGTCAGGGCCCTATGGATGAGGGAATCCTGGTTGGACTTCCTCCACCTCTCAGCGGTAAGCTCCACGTCCTTAGGCTCAAACAAACTCTTACCGAACATGGAAGTGTCTGAGCCTGCAAACCTCCGAACTGGGAACCTTCTGGTGGAACCTCTCAGCCACAGCGTCCCGACATTTGAGAATCGTATTGGCCCACAAGCTCGAGACTTGGTGGGCCAGAAACTCAATGGCCCGTGTGCCTGAGAGTAAGAAAGTCTCCAGTGCCTTCCTGGTGCTTTCTTTGGAGAGGTCCTCAGACCGCACCAGGATGCCCAGAGACCCCAGCCAGATGTCAAGACACGAAGTTGCCTGCATGGCACTCTTAGCGACCTTCTCCTGGCTTAGGATCTCAGTGGCCGAGAAGGACAAGTGCCGGTTGGAGAGTCTCTCAAGAGGGACTCCCCCGGTGAGTTCTTCCACAGAGTGATGCATTGGAAGACCAAAACAAGACTCCTCATGGATCTCAAAGTACCTCCTCTGATGGATTCCAGGAGGAGGGAGGAGCTTGTTACCGGCGCTGGATCTGCTGGAGGAGGCAAGCTCAGAGAGCTGGCCCTCGACCTTGTCCCTGGCACTCTTCATCCCCTAAGACCAGGGCAAGGCTGCACTGGCCCCAGAGGGTTTCTGGGTGCCGTAGACGGGATCCAGGATCGTGTCATTACCTTCACGAGGAGGAATCTCAGGGTCTAGGATTCCGTTGAGGTTCCTCATGAGGGTCAGGACTTGCCAGAATGCGTGTTCTGACTCTTGGCGCTCTCCTCCTGAAGGACTGGCAGCGAAGTCTCCCGTCACTAGTGGCTCTTCCTGGGGGGGCCACATGGACATCCTCGGAGGGTCTAGATGGCTCCTGCCTGATCCTTGCTGACGATTTAGGAATCGTCTTAGAGTCCTTTGGTTCCCTCCTGGGAGGGATACCGGACTCGAGTAACGAAGGGTGCAGGCTCCTTTCCACCCCTGGACGAGAAGACTTCTCTGGGAGAGGTGGAGCTTCCCCCATTGGTGTGATGGGGGAATGGTCCGGCTCGTCCGACTCTCCTGAGGATGGGTAGTCCTCATCCGCAGGGGAGGGAGAGAAAGTCTGGGGGGGGGGGAGAAGGAGCCTTGTGCAAGGATCTACGAGGAGACAAAATAGGCCTTGGAGGTGTTTCCACGAGAGAGACTCCTCTTTTCCTCTTTAGGGGGGAGGAAGTTGCCACTGATTTGAGATCCATGTCAGAGAGGGCGGGCTTCATCGCCTGCACAAGAGCTCTGACTAGGGTACCGAACCAGGGCTGCCGGCTGACAGTTGCGCTGTCAGACACTCCCTCTGGAGGGAAGGGGATCGTTCGATCCCTTGGAGGAGTCGACAAATGCGGGTTCGCCTGTGAAGCTGAAAAGGAAGAGTCCTTAGACTTGTCCGGGAAGCGCCCCTCCTCCGGCGAGCACGCTGATCTGCGCTTGCGGGGAGGGGAACGAGATGAAGACCTGTCCGCCTGGCGAATTTCGCGCTGGAGGTCGCGTGATGGGCCCTGGCCAGGGTCGCGCGCGAAAGGATCGCGTGACACAGGAATCTGGTGCATGCGCGTGGGCGCGGGAGCGCGAAGGAGCTGGAGCGGGTGCGCGTAGGAGATGGCAAGGGCGTGTGGCGCGCAGGAGCCGGAAAGGGAGGCGGCCGGATGCGAGGACGCGCAGCATCCTGATGCGGCCCTGAAGGGCGCGAGAGAACAGGGGCGCCTGAGCGCGTATCCGGGAGAACCGGGCGAGGGTACGTGAGCGCCGGTTCAGGACAGCGCGAGGAAGGGATGGCACGTTGGCGCGTAGGTTGGCGCTGGTCCGACAGGACAGGCATACTCGCCTGTGGGAGCACTGGGCACGCAGGCGATCGTGGGCGCACATCAGGATGTGGATGCACTGGTGTGCGCTGCTGCGGTGGGCGAGCAGGACGCGCGGTTTGATGAGGCCGCACAGGTGTGCGCTGGAGGGTTGCATGAGGCGCCTTGATGACAGGAACGGGTCACGCAACCGGAGCGTCGCGCGCGGCTGGAACGCGTGCAGGATCGCGCGGTCTGGAAGGAGAGCCCTGGGGTGCCTGTGAGCGCCCGTGCGCTAGCTTAGGAGCCTCCTGGGCGGCGCGCTGTGATGTGGAAGCGTGCTGGCGCGTTGGCGAGCGCGTGAGCGCTGGGACTGGAACCGCGCGTTTGCGCGCTTCGCACGTAACTCCAGACAGGCGTAGCGAGTCCAGAGGAACCTGTGAGCGCCTGTGCGCTAGCGAAGGAACCTCTTGGACTGCGCGCAACGAGGAAGGAACCGGGGAACGCTGGGGCGCAGGTGGGCGCTGGCGCGCTGTCACAGGAACTGCCAGAGGGCGCCGAGGCGCAGAAGGATGTGGGCGCGCAGGGGAACCCTGGCGCGTAGCAGGAGCAGGGGCACGCATGCGCGTAGGTGAACGCTGTGGCGCTAAGACAGGAACAGCGGCAGCAGCAGGAGGGCGCGCAGGAAGAACCTGGCGCTTGAGGGCAAGAGATGCGGTTTTGCGCTCAAGACCCTTCAGCCCCGAAGGGCCCGGTGCCTGCGCAGTGGCAGGATCAGGTGGCGCCCCACGCGCATCTGGAACATCAGAGGGTGACGGCAAGTCAGCAGGTCTGGAGGGAGACTGGTCACTGTGTCCCGAAGGATGACCATCATCCGAAGGGGATCGCGAACGATCCCCGGAGAGGTCTAAGGTGGTAGCTGGCAGGATTGGCGAACGGCGAGTCGTCTCCTCCGCGGAGGACTGTGGCGACGACGAGCCGAAGAGGCGCCTCCTAACTCCCTTGTGATGGGATGGAAGGCCTCTACGGCGAAGGGGAGGACGAACCTTCCGCCTTATATGCCCACGAGGGGCTGTGGGATCAGCAGGCTGACCATCAAGAGGCCTCCGAAGAGGAGTTTCTGTAAGTGAACTCCCCCGAGGGGGAGAATCACCGGCAGGAGAGACCATAAGCCTTAGATCCTCTCTCGAAAGGTGTTCGGAGGGGGAATCTAAGCCGTCAGCTACCTCAGCAACAGGAACGGGGGTTTGACTTGACCCACGAGATGTCTCCGTCACAACAACGTCAACCACAGACAGAGGATCTATCCCTGCTGTAGTTGGCGATTGTTTGACAGCTGCACCAAGTTTGATCATGTCAAACGGGGCTTCCTTGGAGGGCGAACCCTGCAGCCCCAAGGAAGCCCAAAGCTGAAACAAATCACGATTAGACATATTCAAATCCTCCTCCGGGGGAGGAGGGGCAGCCGCCTCGCTATGGGAGGCGACTACCTCTCCCGCACCCCGGGATCGGTCTACAGCAATGCGGTCTACGCTACCACTCGCCGGCCTCTCGGAAGAGGCCGCTCGAGGGTGAGTTTCGGGGGAGGAAAGGGCTACGAAAGAAGAAGTCCTGGAATTTTCTTTCTTCAAAGAAGCCTCTGAAGGAGAAAGATCCCTTTTGGACTTTTTCTTCCGGCGCCGGGGAAACGTCTCCCACTGGGAGGTAGACCACTCCCTTCATTCTATACACACGTTACCACTATCACACCGCTGGCCCCTACAGTGAGGACATAAGGTGTGGGGATCGGTGTCGACCGCCGACATAAAGGTCCCACAAGGGCGGCCGGGAAGTCCAGGGCAAGTACGCATAGTAGTAGAGGCCAACTTCAAACACACTGAAAAAGAAAAAGCAAAAACAGATTAAATATGGCAGTCAAAGCGAGGGAGAGAGCACAGGTCTGTTCTCTTCCCGAGCCAAAAGTAAAGTGAAGCATTCACCGGTGTGTGTGATGGGGGGGGGGGTAGCTAGCCACCCCTACCTACCCCCCGCTAACTAGCGGCGGGGTAGTAAACCCTCGTTAAAACTTTTACGGCTCGTCATTCAGCTACGCCGAAGTAATTACCCCATGTACATAGCGTGGTTTGTATTTCAGTTACGGAACAAACAAAGATTAATGGCAGTTCAAAATAGGCGAGGAAGAGCGGTAAAAACCGTTCTTCATCCGAGCCAGAAGCACAATCACAGGTGTGTGGGTGAGAGAGGTAGCTAGCTAACCCCTACCCCCCTAACTAGCAGGATGGGAAGTTAACCCTTGCTAAATTCTAATGGCTCGTCCTACCAGCTTCGCCAAAAGTGATAGCCCTATATATAGCATTGGTTTGCATTCCAGTTACAGAACAATTTGATGATCACATACAATGTGGCCCCAGCATTCCATGGGTTGCTAGTTCTCTGTCATTTATAGAAGATACTATGAAGTTTTAGATACTCACCTACAGCACTGTAATAGCATCACTGATATTGAAAACGTTTATTTTTCCTGACTAAACAAAACAGTTATTTAATAGGAGTACTTCCTGCTTCGGCAAAGCCAGAATGGCACTGATCACCTCTCAGTCAGTAAGAATAGCCCTTAAAGGACTCGGGTAAATACTGTGTACGGTAGCTATGCAAAATCAAAAATTCTTCAAATTAATTTGTATTTATAATAACCTCGCAAACCTGATTCCTTCAACAGGAGTATGATTTCACCAAAGCTGGACACCCAGATGTTAAAATCTATAACAAGGTGTCAGTAGTTACCGGCAGGTAGTGGCGTAAGCCCTGCCCCACTGACAGATTACTGGGAAACCACTTTGACCTTCAGATCTAATGAAAGCATTATTCTGGCGCTTGTTCTAAGTGTAGCGTTGGAGACATGCGCTATGTTTTTTATGGAAAATCAACACACAATGGCACATACATACATACATATACCAAGGCACTTCCCCCAATTTTGGGGGGTAGCCGACATCAACAAATGAAACAAAAACAAAAAGGGGCCTATACTCTCTACGTTCCTCCCAGCCAATGGCAAGCCACGTTTTTTGTGGTCTTCAAATACTGTAGTTTTTGGCGTAGAAAGATTGCCCCAAAAACTGGTAGCATATTTGAATGATCCAAACTATCTTGTGAAGATGTTTTTTATTATCATTGCTTTTTTTACCTATAGTGTACCACAAACTGATGGTCATTATATACAACGATTTTGCATCACATACGCTTATAGACTGGTACAACTACTGCCAAGACGTGTCGATATTTTAACGAGGGAAAGCAAGAAGATTGGGAGACCAGGATATATCGACGAGATAGATGAGAGGAAGTTTGGAAAACATAAAAGGGATTTTGACGAAGGAAAAATCTATTTCTGGGGAGAGACCTGTGATGCCCGGTGAAAAGGGTCCTTCTTTACACATTTCTAATACTGTATAAATATACTAGAGAAAGATAAAAGCATGGAATGCAGAGGTTACAACCCTCGTGCGATCACCTTGTGGGTGTCGTATATTTAACAAGGGCGTGTGTAAACCACTATTCACAGGCTGTCTTCCATTTAGATAATCCCTTCATCAAAGGGGAGGGCCGTGACAGGCCCTAGAGAATACAGTTGGACTACCCCACCGACACCTACTATTTCTGCTCTACAGGTCATCCTTCTGTTTTCGTAGCAAGGTAAATGGGGTGTTTGGCGGGATTAAAACCAGGAAACACGAGAGACTTTTTTTAGGGTTGTCAAGGATTGTTTGGCAAAGACATTGGTTCCTATATTATTAGAATTCGTTCATCCCAAAACTACTGAACTATAATTTTGGACTATTGGAAGGCTTATTATAATATCAGGGAACAGTATCTTTGACATTGCACTGATAACCATAGCCTTAATTTTGTGAGTCCAGATGATCCCAGCGTACACACCAACAGGATCGAAATGCAGTGGCGAGCCCTAACAAGGTCTGTCCTACTGAAATTCGAAACACAGAAACACTTGTATGACAGTTACTTTGCTTTGTACATTGTCCATAAACATTTGAAGGATAAGGGGTGTAAACTGAAGGCATTCCTTGAATTAATCAAACGTATCTACCCACTCCATATCTGTCCAACAACTGTAACATCATTCCTTCCACATAGTGATTCTGTTAGTCCTGGTGTGTCACCCACATTCTATTCCTTTTACTTTGCTAATTGCTGGTCCATTTCCACCACTAAAAAATAAGCTGTCCCGTGGATAGAAGATGACACCATCTGAAGACTCTGACTTCAGTGACTTCGAGTAATGTAAGTACTGTACATCTATATTTGTTTCTGTTAATATATGTTATGGGATACAATTAGTAAATTTAATTCATTTGGACAAGTATAAACTTTCTTATCACTTGTAAAATCGATTTCCTTTACGAAATATGATCTGGTGTTACCTTATCAGAAGAGAAGCGGGTTGGGATGCAAACACAGGGTAAGCTAAGAATACGGCAGTCTAAGTTGGGGTCGTGGGGTGGTGTAAGGTCCCCGTAGGTTAGGATACGGCTCTTGGTCAGGAAGCATTTTTGTGTACAGGATTTATAGTACGACGGCCACGGCTTATGAACAACTAGAAAATTGGAAAGAAACTTCTATCTTCTATGTGTGCAAGAGGCCCAGGCCATATATGTACAAAGGCTCCATATAAATAAGTTATTTGGTAAGAAGGGCGCAAAAGCATATGATGAAAGTATCCTCTTGTATACCATTTACTCGTATCAATGAAACTACTGTACTCACGCCAACAGAAATGCAGGTCAAATTCGTTTGAACTATTTATGTGGGGAAAATTTGGAACCTTTGTATAACAAAGGCCTGCATAGAAAATGGTAATTTCCTTTGCATTTTCTAGTCGTTCATAAGATGTGGCTATCGTACTACAAAGCCTGTGTCTGTCATTCTGCCAAGCCTCTACACAAGAACACCACCTCCCCTAAGATTCCCCACCTAACCTAGCCTACAAACCTTGTCCATCCCTACTTAACTAATGAGGGGGGACTAACAGCATCATGCAACCTCCATTAGACTGCCGTATTCTTCACAAAATGCTTCACTCCCGGCATGGTAACACAATAAATTTCGTAAAGTTAATGTAATCTACGAGTAATAAGAGTCAACACTTGTTCCAACAAACAACATTTACCCCATAACATATAACAGAAGCAAATAAAGTATAGCTGTACTTTACTTCATGTTACTGAAGTCGAAATTTTTGAGTGATATCCATCTTTTCTATTGGTAGACGAGATGCACTGGCAATTAGCAATTATCCATCATAGGTACAGTTAAACGAATTTCACCAACAATACACTTTAAACAAATGCCAGAATAATTACCCAGGAGTCCTATCTTATATAAGTAAGTTGTAAACTCCTTACGCTCAGTAAACTTCACAACCATCAACATTTTTGGATTGATCATATTATAAAATGAATCACTAGTTTCTTCGCTCTTGGAGCGATGCATTGTCATCTTCGCACCTCGGGGCTAAGAAAAGGGGGATGTATGTATGATAGCGGCCACCTGTATGTATGATTATGTAATACTAGGCAGGCAGTTAATTCTAATAGCCTGGCCTTCTCCATCATAAGACTCAATACTACGCAGTACTCTAGAAGTTTTATTCCAGCTGTTACCAAGTTGTGGAATGATCTTCCTAATCGGGTTGTTGAATCAGTAGAACATCAAAAGTTCAAAGTTAGAGAAAATGCTTTTTTGTTGACCAGGCGGACATGAGTCTTTTTATAGTTTATATATGACATATTTGTTTTTGACGTTGTTAATAGTTTATATATGACATATCTCTTTTGACATTACTTTTTTTAGAATGGTTTATTGTTAATTTGTTCTCTTCAGTTATTTATTTCCTTTCCTCACTGGGCTATTTTTCCCTATTGGAGCCCCTGGGCTTATAGCATCTTGCTTTTCCAATTAGGGTTGTAGCTTGGATAGTAATAATAATAATAATAATAATTCAGAATACGGCAGTAGAAGAGGGTCGCAGGGGGGTGTTAACCCCCCGTTAGGTAAGTATGTAAGGACACGGCTTGTAGGTTAGGTTAAGGGGGAAAATTTAGGTTAGTTGATGTCAATTTTCAATCCAAATGGGAGGAACTGGCCGCTGATATACAAAGGCTACGAAAAGGGCATCTCCGACCCACACTTGACGCTACCATTACTCTGAATCTTATAAATATTGAATTTTGATTGGATAAAAAAAGCTCTCCAGCAATTTCCCCGGGTAAAGCAGGGCCCTATTAATCTGTTTCAAATTATTGCGCCCGCCGATTAGTTCATGGTCAGCCGGTGTGACGGTCTGAACGATCCCCCGGTCTCAGAATTCTCCTTGATAATGTGCGCATGCGCGAACATTACAGTTTGCCAGTGCATACGAGGTTGATGTTTTATTTTCCTGTAATGTTAGCGTGCGCAGCTCAACATTACCGCTTGCCAGTACATACAAGCTTGATGTTTTATTTTCATGCGAGCGAAGCGAGCTAATGGCGGAAAATAACCATTATACTACGTCAAGGAGAATTCTGAGACCGGGGTATCGTTCAGACCGTCACACCGCAAAAGCACTGCTGAATTGATGAAAACCTCATCTACAGGGAATTCTAGGAACTACGGGACCTAGAAACTGCGTGTCAGGGTATAGAACTCATTCGACTAATAACTTTAATGGAAATTTTTTATTTTCAAAATAATTCTTTACCTATCTAGAACATTCCGAACTGTTTTTATCGCATACAAGTTTGCGACAGGGTTGAAAATAGGCGAGTTAATCAAGATAATGTAATTCAACGTCGCAAATCTCACACTGGACTTGAAATTTTGATGATTTTCAAAATAATTCTGTATCTCTCTAGAACATGCCGAACAGTGTTTATCCCGTACAAGTTTGCGATAGGGTTGAAAATAGGAGCATTAATCAAGAAAATTTTATTCAGGCGTCACAAATATCACACTGGACTTGAAATTTAGATGATTTTCAAAATAATTCTATATCTATCTGGAACATTCCGAAAATTTAATCCTATACAAGTTTGCGATAGGGTTGAAAATAGGCGAGTTAATCAAGATCATTTAATTCAAGCGTCGCAAATCTCACACTGGATTCGAAATTTTGATAATTTTCAAAATAATTCTATATATTTCTAGAATATTTCGAACATTTTTTATCCCATACAATTTTGCGTTACGGTTGAAAATAGGAGAGTTAATCCAGAAAATTTAATTAAAGTGTCATAAATCTCACGCAGGACTCAATTGGAAATTGATTTATACTCGATATACCCTATATAGGATATCTTCGACCTACTCTTCGCACTACGCACAACACTAAGCCTAAGCTTACTCTAACCTGCCTAAAAGCATATGACACCTAGCTAAACTAAATATTTAGTTGGAATATGAAGTATCAACGTAAATTACAACCTAAATTTAGCTAAATCAGAAAGAAAAAATACGACTTTTACGACCCAGGTTTGGGTCCACACAAGTTCCATCTGACAGGATCGCCTTAATAACCTCATGACAGCTTACCCAAATGTGCCTTGTCCTATCTTATCGAGCTTCTCGTATTTTGTGACTTCGTCGCAAAAGGGGAAGATAAGATCTTCGTAGTTCTTCTCTCTGCTTCCCATCATCATCTTGGTTCTTCTCGGCCAATGTCAAATCTTGTCAACAAGAAGCTTGTTTTGGTTGTTTACTTCGGTCAGGTTTGCCAACATTTCCTTGAAGCGATTATAGTCAGATTTTATAATATATCAATTTTGCGTGAATATATAATTGTTAAAATGATAGATATATATATATAAATTCTATCTATTGTATTATGCTAAGGATAAGTTACTATTTTCTTCTTTATATAGAAAATTATGAACTCTCAAATGTTGGCTATTCTGATGTATATAAACAGATTATAGTCAGATTTTACCATATATTAATTTTGCATGAATATATAATTGTTAAAATGATATATAAATACATAAATTTTTATTTATTATGTTATTTCGAAAAGAATTTACCATTTTCCTCTATATAAAGAAAATTATTAACTACCAAATGTTGGCTATTCTGATGTATATAAACAGATTATAGTCAGATTTTACCATATATTAATTTTTCGTGAATATATAATTGTTAAAATGATAGATAAATATATAAATTTGTATCGATTTTGTTATAACAAGAAGAATTTTCTATTTTCCTCTTTATATAGAAAATTATGAACTCCCAAATGTTGGCTATTCTGATGTATATAAACAGATTATAGTCAGATTTTACCATATATTAGTTTTGCATGAATATAGAATTGTTAAAATGATAGATAAATATATAAATTTTATCTATTTTCTTATGCCAAGAATAATTTACTATTTTTCTCTTTATATAGAAAATTATGAATTCCCAAATGTTGGCTATCCTGATGTATATAAACAGATTATAGTCAGATTTTATTATATATTAATTTTGCATTAATATATAATTGTTAAAATGATAGATAAATATATAAATTTTTATCTATTTTATTATTCAGAAAAGAATTTACTATTTTTCCTCTTTATAAAGAAAATTATGAACTCCCAAATGTTGGCTATTCTGATGTATAGGCCTATACTTATTTTAACCCTACTTTAAACTGTTTAATAGATATTCAAGGTTTATTATATTCCTGGACTATATTGATTTAAGAAATAGATTATTTTTTCTAATATAATTAAACTAATATAAAAAATGTTTGGTATTACCAACAAGTAACTATTTCCAGTTCTCTCATATATGGTAATTTTTCTGTATTAGGCCTATCAACACCATGATCTATAGGCCTATGTAAGGAAGATATGTAGCCATCGAAGCCTATATATGTATAGAACCTTCTCGAGAAATTTAATAAGATAGTTCCATATATGTATATTATACATTTACTATATATATATATATATATATATATATATATATATATATATATATATATATATATATATATATATATATATATATATATAAATATATATACATATATATATATATATATATATATATATATATATATATATATATATATATATATATATATATATATATATATATATATATATATATATATATATATATATATATATATATATACTCACAAAACTGTGTTTATCAAGTTATTACTAGTTAATATAACTTTATAATTCCTTTAATATTTGAGGTTTAAATGAAATGTAATTAACGATTTTTAAATATTCTATAGAAGAAAATGGATAATGGAAATTTTTCAAATTTCAGAGATCCTTAAATATTAGGATAATGACTAATTAAGGGACTGGGGTTCAATCCCAGTATGAGGTTAAAATCTATTTCTATTTGAGCACGATATTGTGTCGATTTTCATCCATACACACACACTCTCTCTCTCTCTCTCTCTCTCTCTCTTAGATCAAACCATTTAAAGGTTTAAAATCCACTAATGAATGGCAGAGGCAAGGGACAGTGACATTGCCCTATCAAGCAGGACAATGTTCTAGAGACTGGCCATATATATGTATTATCAACGCCAAAGCCACCTCTCCACCCAAGCTAGGACCAAGGAGGGCCAGGCAATGGCTGCCGATGACTCAGCAGATAGACCTGTAGGCTCCCCCAAAATCCCCTTCATTAGCTCACAAGGATGCTGAGGTTGCAGCAACCAAAGGAACTAACAAGTTTGAGCAGGACTCGAACCCCAATCTGGCGTTCACCAGTCAGGGATTTTACCGCATCGGCCACCACAACCCTTGTCTAGTCTTGGGTAGTATCATAGCCTCTCTACCATGGTCTTCCGCTGTCTTAGGTTAGAGAATCTCTTATTTGAGGGTGCACTTGGGCACACTATTCCATGTGTCCTTATTTCCTTTTCTCACGAGGTTATTTTTCCCGTTGGAGCCCTTGGGCTTATAGCATCCTGTTTTTCAAACTAAGGTTGTAGGCTGCATAGCTAGTAATAATAATATTAGTTCAGGCAGTAAAGCCCTTATTGTTGTTAAGATTATGCAGAGGGCTGAAGGGACCAGTGTCAATCGAATTCTCTTGTCTGGTTGGAGATATATAACTGTTCTGGAGAGCATTGCTGTCCGGCGGAACCTATTTCTTGACCCACAACCAAACCTGGGTTGCATTCGGAATGTTCCCCTTTCCATCGAGTTATCCTTCTTCATCCTAGAAATCGACCTGGCTGCAATGCTATCCTTTGGGGATAAAGTCGAATCCTGTGAGAATGCAGGGATGGCACGGTTGTCCTTTAATAGTCTTAAAGAGTTTAAGTTCTTGGCTTTACCATAAGACCACTTAAAAGTTTCAGTCGTCTGAATGGACATATGTGCAGTTTCTTCCTTTCAAACTATCCATTCAAGCTTCAGCTACCATGCTGAATGATTGATATGTTAACACTCATTTGGAAGAATAGTCATTAACCCATATAGGCTTTCCTCGGTGATATATACATCATGTTTTCAGCCGACAAAGGAACCCCTTGAACCAACAAAGCAGCAGGACTTTTGACATCTCTATCAAGGAGCAAGATTGGTCTTGAGGATAGGCTCCAAAGACCCTACGACCTAAACTTTGGTGTCGAAGACGGGCTTCAATAACTTGACATTTTTTTGTCAAGTTACACGCATATATATTCTTTTCAATAACCTTAATGGTTGTCTGGTACCCAAAGGATAATTTAGTTTTACTCTGAGGACATTTTGAGTATTCATTACTTTATGATTTGACTGACCATATTAGTCTCAGAATAAGGAAGTTCAAGTTTTTATGAACTATTCATGTAAAAGTTCCTTTAAATCTTTACCTTATGTACCTATTAAACCTTTGCTTACGAGCTATGGCGTTTCATAATTTAGCTTTGCACATCCTGTTAGGATGGTCTTACAAGAATTGCAAATCTTGTGAATAATGCATAGAATATGTTAAAGTGATAATCAATTTTAACTAAATCCCTTTTCAATTTTATCTAATCCACAAAATGTTATGAGAATCTAAGTTGAATTATCAAGTAAACCTCTAATATTAATTATATATTAATTTGGATCCCTTCCTTAGGGGTAACTCAAATATCTACATATCTCAAGCTCTTTTGTACAGGAGATTTTTGAGTTAAAAAACTGAATTCCTGATCGTTGTTTGTACATACAATTCAAGCGACTCTTACCACTTTTATTTTTTGTGCTGCTGAAGTGAACAATTCTCTATCTAAGGTAAGATCCTTAGGCAATTCTTAAAATAGTTTAGCCATAGAATAGTTCTCTCTATCGCGCTCATATAATATTATCTTAACATAAATATTGTCCCGAACACTGAGTTGGTATTGGTATCGACAAATCCAATATAGAACGATCTACTTAACCGAACTAGATGAGAGATTGTAATTTGATATTGAAGGAACAGTATCATTAATATGCATAATCTGAAAGTAGAACTGCACCGCAAAATATAATCTGAATCATGCCCATGGTTGGTGTTCTCCGGAATCAGCTTTTCTCTACTTACCGCCAGGGACATAGCAAGTTGGTGTGGGGGCATGGTGATCTCGCAGATATGGGTTCACGGCAGTGAGAAAAACTTTATTTTACTTTAAGCCTGGGAAGTCTACACTTTGAAATTAATAGTATATCATCATTTGAAAATAAGTTTCGTGGAAATTTGATTTTTAAACTAAATTAAACAATTTCATTACAACCTAAAACTCACATACTATCTATTTTTCAAATGTAAAGCTTGGCAAAAAAATATAAAACTTATCTTCCACCTGGTTGCTCATTCATCTGAGGCCTTAATATATATACATACATATACCAAGGCATTTCCCCCAATTTGGGGGGGTAGCCGACATCAAACAAATGAAACAAAAATAAGGGGACCTCTCCTCTCTACGTTCCTCCCAGCTTGACAAGGGACTCAACTGAGTTCGGCTGGTACTGCTAGGGTGCCACACCCCACCCTCCCCTGTTATCCACCACAGATGAAGCTTCATAACGCTGAATCTCCTACTGTTGCTACCTTCGCGGTCAACAAAGTCACCGGAGGAAGCAACAGGGCCTACCGGAACGGCGTCACAATCGCTCGCCATTCATTCCTATTTCTAGCACGCTCTCTTGCCTCTCTCACATCTATCCTCCTATCACCCAGAGCTTCCTTCACTCCATCCATCCACCCAAACCTTGGCCTTCCCCTTGTACTTCTCCCATCAACTCTTGCATTCATCACCTTCTTTAGCAGGCAGCCATTTTCCATTCTCTCAACATGGCCAATATGTATTGTATATAAAAATTCTTGTCTTGAATGAATTTAATTTTATTTTAAAGCCAACCTGAATCCAGTGAAGAGTACAGTATACTGCAAATAAACCATATTTGGAAATTTCCTATTTTCAGTACAGTGATGTGGCAAATTATTACAAAACAACATATTTTATTGCAATTTGATATCTACATTACCATAATGAGTACTTTGGATTCTTATTCAACAAAATACACTTACTGTACTTCTTAAGGCACATTTAAAACATTATTGTTTGACCTTGAAGTCTGCACAAAAAAATATGCAAAAATATAATTTCTTAAATAAGGACAGTCACAAATTAAGATTCAATCTAATATTTGCTATAGAGAAAAGTACTCTGAAAATTAATTTGAAGAATATAACGTCTTATCTTTGTTTTGCAGTTCAAATATCAAATAAATTGTACTTCTTAAATATATTTACCAACCGATAGACACGCACGATCACTTATAAAAAAAAAAGCTTAAATATAAATACAGTGAAACCTTTGGATACGAAAGTTTCTGTAGACAAAAAAACTAATTTTACGAAACGACATACCAAGATTTTTACACCTCATATTACGAAAAAATACTCAGGATACGAAACGGCATTCGCGCGGTTATTGAATGATTCAAATGTAAATGGTTCTATTTCATTACACGAAAAAATCATGTTACGAAAGCCACAGCGGAACGAATCAATTTCGTATCCTGAGGTATCACTAATAAAAAGATGCATCCACATAAAAATGCTCCTATTTCACTCAAGTAAAGAATGACTTTAAGCAAAGGCAGTGTAATATTCACATAACTATAAGGAGAGTTATTTGCCTAAAAGAGTGCATAGAGTCAGTAGGGATTATATATTATACATTGCAATCAATAATGCAGATCAATAGCCACTTATTCGCAGTACGAACAACCCACCTAAACTATAGATATTGCGCAGTTCTTTGTGAACATTTAACATTCAAAATATCAATGGATGTAAAAAGCATTTAATAACAGTGATGAAATCATAATGTAAACGAAGGTATACTATACAATACCATAAATACGGTACAGCGAATTCCTGCCTATGCCAACTCACAGTGTCCCTTCAACCTTAAAATCCTTGATGGGAACTTTAATAACTTTTTCTAGCACCCATTCTTGAACCTCACTTAAGAACAGAACCTAAGAACCAACTTTATGAATAGTAATAACTCTGAGGTATTGAAATGACTGATAATTCATTGGAATAATTATATAGCAAAAGAAAACACACACCTATCAGTCAAAATGTTAGCACACCTATTTGTAAAATTTGAAATACAGTACTTTATAAACAATGTCAAATGCTATTAGATAATACAAACAGTGTTAATTTAGGACGGAGATTTAAATTTCCTCTTTTTATCCACTATATTTTTCATATCAAATTGACAGTGTTTGAATATTAATTACTAAATGATCATCTGCCTTCCAAAAACCTCATAAGATTCGCTTGTGTATGTATACCTTCAAAATTCTTAAGGGGACTTCAATCACTGTTTATGGGAGGACATTCCATCAATTATTTTTTCTATGTAGTCTCAAAACAATTCATATCCACTCAAGGCAAGTATAATTTATTCCCTGTGAATTAATTTCTTAATATATTGTCTAACAATTGCTCTTATCTATAATGAACTCTGTCTCAGTTTCAAGCAAATCTTCATGGCAAGGAGTTCCTTCATTACAATTAACAATAATCGATTCAAGTGCAACAATTTCTTCAGCAACTCATTTCTTTTTGTGAACATTGAACAAAAATCTAGACAAAAAAACCGGGATACTGTGGCGAGAGCTGATGATATGCAATGCCATGAAATAAAAGCTTCCAACTAAGAAACATATGAGATGAAATTAAAGATGGAATGTTATATGTCAGCTTTTAACTTACAATAAAACGGATCTGATTAACTTATAAAACAAAGCGGAGAGCTCGGGCACTCTCAGTTTACGCAGTAAATTACGAGAATTCTCTACTAAACCACTTCAATAGTCCGAGTCACTATCACTATCATCATTCCTCCTTCCTCCGCGGATTGTCTTTTTCCGCTGGACGTCCATATTCTGTCCTCCTTTCGAATTGAACGACGGCGGGGATAAAAGATCTCCGTTATACTCGATGACGTCGGCACGAGCAATTCTCCATTCCATCACCTCGGTTGTGAAATCATCGCAGTTTCCTAGATCGGTGAATCCCACGATGAAGTCCTTTGTTTTGCCGTTCTTTACCAAGCAGATGGTTGGCAGGACTCGGATTTTAAGTCGGTCTGTAAAGATAACGTATTTCATTATTCCGCCACGTCTCGTAAACAGATGCGCTTTTCCATAAAGAAAAATGTTGATACAGTACTGGTTAGTAATGATTTATAAAGAGTACTTTAGCACATACATATCTGAATTTTCTTTTTACATACATACATATACCAAGGCACTTCCCCAAATTTTGGGGGGTAGCCGACATCAACAAATGAAACAAAAACAAAAAAGGGGACCTGTACTCTCTACGTTCCTCCTAGCCTAACCAGGGACTCAACCGAGTTTAGCTGGTACTGCTAGGGTGCCACAGACCACCCTCCCACATTATCCACCACAGATGAAGCTTCATAATGCTGAATCCCCTACTGCTGCTACCTCCGCGGTCATCTAAGGCATCGGAGGAAGCAGCAGGGCCTACCGGAACTTTTTACTAAGGATTAAGTATACTAAACTACTCCACTGATTTTACTGTTTTGTCAGTTAAAGTTTGAGGCAACAAAACATTATACAGTACCCTACACTAATAATACATCAGGTGAATTTTGTATTAAAAACATAATACAGTATGTTGTGCTGCACCACAATTATGCATCCTTATATTATTGAATTTTCAAGTAATAGATTGCAATGAGTTATTGATGGGCACCTTAGAGAGTATAGATATATATCTAGCGTTCCCTAGAATAGTGTTCTAGGCCCATTACTTCTCATACTATACACACCCCATATAGGATTTGGCCTAGAAAACAAGCTTGTTGCATATGCTAATGGTGCTGCTTTCTTTGGGTCAATTCTATCTCCTAAATGTAGATCTTAGGTTGCTAAATCCAGTAATAGTAATTTAGCTAAAACTAGTGCATGGTGCAAATTATGGGGCATGAAGCAGAATCCTAACAAAACTCAAAGTATGATTGTAAGTAGGTCGAGGACAGTGGCTCCTCAATATCCAGATCTCTGCATTGATGTTTCTTTGCCTATACAAAAGTAATTCATTATAATAATAAACATATGCTTCAGGACTATAACATTCAATATACCACTAAGCAATTTTAAAATAATATTGAGCTAATAAGAAACCAACCAAACTATCTCTCAGCTTGATATTTATCCCCCCAAAAATTTAAAAATGGACAGATAATGGGAGCTAGCCTAAGTAATAGCTGCCACACGTCACATCATTTTAGCTTATCAAACAAAGAAAACAAAAGGCATGCACACGCTTAACTCTAAAAAATCACAGACCCTAATCCATTGAAGCTAGGTTAACATTTGACACAGTCAGCTAAAAGATGGATTCCTACATACATCATCTACAAAGGCACTTCCCCCAATTTTGGGGAGTAGCTGGCATCAAACTAATGAAAAAAAGGGGACATTTCCTCTCTACGTTCCTCCCAGCCTGACAAGGGACTCAACCGAATTCAGCTGGTACTGCTATGGTGCCACAGCCCACCCTCCTATGGAAGACAAATGAATAGGTAGCATTGCTATCTACCTCGGAATTAGTAGTGCTTCTCATGCGACGTGTTGTCTGCTAGTACACTATCTTAGCATAGGGGATACTATGACAGGTTCTAGACTCGAGTTATGTTTCAAAATGGGCTCAAGTTCCTGGAGAGGGAACATCGTTTGGAGCTACTCTTGGGCCTAGGTTGATCCACAGAAGGGGAAGGGTCCGAGCTGTTCAGTCAAAGATCTGATTAAAGGATGAGTGATAGCCTTTGCATTACTATAAAGGCTGAGAGGAGCTCTCTCGACAAAGTAAGAACAGCAATCCATTGCACAGAAGCTCTGATTGGAGAAGTATCCCCTCTACAATGCTACAAACAAAACATGGCTAGTTCTACCAGTACCTAGAAGAGGAGCATCAGCAACTCCGGACACCACCTGGCGTGTGGCACTTGGGAAACACCTGGGTTACCTTAAGGCCGATATCGTCAACATACTGTTGAGTAATCTGTCACATACATATACCAAGGCACTTCCCCCAATTTTGGGGGGTAGCCGACATCAAACAAATGAAACAAAAAAGGGGACCTCTCCTCTCTATGTTCCTCCCAGCCTGACAAGGGACTCAACCGAGTTCGGCTGGTACTGCTAGGGTGCCACAGCCCACCCTCCCCCGTTATCCACCACAGATGAAGCTCCATAATGCTGAATCCCCTACTGCTGCTACCTCCGCGGTCATCTAAGGCACCGGAGGAAGCAGCAGGGCCTACCGGAACTGCGTTACAATCGCTCGCCATTCATTCCTATTTCTAGCACGCTCTCTTGCCTCTCTCACATCTATCCTCCTATCACCCAGAGCTTTCTTCACTCCATCTGTGAAGAAATCTGTACACCAGGTAAATGGGTATACCCTCCACACGCCAGCAACTACCAACTACATCTCACCAGACACCCGGTAAGCCATAGGCTTGTCAGTCGTCAGGACCCAGTTTGCAGAACCTTCTCCATTCCAAGTGGTCCAAATACATTTGCTGTCCCTCAATCTCTTGAACAGATGATCCCCATTTCTCAATTGCCATCTTAATATTGTCCCTCCATCTAACTCTTAGGTCTTCCTACGGGCCTTTTACCATCTGGTACCCATTCTAGAAATTGTTTTGGGTATCTGATCTTACATTCGAAGCTGGCCCTCTTCTATCAAATCTAATATGCTCTCAATACCAAATTAATTTCTGTTATCATTTCTTAATTTCTGCTAATTGCAATTTGCTTTTGGTTCCAATTTTGAAGGCCCATGATTCATAACTGTATATTAAAATTGGTCTCAATATTGATGTATACATAAGCACTTTTACTCTTTCACCAATTACCTTGTTAAAAGTTTAACAAACTATTCTAACTTTGCTGACATCATACTCCTATTAAGGAAGATAGTTTGTATTTATGTAGGAGCAATTAATTTACAAATCATAAGATATTGCAATTTCATTGTTGCTTAACCCTTTAACCCCCAAAAGGACATACTGGTACGTTTCACAAAAGCCATCCCTTTACCCCCATGGACGTACCGGTACGTCCTTGCAAAAAAAATGCTATAAAATTTTTTTTTTCATATTTTTTATAATTTTTTGAGAAAATTCAGACATTTTCCAAGAGAATGAGACCATCCTGACCTCTCTATGACAAAAATTAAGGCTGTTAGAGCAATTTAAAAAATATATATAGCAAAATGTGCTCGAAATTTAACCTTACCTTGGGGGTAAAAGGGATAATATATTGCAATTTCATTGTTGCTTAACGTTAAAATGCCTCACCTGCTAGGAAAGGTGCTTTCTCTCCATTTATCTTGCAGAATTTTGTTTCGATATGATTTTTGGCAAGAATCTTCAAATGCTTATCGACTATCTTGCAACGTTCAAACTGGTCCCTGTAGAAGTGACACACCACATTACCGGATTTCTTCGTTACCTCAAAGAACTCTTTCTCGTCGCTCAGTTCTGAATATTCGCTATGACCCTGATGGTAGAAAAATATGAAAGTGAAACATAGTGAATAGTCAGCATTTGGCATTATTATTATTATTATTACTAGCCAAGCTACACCCCTAGTTGGAAAAGCAAGATGCTATAAGCCCAAGGGCTCCAATAAGGAAAAATAGCCCAGTGAGGAAAGGAAATAAGAAAATAAATAAATGATGAGTATAAATTAACAATAAATTAAAAAAACAGTAACAACGTCAAAACAGATATGGCCTATATAAACTATTAACAATGTCAAAAACTTCTTGTAAAGTTCAAAATCTAAGTTCACATTTCTTGCATAAAACTAAATAGTGCTGCACAAGGTATTTACATAATGTAAATGTATATAAAACATTCTAGGAGATACCACAAATTTTAAAAGCAATTTGCCTTTTACTTAACTATACAAGCCTGAGTCCGTGAGTTCTTTAATAGGAGATTTACACTTATGAGGAAAGAAATTCCTATAACTAAACTGGCTGGTTTCTAACCCGGGAAATGTAAAAGCACTATGGTCCTGTGGGGAAACGGTAGTGATGATTCTTTTCAACATCTTAATCATCTGACCACGAAGATGTTGCATGAGTTACGCTAGGTCCCTATTTATCATTATTATTATTATTATTATAAAAAAAACCCTCAACCTTTAATAGAAGACTTATCCTTAAGGGGGAGGAAGACCTTGTACCAACCGTGTGTCACACAATTGTACATAATTATTTTGTATATACTATGCTTGTATCTGCGCTCTTCCCTCGCACTAAAAAGAACCTGAATGATCATGTCTCCAGTTTTGCTCTGTAACATTGTCTGTCTCTCGAACATGTTATGTCCTGTTGCCTTGAGGTTTTGTATATAAAGGAGAGTGTTCCTTAATAAAAAACTCAGTTGATTGCATCCTGCCTTTGAGTTCACAACCCTCTCTCGGCTCCGTCACAACCTTATAACCATAATAGATGGCTCAAAATCCTGTGATGTCAATACAGTACTCTCGAACTTGATGGAGGTGTGGAAGTATTGATTCCTATCCCCTCCCAACACTAGATAATTCACATGGGTTGGGATAGGATTCTGTTCGCTGACAGACGGTTGAGAAAAAACCCCATATCCTCAGGATATTGTCACAATGTTTGACCAACTATTAGGCAAAACGTATCCCACATTCCACCCATCCTCTTCTTCTCAAAGAGGATGGGGGTGATACTTCTATAACTTGGTCTAAAAAATAATACTTCTATGAAAAAAAAGTTGCTCAGTATGGAAGCTTACACACATTGACATACGATCCTGCAAATGACGAAACTACCACAGCACCTCAAGAAAGTGGAAGGAAGAGAGGCAACGGGCTAGACACTATCTTTTATCCTAGACTAATGATGCAACCGTTATCTCAGATGAGATGCTTATTGTCACGTATGGAGCTAGGTAAACTAGATAACCTGCTGACCAGCTACCACAGGTCCCAATGAAAACGTGTATATAAAGACCTGTGGACATACCCCTATGGATAATGGGCTGTAAAGGTTGCCTGGCTCTTCCAGACTATAGCCTTTAACACTTGCATCACTGACAGGTTCTTCCTGAAGGCTAGGGTGATTGCGTCCGAGGTGGTACCCTCGTAGAAGCGAATTTCTTTGGCTTAGTGTTGAACTGGAAGGAGAAAAATCTCATTTGGTCTTCTTTTTCTTCTTGTCAAATTCCTCCCAATGGAAGACCAACCACTCCCTACACTCCTCGCAAGGGGAAGACTGTAAAAAAGTCATGCAAGCTGCAAGCAAGGCATAAACCATGGCGATCCACATTAGGCTTCCTCATGAAAGTCCAAAGTCTTCCAGGAATTCCAGGGCTGGACGGCATGCCCCCATGGTTTTTCTATTACAGGAACACACACAATCAAACTACAAAAAAGAAAATGGATTATCAAGCCAAGTTTGTTGACTGAGAGTACATCTGTACTACTTGGAGGCTAAAGTCAAAGTGGCTTCTCGGTAAGATAGCTGGGAGGCGGGGCTTCCCCCGCTACTAGCCAGTAACTACCGACACCACGTTATAAATTTTAACAGCAGAGTTTCAAGCTTTGCCGAAATCATACTCCCATTAAAAGACGAAGGTTTGCATCTGTGTAGGAACAAATTAAGGTAATTTCAAACATCAATTTGCAATGATAATACTTCAGTAAACATCCACTAACTATGGCTTTAGATTTAGCCTGTTTTATCAGTTTTAGGTCTTATTCTAGTCAGATGAATATACAAAAACCAGCGAAAGAAATTTGAATACCTTGTAATCAGTTAACAAGCAAAAGTATTATATTAATCATTGGGTGAATAATAATGAATAATGATCAGAGACTGCCATACAAGTGAATAATGCTAAGGAAATTATCAGAACTTTCAAGATTTAAATTGGAAAAGTACGACTGCACTATACTTTTTATACTTAATGCCGTTTTCCTTCCACAATCTAATAATCTTTATGTAATTTATATAAAGCATAACTTGTAAATTAAATTATAGCAAGGAGCAAAAAATATGAATTCTTACCAAATATAAACATAAATTAGAGCACACATAAAGGACACTCAAAAAAGGTATGGACTTACATTAGCTATCCATTCTTCTTTCATTTTCTGTCGCTTTTTCAGCGCAACTAATCTATCTCTCCTTATGGCATCCAAATCCTCGGAATCGAGGTTATCGAGCCTTTCAATTTCGCTGTCGAGCTGCCGTTCAATAATTTGTGTGGCAGCTATCAACTGTTGTTCCACCAAAGCCTCGGGATTCATTCCTGCCATTATTCTGAAAGAAAAAACCAACAATTTAAATTGTGTGATGAGCTACACCAAATGTTCTTATTACAATCAACACTAATGAATTTTAATTAACTTGAGCTTTTAAAATCACAAAGAAAGAGCAGTTTAAATCTTTAACAAGGAGGTTGAACCACTGTCACTCTGACCTCGTCCTTTAATATTATTATCATTATTACTTGCTAAGCTACAACCCTAGTTGGAAAGGCAGGATGCTATAAGCCCAGGGGCTCCAACAGGGGGCCCTCAAGACAGAGACCTCTAACTCAAGACAGAGAACTCTAACTCAAGACAGTGGAAGACCATGGTACAGAGGCTATGGCACTACCGGATGGTCTACTAAACCTGGAAATGTCAAGGATATTTGGTCCTGTACAGGAGCAAAAGTGATTACTTAACATCCTAACGACCTGAGCATGATATCATATATCCTTACCACGAGACTAGCATGCGTTCATTACTTACTTACTGAAGTGTCGTGCCTAAGACATTGACAGTCACTCGCTTCCACCTCTCCCTGTCTCTAGCCATTTGTGCTTAATTCTTGCTCCTAGATCAAAACCTTTGGATAGGTCGCAATGGGAAGTCTACAAATATTGCGGCTGAAAACTAAAGCGAAGAGTCTCTGGCCAACACGCACCATCTACTGTTAACTACTGTACAGTACCTCGTTACAGAGGTCAGTGGCCATTCTAGCTCAGGTGCTAACATTCACAATTTTAAAGGACGAAAGATTTGTATATGTGTAAGAACAAACGCATAAGAGTACAATATTGGTCAGGCGTTCGGCACTGATAGAATGTATGAAATCTCTTCAGACACAATATTTTGCACCCCATAATCTAAGCACAATGACTAATAATATTATTATAATTATTACTAGCTAAGCTACAACCCTAGTTGGAAAAGCAGGATGCTGTAAGCCCAAGGGCTCCAACAGGAAAAATAGCCCAGTGAGGAAAAACAAAAAAATCAATATACAGCTATACAAGAGAAGTAATGAACAATATTTTAAAAACTATAACAACATCACATTAGATCTTTCATATATAAACTATAAAACTTGAAAAAAAACAAGATTAGAAATAAGATAAAATAGTGTGCCCAAATATCTTAGATACTTAACCCTGTAAATATGTAATACCTTAAATTTCTAACAAATACATGCACCATGTTTTTCCATTTATTATTGTTTTTTATCCATTTCTGACCATGGATATATAAGCAAACCACCAGTTTGAGTTTTCCTATGCTCCCCTATATAAAATACAATTAATGGGGGGCCCCAGTAGGAAACCAGTGTTTTTGAGAGGATAAAACACCAAAAAATGATTTGCAGAAATAGCACTGGTCAGAGTTGCATAATAAACACAAGATAACCAGGTGGAAAAATGGTATATACTGTATGGTTCATTAAAGTATCATAATTTGCTATAATCTAAATCATGTCCCCTCAAATAGTTTTTACTACACTCTGGCTCTCTTTGCTCGCAATTACAGTTTCATGGGGGAACCTTTGTAGTTTAGGGGTGTATGTGTGATAGCGGCCACCTATATGTATGATGACAGCTGACTAAGAATACAGCAGCATAAGGGGGTCGCAGGGGGTGTTAGCCCCCCCCGTTAGGTAAGTAGGTAAGGACACGGCTTGTAGCTTTGGTTAGGGAGAAAGTTTGGTTTAGCTGGTGTCCACATTTTATGCTCGCTGGAGGAACTGGCCGCTGATGTACAAAAGCTCCGTAGTTTGTTGGGACAGACTAGAAAACCACATTTCAAAAGGGAAATAGAAACAAAAACATCATCTAACCTTACCTAGGAGTCGTATCCTTACCTACCACAGAGCTACACACCTTGTGACAACCCCCCTAGATTACCCTGTCCTAATGAACTACATTTGCCCCGAACCCTATTTCATAAGGGTGACAGACATAGATACAACTTACCATAAAAGAAATTAGAGAGCCTTTGTATAACAACGGCCAGTTCCTCACGCGTTCATTAAAAATGGACATCAACTAACCTTAACTATCCCCCCTAACCTAACCTACAAGCCATGTCATCATCTACTTACCTAACGGCCTGTGACCCCCCTTACACTGCCATATTCTAAGTTAGACACAATAATACATAAAGGTGGCCGCTATCGTACACACACCCCGATACAAATTAACAAAAGAAATTTAGTTTAAAATAACACGAAATCCTGGCATGTTAATGGGGAGTCATAGCCTACAAATCATACGAAAATACTATTGTTTTAATGTAAAAATTTACCAAATCATATACGTACCGGTAGGCTAAGTAAAGTCAGGCTGTTTTAGGGTTGGTTAGGTTAGGTGGGGAGGTTTAAGGTTAGATTGTAATTCTATCATAAAATACCTTCTTTTTTAATATGTTTCTGTTTTAATCCTCTAAAGAACTTTGAAAAATTATGCTTTTTCGACAATTATCGATCTATAAATCTACACAAAAAAATACACCTCACCCTTAATTTAAGATAACTTTTAAGGTATACTGTAATATATATACACAAATAAGCCTTACTTACAGTTTTCTATATGCAGAATGATGATGAAAATGATGATTCAACTTCACAAAACAGATAAAACACTCCTACGATATCCTACTACGTCCCACACTACTACTAGTAATCATGAATGAATCACCTGTTCTTAGTATACTATGTATACTCCTAGTAACGCTATCAATTCGCTATTAGTTAATATTTTATCATCAGTTTTGTTTTAAATTTGCACTGAAATATTGCAAAAGTAATATACTTACTTAGGGAAGATAATTAACGAGTTATATTGCAATTGCAAAGGCGTGATGGTCTGTCAACTTCAGAATGTGTTGTTCGTGTAAAAATCCCTAAACCTCATGATAAGAAATCCCCAAAACAACAACAAAAATCCCCATTTTCACAAATATATATTTTCTTCTAGTCACGTGGTGTTTAGTAATATAGAAATTATTCATTATGCTGCATATAAGTACAAGCAAATTAATTGCAACAATATAAAGGTTTACTTATCTTTGTTTCTTTATAGAAAATTGTCACAGAATCTCCACATGACATCCAAAACAACACCAAAAATCCCCATTTCCTCAAATATATTTTCTTCTAGTCACGTAGAGTTTAGTAATATAAAAATTATTCATTATACTGCATATAAGAACAATCAAATTAATTACGAGAATATAAAGGATTACTTTCTTTGTTTCTTCTTTATAGAAATTGGTACAGAATATCCCCATCAGGCTTCCAAAAATCCCAAAATCTAGGAATAAATCTCTAGATCTAGGGATAAATTCCCATAATCTGGCATCACCAATCACAATGGCCAGTCCTGACCGGCTTCTTCTTCTTTCTTTATAATAATAATAATAATAATAATAATAATAATAATAATAATAATAATAATAATAATAATAATAATAATAATAATAATAATGTTTATTGGACAAAAAATATTTACATTCAAAGATTTACAAAAAGAAAAAAAGACTCAGTCCAAGCCCATGTGGAGCAGAGCTCTTCGGGCAATAATACAACAAAATAATATCATCAATTAAGTAAAAATAAAAAATAAAGTAAATATGGATATAGATATACAAAATGTACGCATACATATACATAATCATATGTATACAAATAGATACATATAAATGAGAATCTTAGCCTAAAAACAAATGGAAATGCATATTTATATGATAAGGAAAGATGGTATATGAAAGCTAATGGTATATACATTGAAAAAATTGTAGATATTAAGCAAAAAACTCAGTAAAAGAACTAGTTTTACAAATAAAAAAATATTCTAAACAATGAAACATACTTGCGTTGTGGTTAGGTAGGCAAGTATAAATATTTATTAATAAAGCTTAATACCCAGATAACAGGAGATTTGTATATGATTTCTTAAAAGACCGAACGCTAAGCAGTGCCTTTAGATAAGCGGGCAGAGTATTCCAAAGTTTAATACCTTGGTATAGATACGATTGCTCGCATCTATTAATACGTATGAAAGGGAGAGTTAAGTTTGAATTTCTTGTTCCATATGGATGAACTGATTGTTCCTGAATTATTTTTCGTCTTAAATCTGGAAATTTGTTCAAAATAAGTGTTTGGAACATCATATTCATTAAGGAGAGCTTATAATTGTCTTCCAGCTTCAATGATCGTATAATTCTAATTAATATCCAATTGATTTAAAGGTAGAATGAGGAAAAATTAATAATTAAGAATTTCATTAATAATTTTATTTATGGTATAGGTAAAATGAACTTAATCACTCCGCAAAATAAGTTTGCAGGCACTATCAGATTATAGATAATGCAAAGCCTCTGTGCTTATTCTTATTGTAATTAAGCTTATTTTACTTATATAAATAAATTACTAATGATATTTTTAATCTTTAATTAATGCTCTTTATGGTACAGGTAAAATAAACTTAATTACCTGGTTCGCAATTGCTCTCTATTGCATCATAGATAGGTGCAAAGCTTCTAAGCTTATTCTTGCTGTAATTAAGCTTAGTTTACCTTTATCATAATTAAATCAATAATAATATTCTCAATCTTTACCTTTAACTAATTCTACTTTAAAATTAGCTATGATAACACCTTGCTATTGTCAGTTTTGGCAACCTATTGTGGTTAGTTTGGACTTTTTAAATTCTTCTTGCATTCGCATTGCCCTACTTGTGTATGCAATTTAAATTCATCTTGCATTCGCATTGCCCTACTTGTGTATGCAATTTAAATTCATCTTGCATTCGCATTGCCCTACTTGTGTATGCAATTTAAATTCTTCTTGCATTCGCATTGCCCTACTTATGTATGCAATTTAAATTCTTCTTGCATTCGCATTGCCCTACTTATGTATGCAATTTAAATTCTTCTTGCATTCGCATTGCCCTACTTATGTATGCAATTTAAATTCTTCTTGCATTCGCATTGCCCTACTTATGTATGCAATTTAAATTCTTCTTGCATTCGCATTGCCCTACTTATGTATGCAATTTAAATTCCTCTTGCATTCGCATTGCCCTACTTATGTATGCAATTTAAATTCTTCTTGCATTCGCATTGCCCTACTTATGTATGCAATTTAAATTCTTCTTGCATTCGCATTGCCCTACTTATGTATGCAATTTAAATTCTTCTTGCATTCGCATTGCCCTACTTATGTATGCAATTTAAATTCTTCTTGCATTCGCATTGCTACTTATGTATGCAATTTAAATTCTTCTTGCATTCGCATTGCCCTACTTATGTATGCAATTTAAATTCTTCTTGCATTCGCATTGCCCTACTTATGTATGCAATTTAAATTCTTCTTGCATTCGCATTGCCCTACTTATGTATGCAATTTAAATTCTTCTTGCATTCGCATTGCCCTACTTATGTATGCAATTTAAATTCCTCTTGCATTCGCATTGCCCTACTTATGTATGCAATTTAAATTCTTCTTGCATTCGCATTGCCCTACTTATGTATGCAATTTAAATTCCTCTTGCATTCGCATTGCCCTACTTATGTATGCAATTTAAATTCTTCTTGCATTCGCATTGCCCTACTTATGTATGCAATTTAAATTCTTCTTGCATTCGCATTGCTACTTATGTATGCAATTTAAATTCTTCTTGCATTCGCATTGCCCTACTTATGTATGCAATTTAAATTCCTCTTGCATTCGCATTGCTACTTATGTATGCAATTTAAATTCTTCTTGCATTCGCATTGCCCTACTTATGTATGCAATTTAAATTCTTCTTGCATTCGCATTGCCCTACTTATGTATGCAATTTAAATTCTTCTTGCATTCGCATTGCTACTTATGTATGCAATTTAAATTCTTCTTGCATTCGCATTGCCCTACTTATGTATGCAATTTAAATTCCTCTTGCATTCGCATTGCCCTACTTATGTATGCAATTTAAATTCTTCTTGCATTCGCATTGCCCTACTTATGTATGCAATTTAAATTCTTCTTGCATTCGCATTGCCCTACTTATGTATGCAATTTAAATTCTTCTTGCATTCACATTGCCCTACTTATGTATGCAATTTAAATTCTTCTTGCATTCGCATTGCCCTACTTGTGTATGCAATTTAAATTCCTCTTGCATTCGCATTGCCCTACTTATGTATGCAATTTAAATTCTTCTTGCATTCGCATTGCCCTACTTATGTATGCAATTTAAATTCTTCTTGCATTCGCATTGCCCTACTTATGTATGCAATTTAAATTCTTCTTGCATTCGCATTGCCCTACTTATGTATGCAATTTAAATTCTTCTTGCATTCGCATTGCTACTTATGTATGCAATTTAAATTCTTCTTGCATTCGCATTGCCCTACTTATGTATGCAATTTAAATTCCTCTTGCATTCGCATTGCCCTACTTATGTATGCAATTTAAATTCTTCTTGCATTCGCATTGCCCTACTTATGTATGCAATTTAAATTCTTCTTGCATTCGCATTGCCCTACTTATGTATGCAATTTAAATTCTTCTTGCATTCGCATTGCCCTACTTATGTATGCAATTTAAATTCTTCTTGCATTCGCATTGCCCTACTTATGTAGGCAATTTAAATTCTTCTTGCATTCGCATTGCCCTACTTATGTATGCAATTTAAATTCTTCTTGCATTCGCATTGCCCTACTTATGTATGCAATTTAAATTCTTCTTGCATTCGCATTGCTACTTATGTATGCAATTTAAATTCTTCTTGCATTCGCATTGCCCTACTTATGTATGCAATTTAAATTCTTCTTGCATTCGCATTGCCCTACTTATGTATGCAATTTAAATTCCTCTTGCATTCGCATTGCCCTACTTATGTATGCAATTTAAATTCTTCTTGCATTCGCATTGCCCTACTTATGTATGCAATTTAAATTCTTCTTGCATTCGCATTGCCCTACTTATGTATGCAATTTAAATTCTTCTTGCATTCACATTGCCCTACTTATGTATGCAATTTAAATTCTTCTTGCATTCGCATTGCCCTACTTGTGTATGCAATTTAAATTCTTCTTGCATTCGCATTGCCCTACTGTATGCAACCAGATCCCTACTAGGATTTTGCAATATACCCATACTTGTGTCTAGTTTCATTAACTGCCCTTATAAGTAAATTCTTAGAAGCTTTGCAACTATATCATGATACAATAGAATGGCCGCAAACTTAGGAACCATGAACCAGGATCCATGAGAAAGTATATCTGAATTCTGGATATCTCATTTTCCTTGTCTTTCCTGGGTTTCCATTCTGGTTCAATATTTAATTGTCTTCGATTATAACATTGTTAGTTTACCAAAGAGAAAGCAAAATAAAATATTTAGAAGGATAAGAAAAACAAATAACTATTATATATAGATGAAGAATAAAAATACTGCCTCATTTCTTTAAACATACCAAAGACAACCTAAATATATGTAGACGTTTGGACTAATATGTAAGTCTCTTTTATATAGTTTATATATGAAAGATGTTTCAATATTGTTACTGTTCTTAAATATTTTATTTACTTCTCATACAGTTTATTTCCTTTCCTCACTGGGTTATTTTTTCACTGTTGGAGCCCTTGGGCTTATAGCATCTTGCTTTGTAGCTTAGCTAATAATAATAATAGCAGTAATGATAATAATAATGATGAGAATAATAAGATAAAAAAAAATATTCTACACTTGATAGGTTTACTAATGTACCATAATTATTCAGTGGTTAATGTCCTCTTGGTAAGGGAAGAAGAGACTTTTTAACTATGGTAAGGAACTCTTCTGTCTACATTATCAATACTCAGTTCATCTCTATTATAAAACTTTCAACTGCTTTCAACAACTTATCATCTGTTCCATACATTCTCAACAGCCTTCACATTGCATTTACCAATTCTATTCAGGGTTGATGTGAAACTCAGGGAAACCTTAGAGTTGTGCCATAAAGTTAAAGTTAAGGGGTCATACTAAAAATGGAAAAAGGAAACAGGGAAAATAGCAACTTCAAATTGTATTGCTTAATACTTTTGCAATAGTCGTCGATCACATTCGACTGACCTGACCTAGGTTTAAGAAAAAACATCTCGTGAATTTAGATGTAAAGGGTCATGTATCATCTATAAATATAGGTTTTCAACCTAAACTTCTTGTACTCTCATACTGGTTATTTTAAATATGTGTATATTAAGATATTTAGTATACTTACATTAGCACTCTTACTATACTGTATTATTATTATTATTATTATTACTTACTAAGCTACAACCCTAGTTGGAAAAGCAGTATGCTATAAGCCCAGGGGCTCCAACAGGGAAAATAGCTCAGTGCGGAAAGGAAAAAAGGAAAATAAAATATTCTAAGAAGAGTAACAACAATAAATATCTCCTAAATAAACTATAAAAACTTTAACAAAACAAGAGGAAGAGAAATAAGATAGGAGAGTGTGCTCGAGTGTACCCTCAAGCAAGAGAACTCTAACCCAAGACAGTGAAAGGCCATGGTACAGAGGCTATGGCACTACCCAAGACTAGAGAACAGTGGTTTGATTTTGGAGTGTCCTTCTCCTAGAAGAGCTGCTTACTATAGCTAAAGAGTCTCTTCTACCCTTACCAAGAGGAAAGTGGCACTGAACAATTACAGTGCAGTAACCCCTTGGGTGATGAAGAATTGTTTGGTAATCTGTGTTGTCAGGTGTATGAGGATAGAGGAGAATATGTAAAGAATATGCCAGACTATTCAGTGTGTATGTAGGCAAAGGGAAAATGAACCGTAACCAGAGAGGAGGATCCAATGTAGTACTGTCTGGCCAGTCAAAAGACCCCATAACTCTTCACGATTTATCTTTACACATCTTTTCTATTTTATTACAGGATTAATTTAGTTGCCCGATAATTAGCCTAAAGCCGAGGTGTGCCGACACCTCGTTAAGGATTTTAACTGCCCTTGAATTAATCTGCTATTAAAGGACAATAGAGTCTAAAGCCGACACCTCGTTAAGGATTTTAACTGCCCTTGAATTAATCTGCTACTAAAGGACAATAGAGTCTAAAGCCGACACATCGTTAAGGATTTTAACAGCCCTTAAATTAATCTCCTATTAAAAGGCAATAGAGTCTAAAGCCGACACCTCGTTAAGGATTTTAACTGCCCTTGAATTAATCTGCTACTAAAGGACAATAGAGTCTAAAGCCGACACCTCGTTAAGGATTTTAACAGCCCTTAAATTAATCTCCTATTAAAAGGCAATAGAGTCTAAAGCCGACACCTCGTTAAGGATTTTAACTGCCCTTGAATTAATCTGCTATTAAAGGACAATAGAGTCGAAAGCCGACACCTCGTTAAGGATTTTAACTGCCCTTGAATTAATCTGCTATTAAAGGACAATAGAGTCGAAAGCCGACACCTCGTTAAGGATTTTAACTGCCCTTGAATTAATCTGCTATTAAAGGACAATAGAGTCGAAAGCCGACACCTCGTTAAGGATTTTAACTGCCCTTGAATTAATCTCCCATCAAAGGACAATAGAGTCTAAAGCCGACACCTCGTTAAGGATTTTAACTGCCCTTGAATTTATCTCCCATCAAAGGACAATAGAGTCTAAAGCCGACACCTCGTTAAGGATTTTAACTGCCCTTGAATTTATCTCCCATCAAAGGACAATAGAGTCTAAAGCCGACACCTCGTTAAGGATTTTAACTGCCCTTAAATTAATCTCCCATCAAAGGACAATAGAGTCTAAAGCCGACACCTCGTTAAGGATTTTAACTGCCCTTGAAATAATCTCCCATCAAAGGACAATAGAGTCTAAAGCCGACACCTCGTTAAGGATTTTAACTGCCCTTGAAATAATCTCCCATCAAAGGACAATAGAGTCTAAAGCCGACACCTCGTTAAGGATTTTAACTGCCCTTGAAATAATCTCCCATTAAAGGACAATAGAGTCTAAAGCCGACACCTCGTTAAGGATTTTAACTGCCCTCAAATTAATCTCCTATCAAAGGACAATAGAGTCTAAAGCCGACACCTCGTTAAGGATTTTAACTGCCCTTGAATTTATCTCCTATTAAAGGACAATAGTCGAAAGCCGACACCTCGTTAAGGATTTTAACTGCCCTTGAAATAATCTCCTATTAAAGGACAATAGAGTCTAAAGCCGACACCTCGTTAAGGATTTTAACTGCCCTTAAATTAATCTCCTATTAAAGGACAATAGAGTCTAAAGCCGACACCTCGTTATAGGTTTTAACTGCTCTTGAAATAATCTATTAAAGGACCCAAGTTTGCATTTGTGTAGGAACAAACATCTTTTCAAACAATTCACATATCTGAGGAATCTACTACATTAGTAATAGCTTCCATCACAATCACATCATTATAGTAAGACTAAGAAAACAATCAATATTCCTTTTATACTCATCTTTTTTGGTCACAAAATACTTCTATGAATAGGATCCTTCTATCCCGCTGCATCGTCATATTTTTGACAATTTTCTCTCGAGGTGTAGGGCTATTTAGAATCCCTTCATCTGACTGAACCGTGTTAATTTTACGTGCAAGTACTGCTCCCAGCGACAACGCATTTTTCGGTGTCGCCTGCTACTACTTTAATGCCAGAGTAAATAGAACGGATTGAATTGGATTCATGAATTTCAGCACTGGGACCTGGGTCACAATGCAGTATGCCAAACAGACTTTACATCTGGCTTGCCTTTATTAATCCCTCACCATTACTAAAATACTATGCAACCATCCTCATATCTTACCCCTTTTACCCCCAAAGGACGTACTGGTACGTTTCACAAAACACATCCCTTTACCCACATGGACATACCGGTACGTCCTTGCAAAAAACTGCTATTTACAATTTTTATTGCATATTTTTGATAATTTTTTGAGAAACTTCAGGCATTTTCCAAGAGAATGAGACCAACCTGACCTCTCTATGACAAAAATTAAGGTGGTTAGAGCAATTTAAAAAATATATACATTACTGCAAAATGTGCTTGAAAAAAAAATAACCCCTGGGGGTTAAGGGTTGGAAATTTCCAAAGAGCCTGGGGGTAAAAGGGTTAACATATATATGTACATCATTTCATCAAACTTACTGCATTACAGACAGCCAATTAGCATAAGAAAAAAAAAGCCAGACTTAAGGCAAGGTTCAATTAAATTTATAGCATTTAACTCTAATTTTACAACTATTTTTGCCACAATTGCTATTGTAAAGTAAGTGCCTAGCTACAGCAATTGCCTTCCTTACACCATCTCAGACTTGTCTTTACAATTCATTACCTCATCGAACCACCATAAGTCACTTGAACCTACTCTAAATCCTGAAAACCAACACCCACATGCATACTTAAACACTTCTCAAGGTGGATGTCTCCCTTGTTTTTCATGTTACAATGGACACTGGATTGAGTTTATGATTTTGGGCTATACTGACCAGTGTTGGGGACTGTTTAGCTATTTACTACCTGAGAAATTGAGGGAAAACACTAATTACACCATGATGAAAAAGTTCGAAGGGGATGGACAACAAGAAGGAAGACAGGAAGTGGGAACGAAGGTAAAATGTTATTTTCATTAGTAAAATAAATTTTTGAATATACTTACCCGATAATCATGTAGCTGTCAACTCCGTTGCCCGACAGAATTCTATGGAGGGATACGCCAGCTATCACAATACTAGAAGGGGGTGTACTTACCAGCGCCACCTGTGGCCAGGTACTCAAGTACTTCTTGTTGACACCTCCTCAATTATTCCTCGGTCCCACTGGTTCTCTATGGGGAGGAAGGGAGGGTCAATT
This sequence comes from Palaemon carinicauda, assembly GCF_036898095.1. Classification (NCBI taxonomy): domain Eukaryota; kingdom Metazoa; phylum Arthropoda; class Malacostraca; order Decapoda; family Palaemonidae; genus Palaemon; species Palaemon carinicauda. Next base: position 64,550,489 of record NC_090728.1, on the reverse strand, counting down.
AAATCATGATTATCGGGTAAGTATATTCAAAAATTTATTTTACTAATGAAAATAACATTTTTCAATATTAAACTTACCCGATAATCATGTAGCTGATTCACACCCAGGGGGGTGGGTGAAAACCAGTGTACAAGATTAAAGGATAGCTAAGTATCCCATATTTCATATAACAGTTATCTCAAATAACAATGAAATAATAAGTACCTGGTAAGGAAGTCGAATTGAACCGTTACTTTGTCTCTTTTTTAAGTTCGTCTTCCTTACTGAGCGCAGCGTTCCTCTTGGAGGCTGAATCAACCCAAAGGTGCTAAAGTATACAGGGCTGCAACCCATACTAAAGGACCTCATCACAACCTTTAACCTCGGCGCTTCTCAAGAAAGAATTGACCACCCGCCAAATCAACAAGGATGTGGAAGGCTTCTTAGCCGACCGAACAACCCATAAAAAGTATTCAAGAGAAAGGTTAAAAAGTTATGGAATTATGGGAATGTAGTGGCTGAGCCCTCGCCTACTACTGCATTCGTTGCTACGAATGGACCCAGGGTGTAGCAGTACTCGTAAAGAGACTGGACATCTTTGAGATAGAATGATGCGAACATGACTTGCTTCTCCAATAGGTTGCATCCATAACACTCTGCAGAGAACGGTTTTGTTTGAAGGCCACTGAAGTAGCCACAGCTCTCACTTCATGTGTCCTTACCTTCAGCAAAGCAAGGTCTTCTTCCTTCAGATGAGAATTTGCTTCTCTAATCAGAAGCCTGATGTAGAAAGAAACTGAGTTCTTAGACATTGGTAGAGAAGGCTTCTTGATAGCACACCATAAGGCTTCTGATTGTCCTCGTAATGGTTTTGACCTTCTTAGATAGTACTTAAGAGCTCTAACAGGGCAAAGTACTCTCTCTAGTTCGTTCCCCACCATGTTGGACAGGCTTGGGATCTCGAACGACTTAGGGTAAGGACGGGAAGGAAGCTCGTTTTAGCCAAAAAAAACCGAGCCGCAAGGAACATGTAGCCGTTTCAGATGTGAAACCTATGTTCCTGCTGAAGGCGTGGATCTCACTTACTCTTTTACCTGTTGCTAAGCACACGAGGAAAAGAGTTTCTAATGTGAGGTCCTTAAAAGAGGCTGATTGGAACGGTTCAAATCCTGATGACATTAGGAACCTTAGGACCACGTCTAGATTCCAGCCTGGAGTGGACAACCGACGTTCCTTTGAGGTCTCAAAAGACCTAAGGAGGTCCTGTAGATCTTTGTTGGAGGAAAGATCCAAGCCTCTGTGGCGGAAAACCGCTGCCAACATACTTCTGTAACCCTTGATCGTAGGAGCTGATAGGGATTTTACGTTCCTTAGATGTAACAGGAAGTCAGCAATCTGGGTTACAGTGGTACTGGTTGAGGAAAACTGCATTGGCCTTGCACCAGCTTCGGAAGACTTCCCATTAAGACTGATAGACTCTGAGAGTGGATGTCGTCCTTGCTCTGGCAATCGTTCTGGCTGCCTCCTTCGAAAAGCCTCTAGTTCTTGAGAGACTTTCGATAGTCTGAAGGCAGTCAGACGAAGAGCGTGGAGGTTTGGGTGTACCTTCTTTACGTGAGGTTGACGCAGAGGGTCCACTCTATGAGGAAGAGTCCTGGGAACGTCGACCAGCCATTGCAGTACCTCGGTGAACCCTTCTCTCGCGGGTCAGAGGGGAGCAACCAACGTCAACCGTGTCCCTTTGTGAGAGGCGAACTTCTGAAGTACCCTGTTGACAATCTTGAACGGCGGGAATGCATACAGGTTGAGATGGGACCAATCCAGCAGAAAGGCATCCACGCGAACTGCTGCTGGGTCTGGAATCGGAGAACAATACAAGAGGAGCTTCTTGGTCATCGAGGTAGCGAATAGAACTATGGTTGGCTGACCCCACAGGGCCCAAAGTCTGCTGCAAACAATCTTGTGAAGGGTCCACTCTGTGGGGAAGGCCTGACCCTTACGGCTGAGGCGATCTGCCATGACATTCATATCGCCCTGAATGAGCCTCGTTACCAGCGTGAGCTTTCGATCTTTGACCAAATGAGGAGGTCCCTTGCGAACTTGAACAACTTCCTCGAATGAGTCCCTCTCTGCTTGGAGATGTAAGCCAAGGCTGTGGTGTAGTCGGAGTTCACCTCCACCACCTTGTTAAGCTGGAGGGACTTGAAGTTTATCAAGGCCAGATGAACTGCCAACAACTCCTTGCAATAGATGTGAAGTGTCCTTTGCTCCTGATTCCATGTTCCCGAGCATTCCTGTCCGTCCAGTGTCGCACCCCAGCCCGTGTCCGATGCGTCCGAGAAGAGACGGTGGTCGGGGGTCTGAACAGCCAAAGGTAGACCTTCCTTGAGAAGAATGCTGTTCTTCCACCACGTTAGAGTAGACCTCATCTCTTCGGAAACAGGAACTGAGCCCGTCTCTAGCGTCATGTCCTAAATCCAGTGAGCAGCTAGATGATACTGAAGGGGGCGGAGGAGGAGTCTCCCTAACTCGATGAACAGGGCCAGCGATGAAAGTGTCCCTGTTAGACTCATCCCCTGCCTGACTAAGCATCGGTTCCTTCTCAGCATGCTCTGGATGCATTCTAGGGCTTGGAAGATCCTTGGGGCCGACGGACTAGTCCGAAAAGCTCGACTCTGAAGATCCATACCCAAGGAAACAATGGTCTGGGATGGAACGAGCTGAGACTCCTCAAAATTGACCAGGAGGCCCAGTTCCTTGGTCAGATCCATAGTCCATTTGAAAATCTCCAGACAGCGACGACTTGTGGGAGCTCTTAAAAGCCAGTCGTCTGACGGAGCCGGACACAAGATCATGATACTGCTGCACAGTCTGTAAACTGTCAATCATGGGCAAGCGAGGAAGTACAGTGACAACCCGAATCTGTCTAGACTATCTGGGTCGTACAGACAACTCCTTAACGGGTTGCTGAGGTTGCCGCACTGCGTCACAACAAGTCCCTTCTGTTGGTTGTTGAACGTCTTCCCCGTGACACATTGACTCCGTAAACAAAAAATCCTCTAACAAGGACTAAGCTTGGACTGCATGTCATGCAACACAGCTCAAGGTCTATGGGAGCAGGTGTGGTAACAGACGGGATTAGCGGCTGAAGTGGAACCATTACCTTCCCTGTAAGCATGTTATGCTTAAATAAAAGTCCATAAGAGGTTATGCAGCTAAAGGCTCCCTCCAAATGACAGAGTCCTCAAGGGAATATCAGAAGGAGGGAGAAAAGAACTTTCTCATCTACAGGGACCTTATCCTAGAAAAGCTAAGTTCTCTGAGTGAGGGTTCACTGGTGCAAAAGCAGCAGACTAGAAGGCAACGTTATGAAACTGCTTGACAGTCTAGTGAGTTGGCAACAACCCAAGATATGTTGAGAAGCATGCGGTAAGGTATGCAGAGCATGATGAATGCAGAGTATGCTGTATGCAGAGCATGCTGTATGTAGAGCATGTTGTGAATGCAGAGCATGCTGTATGCAGAGCATGTTGTATGCAGAGCATGCTGAATGCAGAGCATGCTGAATGCTGAGCATGTAGTAAGCAGAGCCTGCTGTAAGCAGAGCCTGCTGTAAGGAAAGCAGAGCGTGTGCATGGCGTTTAACATTCTTAGAAATTCCATGACCAGTGCTAGAGTGCTTTATGCATGCTTGCATGGGGTTTAAAAATCAACATAATGTTTACCTTACATTCATAACTCATGATTCATATTTTTGCCATGGTTTGAAAATGGAGGTAAGGTATGCTGAACAGCAGAGTCAGAACGAGCTGGAACAACAACAGTGGAAGGTGCAGAAAGTTCCTGTTCCTGTGGTATGAGTGGAGCGTGAAGAGACCGAGGTTGCGCAGAACAAGGTAAAGTTCCAGCAAGCAGAGGTGTCTGAGGCGCAGGAACAGGGTGCACGGGTTGAGCTCGGTGCAGCAGCTGAGGAGACTGACTCACAGGTGGAAGAGGTTGTACCTCCACCGAGAGTTGCACCACCGGTGGAGCAGCCAGGGGAGGAGGAGGAAGAGTGGAGTAATCCTCCTGATCCCAAACCGAAGGTTGCCTTAAAGAAGGCTGAGGCTGAACAACACTGGGAACAGCGAACACAGAAAGAGGTTCAACAACGTACGCCTGGCAGAAGGTGCTGTGACTGGGTGCAGCGAGTGCAGGCGGGTTGAGCACAGGCTGAACGGGTGCAGGTGGAGGTGCAACACTCTCAGCCCGACACTCACGCAACAGGTCCGAAAGCTGTGCTTGCATGGACTGTAGTAGAGTCCACAACATCGTACGCCTGGCAGATGGTGCTGCGACTGGGTGCAGCGAGTGCAGGCGGGTTGAGCACAGGCTGAAAGGGTGCAGGTGGAGGTGCAACACTCTCAGCCCGATACTCACGCAACAGGTCCGAAAGCTGTGCTTGCATGGACTGTAGTAGAGTCCACAACATCGTACGCCTGGCAGATGGTGCTGCGACTGGGTGCAGCGAGTGCAGGCGGGTGCAGCACAGGCTGAACGGGTGCAGCCGGTTGGTGCACCACCGGTGCAGGCGGGTGCAGCACAGGCTGAACGGGTGCAGGCGGTTGGTGCACCACCGGTGCAGGAGGAGGAGGAGGTGCAACACTCTCAGTACGACACTCACGCATCAGGTCCGAAAGCTGTGCTGCATGGACTGTAGAAGAGTCCACAACATCGTACGCCTGGCAGGTGGTACTGCGATCAGGCGGAGCAAGCATAGGCGGGGGGGAGTGTAGGCGCACTCTCAGCCCGACAAACTGATGACTGAGGAGAGTCAGAGCTAACCCAATGACTGCATCCGGGTTGTTGAACTTTACTTCGTACGTCTGGCATAGGTCTGGACTTTACGTTTAAGAGGTCTAGAGACCTGAGACCAGCGTTACTCTGCCTTTATTTTCTCCTCTAAATCTCTTCTGCAGACGAGCAAAATAAGGGCTCAATCGTCTGCGGGTGGGAGTGACGGTCTCGGTAAGACACGCCCACAACCACCGAGGATACTTCTGTGCGCCGATCAAGGCCTGCCGAACCCTTTTGCCCTTCGACATTGCTTCTCCCCTGGGCTTGGGAGCTTGCAAGAGGTCCCGGACTGGGAGGACGACTGGCGCGCACAAAAGTACCCTCACGCATAACACTGACATCAATCACTTATCACTTTGATTTCTGTTTGCACTTATTTCACTGAACTCGAAACTTTAAGTGGTTTGTACCTGAAACACGCAATTCTATCCTTCTCAAAAGTTAGTAATTGCGAAAACAGAATTACAATGTAACAGAAAAATCTAATGAAAGAAAATTCAGTGGCTGGAAAGAGACTAAACACTAGATCACTCTAGAAACGTTTAGTTTCTTCCACTAAAGAGACTAGGGATAAGAGCAAAACGATAACGACGTTACTCGTACGCCTGGCAGGCTTGAGGGAAACGTTTATCCTCTTTCTCCCTCCGTCTCTATCTCTCTCTCTCTCTCTCTTGACTTAGAACCTGAGAGAAGAGCCCAATCATATATATCGTTAAAACATATTATTGTTAAAGGAAAAAACTGAAATATTTCCCAAAAAGAAAAGTTCCTTATTAGGATCAAAACCATTAAGTTAAGAAAGAATGAACAAAACGCTAGACACGGTTACTCTTACTGCAATGTGAAACCGTGAACATTCTTTCTCTATCGTAACGATAGAGTGCAAGTTGAAACGTTCTGAACGTCAACAACTGCCGAGACAAACAAAACGTTAGTTCAACTTTGAAAAAGTACGAGACTATCAAAGAAATTCTTTCAAAGACCTTAAAATAGCATAATATGTTAACAGGTAAAACCGAAATGACGGGCTCACGAAAATTAACTTCGGTACCAAGAAAAGACCGCCTACTATTAGGAAGGTCGAATATAAACAAATATAAAAATTAATTTTAATAAGTTTATAATAAAAGGAAGTTAATCGAAGAGGCCTATAAGAGGCGGAGAGATATAAAATAAATCTATAACTTTTGTTAAGCAAAATTAAGAAAGAGAGTCTATACTCTCTTAGACACCAACACTTCCGTCTAAGGGAAGGGTCGGCCATTGAAAGGTGAACGAGAGTTCATACTCTCTTCGTCACCAAAATTAATCAAATTAATTCCAAAAGCTAACTAAGCTAAAATAGAAGTTTCCAGTAAAGCGACAGCCGAAATCAAAGAGAAATACTTCACCAAAGTCGTGAAAATACTCCAAGAACATAAGCGTATCCCAGAACGTCTTGTCAGAAGCACGACAGAGGAATAATTGAGGAGGTGTCAACAAGAAGTACTTGAGTACCTGGCCACAGGTGGCGCTGGTAAGTACACCCCCTTCTAGTATTGTGATAGCTGGCGTATCCCTCCATAGAATTCTGTCGGGCAACGGAGTTGACAGCTACATGATTATCGGGTAAGTTTAATATTGAAAATTAGATGGTTATGAAGTACACATAAAGTAAATTACAGGGTTATAATGTACAAATAGGGTTCGAAAGAACACTGCAAACAGAACAGTACACTGCATGAGGTAGAAAAACCAGTTCTTTTTTTCACATTTGTTTACCTTCTTTTCTTAAGGTCGGCATTTTGGATAAATTCACACATTATTGCTCGAAACATGCTTTCAACTTACCCTATATTGTACCGTAATGCTACACTCGATTATCTATTAAGGACTATAAGTGACTTATAATTCATTATTACTGTTCTAATCACTTGGAAAAATTAAATAAAGACATATATATTTGTAGAATTGTATGTAAAAACATTGTAAAAGTTAAGATTACTTTACCCGAGCCTCAAGAGGAATTATATAAAAAATAAAGTTATAAATCATCAAAATTTTATTGTTTATGTATTTCAGTTTGTGAAATAAGTTCAGTTAAATATGGAGGATTTAAATAATTCTAAGTTACTGACATTTTTCAAATGCTTAAACAAAATCAACCCAAGATTACTTATAGCTTACTCTTTTTGTACATAATTGTACAATATACAATAAAATGGGGGTCTTGTCATGAAAAAAAATAATGCAACTAATTATTCATATAATGAATGAGGTTTTTTATGATATAATAGGAAACTAGGGCACTGTCATAACCTATATACCACCACCTCTCATTGGCGGGGCAACCAGAATCACTCCGTCTCCACGGACAAACAACATTGGGATGTTTCTTCTTGTTGTCTTATACACTTCTTCAAACGTCTCATCATCAACCTGTAAAAAAAATTAAATTATTAAACAAATCTTAATGTATAAAATGTACCTTACCATCAACATTAAGCTTTTCCATGATTATTAAATTTGGTTAAGATGAATATTCTAAAACAGTTTAATTTGTTTCATCATAACTTCATTATAGTACAGTACAGTATGTCTATTCATGGACACGATTGTCCCTCACATCAAGTCTTTTATGTTTATTCATAGACACGATTGTCCCTCACTTCAAGTCTTTTATGTCTATTCATAGACAATTGTCCCTCACTTTGATTCTATTATATCTATTCATAGACAATTGTCCCTCACTTTGAGTCTTTTATGTCTATTCATAGACATGATTGACCCTCACTTCAAGTCTTTTATGTCTATTCATAGACAATTGTCCCTCACTTTGAGTCTTTTAAGTCTATTCATAGACACGATTGACCCACACTCACAACCTTTTATTTCTATTCATAGACACGATTTTCCCTCATTTTGAGTCTTTTATGTCTATTCATAGACATGATAGTCCCTCACTTCAAGTCTTTGTCTATTCATAGACAACTGTCCCTCACTTTGAGTCTACTGTATTATGTCTATTCATAGACACGATCGACCCTTACTTCCAACCTTTTATTTCTATTCATAGACACGATTTTCCTTCACTTCAAGTCTTTTATTACTATTCATAGACACGATTCTTCCTCACTTCATCTTTTACGTCTATTCATAGACATGATTGTCCCTCACTTCAAGTCTTTTATGTCTATTCATAGACGTGATTGTCCCTCACTTCAAGTCTTTTATGTCTATACCTAGACAAAATGTGCCTCACTTCAATTTTTTTGTGTAATCAAAGACAAGATTTTCCCTCTATTCAAAGTCTTTTATCAGTCAGACAAAAGAGGGTAGTCTCACCCAGCAGATGCAATAGGAATCCTCCAATATGTTTCAATCACTTAACTTTATAGACCAGCAATGTTATTAGCAGCACATATTACTATATTATTCCAGAGCTCATTATAAGATAATTTTTCCTTTTCTCTCATTAATCATTAATTCATGTCCTTTTCTGTTGCAATGCAATCAGTAATTGATAAGAGTGAATTAAAATGTTATTTTTATTAATAAAATAAATTTTTGAATATACTTACCCGATAATCATGTAGCTGTCAACTCCGTTGCCCGACAGAATTCTATGGAGGGATACGCCAGCTATCACAATACTAGAAGGGGGTGTATTTACCAGCGCCACCTGTGGCCAGGTACTCAAGTACTTCTTGTTGACACCTCCTCAATTATTCCTCGGTCCACTGGTTCTCTATGGGGAGGAAGGGAGGGTCGATTAAATCATGATTATCGGGTAAGTATATTCAAAAATTTATTTTATTAATAAAAATAACATTTTTCAATATTAAACTTACCCGATAATCATGTAGCTGATTCACACCCAGGGGGGTGGGTGAAAACCAGTGTACAAGATTAAAGGATAGCTAAGTATCCCATATTTCATATAATCAGATATCCACAATAACAATGAAATAATAAGTACCTGGTAAGGAAGTCGACTTGAACCGTTACTCTGCCTTTAATAAGATCGTCTTCCTTACTGAGCGCAGCGTTCCTCTTGGGAGGCTGAATCAACTCAAAGGTGCTAAAGTATACAGGGCTGCAACCCATACTAAAGGACCTCATCACAACCTTTAACCTTGGCGCTTCTCAAGAAAGAATTGACCACCCGCCAAATCAACAAGGATGTGGAAGGCTTCTTAGCCGACCGTACAACCCATAAAAAGAATTCAAGAGAAAGGTTAAAAAGTTATGGGATTATGGGAATGTAGTGGCTGAGCCCTCGCCTACTACTGCATTCGTTGCTACGAATGGACCCAGGGTGTAGCAGTACTCGTAAAGAGACTGGACATCTTTGAGATAGAATGATGCGAACACTGACTTGTTTCTCCAAAAGGTTGCATCCATAACACTCTGCAGAGAACGGTTCTGTTTGAAGGCCACTGAAGTAGCCACAGCTCTCACTTCATGTGTCCTTACCTTCAGCAAAGCAAGGTCTTCTTCCTTCAGATGAGAATTTGCTTCTCTAATCAGAAGCCTGATGTAGTAAGAAACTGAGTTCTTAGACATTGGTAGAGAAGGCTTCTTGATAGCACACCATAAGGCTTCTGATTGTCCTCGTAATGGTTTTGACCTTCTTAGATAGTACTTAAGAGCTCTAACTGGGCAAAGTACTCTCTCCAGTTCATTCCCCACCATGTTGGACAGGCTTGGGATCTCGAACGACTTAGGCCAAGGACGGGAAGGAAGCTCGTTTTTAGCCAAAAAACCGAGCTGCAAGGAACATGTAGCCGTTTCAGATGTGAAACCTATGTTCCTGCTGAAGGCGTGGATCTCACTTACTCTTTTACCTGTTGCTAAGCACACGAGGAAAAGAGTTTTTAATGTGAGGTCCTTAAAAGAGGCTGATTGGAGCGGTTCAAATCCTGATGACATTAGGAACCTTAGGACCACGTCTAGATTCCAGCCTGGAGTGGACAACCGACGTTCCTTTGAGGTCTCAAAAGACCTAAGGAGGTCCTGTAGATCTTTGTTGGAGGAAAGATCCAAGCCTCTGTGGCGGAAAACCGCTGCCAACAAACTTCTGTAACCCTTGATCGTAGGAGCTGATAGGGATCTTACGTTCCTTAGATGTAACAGGAAGTCAGCAATCTGGGTTACATTGGTACTGGTTGAGGAAAACTGCATTGGCCTTGCACCAGCTTCGGAAGACTTCCCATTAAGACTGATAGACTCTGAGAGTGGATGTCGTCCTTGCTCTGGCAATCGCTCTGGCTGCCTCCTTCGAAAAGCCTCTAGCTCTTGAGAGTCTTTCGATAGTCTGAAGGCAGTCAGACGAAGAGCGTGGAGGTTGGGTGTACCTTCTTTACGTGAGGTTGACGCAGAAGGTCCACTCTAGGAGGAAGAGTCCTGGGAACGTCGACCAGCCATTGCAGTACCTCAGTGAACCATTCTCTCGCGGGCCAGAGGGGAGCAACCAACGTCAGCCGTGTCCCTTTGTGAGAGGCGAACTTCTGAAGTACCCTGTTGACAATCTTGAACGGCGGGAATGCATACAGGTTGAGATGGGACCAATCCAGCAGAAAGGCATCCACGCGAACTGCTGCTGGGTCTGGAATCGGAGAACAATACAAGAGGAGCCTCTTGGTCATCGAGGTAGCGAATAGATCTATGGTTGGCTGACCCCACAGGGCCCAAAGTCTGCTGCAAACATTCTTGTGAAGGGTCCACTCTGTGGGGAAGACCTGACCCTTCCGGCTGAGGCGATCTGCCATGACATTCATATCGCCCTGAATGAGCCTCGTTACCAGCGTGAGCTTTCGATCTTTTGACCAAATGAGGAGGTCCCTTGCGATCTCGAACAACTTCCTCGAATGAGTCCCTCCCTGCTTGGAGATGTAAGTCAAGGCTGTGGTGTAGTCGGAGTTCACCTCCACCACCTTGTTAAGCTGGAGGGACTTGAAGTTTATCAAGGCCAAATGAACTGCCAACAACTCCTTGCAATAGATGTGAAGTGTCCTTTGCTCCTGATTCCATGTTCCCGAGCATTCCTGTCCGTCCAGTGTCGCACCCCAGCCCGTGTCCGATGCGTCCGAGAAGAGACAGAGGTCGGAGGTCTGAACAGCCAAAGGTAGACCTTCCTTGAGAAGAATGCTGTTCTTCCACCACGTTAGAGTAGACCTCATCTCTTCGGAAACAGGAACTGAGCCCGTCTCTAGCGTCATGACCTTTATCCAGTGAGCAGCTAGATGATACTGAAGGGGGCGGAGGTGGAGTCTCCCTAACTCGATGAACAGGGCCAGCGATGAAAGTGTCCCTGTTAGACTCATCCACTGCCTGACTAAGCATCGGTTCCTTCTCAGCATGCTCTGGATGCATTCTAGGGCTTGGAAGATCCTTGGGGCCGACGGACAAGTCCGAAAAGCTCGACTCTGAAGATCCATACCCAAGGAGACAATGGTCTGGGATGGAACGAGCTGAGACTCCTCAAAATTGACCAGGAGGCCCAGTTCCTTGGTCAGATCCATAGTCCATTTGAAAATCTCCAGACAGCGACGACTTGAGGGAGCTCTTAAAAGCCAGTCGTCTGACGGAGCCGGACACAAGATCATGATACTGCTGCACAGTCTGTAAACTGTCAATCATGGACAAGCGAGGAAGTACAGTGACAACCCGAATCTGTCTAGACTGTCTGGGTCGTACAGACAACTCCTTAACGGGTTGCTGAGGTTGCCGCACTGCGTCACAACAAGTCCCTTCTGTTGGTTGTTGAACGTCTTCCCCGTGACACATTGACTCCGTAAACAAAAAATCCTCTAACAAGGACTAAGCTTGGACTGCATGTCATGCAACACAGCTCAAGGTCTATGGGAGCAGGTGTGGTAACAGACGGGATTAGCGGCTGAAGTGTAACCATAACCTTCCCTGTAAGCATGTTATGCTTAAATAAAAGTCCATAAGAGGTTATGCAGCTAAAGGCTCCCTCCAAATGACAGAGTCCTCAAGGGAATATCAGAAGGAGGGAGAAAAGAACTTTCTCATCTACAGGGACCTTATCCTAGAAAAGCTAAGTTCTCTGAGTGAGGGTTCACTGGTGCAAAGCAGCAGACTAGAAGGCAACGTTATGAAACTGCTTGACAGTCTAGTGAGTTGGCAACAACCCAAGATGTGTTGAGAAGCATGCGGTAAGGTATGCAGAGCATGATGTATGCAGAGTATGCTGTATGCAGAGCATGCTGTATGTAGAGCATGTTGTATGCAGAGCATGCTGAATGCAGAGCATGCTGTATGCAGAGCATGTTGTATGCAGAGCATGCTGAATGCAGAGCATGCTGAATGCTGAGCATGTAGTAAGCAGAGCCTGCTGTAAGCAGAGCCTGCTGAAAGGAAAGCAGAGCGTGTGCATGGCGTTTAACATTTCTCAGAAATTCCATGACCAGTGCTAGAGTGCTTTATGCATGCTTGCATGGGGTTTAAACCATGGTATGCTGAACAGCAGAGTCAGAACGAGCTGGAACAACAATAGTGTGGTTTCCTCTTCAAGACTCCGATGAGGGAACACCTGAGGCTCAGTCTGCAAAGGCTGAATAAAAGACAAGCAGAAGGAAGGCGCATGGGTGGAGGAGGCTGACTCCTAGCATGAGTGGTTGAACCCAAGGGTTGCGCTTGCTGAGCGGTTGGCGGAAGCGGAGTAGCAAGTTCCAGTTCCTGTGGTGTGAGCGGAGCGCGATGAGGAAGAGGCTGCGCAGAACAAGGTAAATGTCTCGCAAGCTGAGGCTCCTGAGGCGCAAGGCTAAGGTGTTGTGGTGCTTGCCTTATGGAGGGTTGAGCTCGCTGCAGCAAGAGCTGAGGAAACTGACTCATGGACGGGAGAGGTTGTTGTACCTCAACCGAGTGTTGCATCACTGGTGGAGCAGCAAGTGGAGGCGGAGGAAGAGAGGTATAATCCTCCTGATCCCAATGTAAAGGTTGCCTTAAGAAAGGCGGAGGCTGAACACCACAGGGAACAGCAAACTCAGCACGTGTCTCAACATCGTACGCCTGGCAGGTGGAACTGCTGGCAGGTGGTACTGCGATCAGGCGGAGCGAGTGTAGGTGGAGGGAGTGTAGGCGGAGGCAGAGGAGCAACACTCTCAGCCCGACACTCACGCATCAAGTCCGAAAGCTGTGCTTGCATGGACTGTAGTAGAGTCCACAACATCATACGCCTGGCAGATGGTACTGTGATCAGGCGGAGCGAGTGTAGGAGGAGGGAGTGTAGGCGGAGGCGGAGGAGCAACACTCTCAGCCCGACACTCACTCATCAAGTCCGAAAGCTGTGCTTGCATGGACTGTAGTAGAGTCCACAACATCGTACGCCTGGCAGATGGTACTGTGATCAGGCGGAGCGAGTGTAGGAGGAGGGAGTGTAGGCGGAGGCGGAGGAGCAACACTCTCAGCCCGACACTCACTCATCAAGTCCGAAAGCTGTGCTTGCATGGACTGTAGTAGAGTTCATAACATCGTACGCCTGGCAGATGGTGCTGCGACCAGGCGGAGCAGGTGCAGGCTGGGCGAGCACAGGCGGAGCAGGTGCAGGCTGGGCGAGCACAGGCGGAGCAGGTGCAGGCTGGGCGAGCACAGGCGGAGCAGGTGCAGGCTGGGCGAGCACAGGCGGAGCAGGTGCAGGCTGGGCGAGCACAGGCGGAGCAGGTGCAGGCTGGGCGAGCACAGGCGGAGCGAGAACAGGTGGAGGGAGTGTAGGCGGAGGAGGAGGTGCAACACTCTCAGCCCGCTGCATTCGGGTTGTGAACTTTAACTTCGTACGTCTGGCATAGGTCTGGACTTAACGTTTAAGAAGTCTTGAGACCTGAGACCAGCGTTACTCTGCCTTTATTTTCTCCCCTAATCTCTTCTGCAGACGAGCAAAATAAGGGCTCAATCGTCTGCGGGTGGGAGTGACGGTCTCGGTAAGACACGCCCACAACCACCGAGAATACTTCTGTGCGCCGATCAAGGCCTGCTGAACCCTTATGCCCTTCGACATTGCTTCTCCCCTGGGCTTGGGAGCTTGCAAGAGGTCCCGGACTGGGAGGACGACTGGCGCGCACAAAAGTACCCTCACGCACTAATCACTTATCACTTTGATTTCTGTTTGCACTTATTTCACTGAACTCGAAACTTTAAGTGGTTTGTACCTGAAATACGCAATTCTATCCTTTCTCAAAGTTAGTAATTGCGAAAACAGAATTACAATGTAACAGAAAAATCTAATGAAAGATAATTCAGTGGTTGGAAAGAGACTAAACACTAGATCACTCTAGAAACGTTTAGTTTCTTCCCCTAAAGAGACTAGGGAGAAGAGCAAAAAACGATAACGACGTTACTCGTACGCCTGGCAGGCTTGAATGAAACGTTTATCCTCTTTCTCCCTCCGTCTCTATCTCTCTCTCTCTCTCTCTCTCTCTCTTGACTTAGAACCTGAGAGAAGAGCCCAATCATATATATCGTTAAAACATATTATTGTTAAAGGAAAAAAAAACTGAAAAGTTCCTTTATTAGGATCAAAACCATTAAGTTAAGAAAGAATGAACAAAACGCTAGACACGGTTACTCTTACTGCAACGTGAAACCGTGAACATTCTTTCTCTATCGTAACGATAGAGTGCAAGTTGAACGTTCTGAACGTCAACAACTGCAGAGACAAAACAAAACGTTAGTTCAGCTTTGAAAACAGTACGAGACTGTCAAAGAAAATCTTTCAAACTCTGTGGCGGAAATAGCATAATATGTTAACAGGTAAAACCGAAATGACGGGCTCACGATAATTAACTTCGGTAAAAGACCGCCTACTATTAGGAAGGTCGAATATAAACAAATATAAAAATTAATTTTAATGAGTTTATAATAAAAGGAAGTTAATCGAAGAGGCCTATAAGAGGCGGAGAGATATAAAATAAATCTATAACTTTTGTTAAGCAAAATTAAGAAAGAGAGTCTATACTCTCTTAGACACCAACACTTCCGTCTAAGGGAAGGGTCGGCCATTGAAAAGTGAACGAGAGTTCATACTCTCTCGTCACCAAAATTAATCAAATTATTCCAAAAGCTAACTAAGCTAATATAGAAGTTTCCAGTAAAGCGACAGCCGAAATCAAAGAGAAATACTTCACCAAAGTCGTGAAAATACTCCAAGAACATAAGCGTATCCCAGAACGTCTTGCCGGAAGCACGACAGAGGAATAATTGAGGAGGTGTCAACAAGAAGTACTTGAGTACCTGGCCACAGGTGGCGCTGGTAAATACACCCCCTTCTAGTATTGTGATAGCTGGCGTATCCCTCCATAGAATTCTGTCGGGCAACGGAGTTGACAGCTACATGATTATCGGGTAAGTTTAATATTGAAAATTATGAAGTCAAAAACTACAAGAGTAATTTGCATAGAACTACATTAAGGACTCTCTCTCTCTTTAGTATTAAATTTGTGGTTTAAGTAGTCTAGCCTCCTGGCTAGTGCAGTGGGAATGTGTTTGCCTAGCATTCGCATGGCAGCAGATTGATCCCTGCCCAGGACCGTGAGTTTAAGCTGTTTACTGGGGAGGCCACTTCTGTGGTTGGGCACCACGGGGCGGGGTTGGACTTGCCCGGCTGTCGTTCTGGTGAGTATCTATTCTGATGAAACAGGAACTGAAACCAGACACCTTTAACCTTTACTAGGGTCGCATGGATCGACAATGAGATTTTGGCTTTTACAAAATTTGCTTCATATTTGTGATTTCAGAGCTTTGTGCACATTTCACTTTATTCAACATGTTATTTTTTTCGTATTTCAAGTGGCATGCAAATAATTGTTAAGTATATGGTACTTGGAAATTAGCTCTTGTTCACACTAAATACATTCTTTTCCCTTTATATTTTGTACTATATCAAAGATCAAGTTTATTTTGTTACACTCTTTCCTTTCAGGTTGTATCTTTGATGATTTTTAGGTAGAGTATACAGTATTTTGTTTTTTTGGTTTTCCATTAACCTTATTTACCATGAGTTTGCTTCATCTTCTCTACTTGTAATGATTGCATTTTTCTAGATCTTTTATTGAACAGTATTGAATAAGGGCATGAACTGCATCTTTTGCAGCCCATAATCAAATACAACTTTATATACATTGGATTGGAATTATGAACAACCTTAAGCACTGCCATCTCAGAAATACCCCAGAAAACTGAAAAGTAAAATAAATAGAAGCAAATGAAGAGGCCTACAATTAACAGACAAAATATTTACATTACTGTATACTCTACTCTACAGTACAGAGGTGGGTGACAGAAAAAGACATTTAGGAAATTTACCTCATTAAGGAGGACAGGATTAGAAATGAAACTATAAGAGAGATTACTAGAGTACCATATGTGGATGAGATCATGATGAGAGGTAGATGGAGATGGTTTGGCATGCTCTTTGCACTTCCCAAGAGAGATTAGTTCACCAAACGTTTAACTGGGCTCCATAATGCACTACAAGAATTGGAAGACCCAAGCCTACATGGCTTAGGACTATAATGCGCGAAGTAGATGTTGACTGGAGAGGTATTGAATTAAAAGCTCAAGACAAGAGACGACTGGCGAACTCTAACCGAGGCCCTTTGCGTCAATAGGCGTAGGAGGAGATGATGATGATGATGAAGAAGAATAGTAAATTCTCAGCCTTTCTTACAAAACAGGTTGAGCACGGCAGATGTACGATAAAGGATTATGGTAAAAAAACATATTAAGTAAATACCCCATGAAACACAAATCATATTTATCATCAAATATATCTTAATAAATTCACCCCCAAAGGACGTACCGGTACGTTCTTGCAAAACACTGTTAATTGCATGTTTTTACATATTTTTGATAATTTTATGAGAAACTTCAGGCATTTTCCAAAAGAATGAGACCAACCTGACCTCTCTAGGACAAAAATTAAGCCTGTTGGAGCAATTTAAAAAAAATATATAGCAAAATGTGCTCAAAATTTAACCTTATGGTGGGGGTAAAAGGGTTAATATTCACTTTGGCATACCTCAACAGATGTTACAGTTTCCTCAACGTCACCCAGTATCATGTTCAAGTGTTGATCGTACGCATGGAGTCTGCCTCTGAGTTCCCGTTCGTTACGCATCTTGACGTAAATTCTCTCATCCAGTGATAACCTGATGAGGTCTAATGGCTCTTCCACAGCCATAGTTCCGGCAGTTGTTTCTCCATCTTCGGCCATGATTTAGTCTGTATGTAAAGTGATAATGTATAGTATGTACTTATAAAAAATGCAAAAGCAGTATTAAGATTAATACAATAACCTGATCCATAGCTGCACAGTATTTTTGACATCTTTGTTTTAGAAAAAATGCTAAAGCAGATTTAAGATTATTACAATAACCTGATCCATAGCTACACAGTATTTTTGACATCTTTGTTTTAGAAAAAATGCAAAAGCAGATTTAAGATTATTACAATAACCTGATCCATAGCTACACAGTATTTTTGACATCCTCGTTTTAGTAAAAATGCAAAAGCAGTATTAAGATTATTACAATAACCTGATCCATAGCTACACAGGATTTTTGACATCTTTGTTTTAGAAAAAATGCAAAATCAGTTTTAAGATTATTACAATAACCTGATCCATAGCTACAGAGTATTTTTTACATCTTTGTTTCAGTCTTGAGTGAGAAAAAAGAGAATATAATTTCAAAACAAACTTTATGAAACCAAAACTGGAAAAGGGATACTGCAAAAGCAGTATTAAGATTATTACAATAACCTGATCCATAGCTACACAGTATCTTTTACATGTTTATTTCAATCTTGAGTGAGAAAAAATTGAATACATTTTCAAAACAAACATTATGAAGACAAATCTGAAAAAGGGATGCTGTACTTTATCAAAACAAAGAAAGAGACTTACTCTCAACATCTTTCACTAATTGACCATTTGATATTTTAATAACACTGAAAATTCTATCCCTTGTGAGTTTGATAACGCAATATAATCCATAATTAGTCAAATAAAATCAAGAATATTTTGATGTGTAGCATTGAGATGATGGCTCCAACCCTGATCCCGCAATAGTTCAAAGTCAATTCTGTATAAGGAAAATCTTGAAAATCTTTGCCTATTTTTCTGTATCTTACACAGTATATAATTACAGTATGATAATAACAATAAAGCAAATTCAGAGTATTTTGTATTTTTCCTAGCTATAAAATCACGAGTCTTAAAATTAGGGAGTACAGTACTGTATCTATAGCTAAGCTGGATCAGCTGATGAATTTGTTAACAGATGGTGAGTGCGGAGAGATATTCTTTCTTCTTCTCCTGTCCGACTCTACACTTTTGACCTTCGGCTTAGGACTGAGAGAAGTGGTTGAAGTGGAAGTTTAACCTTATAAGACTTAAATTTGCATAGTTATTTAAAATACAAATTACTTCTAAAATTTGTTAATTCTTCCCGTGTGTTTACAAACCTTCTGTCCTTTAAAATATGGAGAGACTATTATTGGTGGGTAGTTAGTCCCCATAGAACCAAACTCGTTGGTTGTTCTTTTTCTTTTCTGGAACATCCAATTCTTCCTGGTCCCATTCAGGATTGAGGGAGATGATTCCAGCAACCACCCTTCTGCTCATTACAGGATTGAGTGGGCTGATAGAGCCTGGCCTATACTTTGTATGTACTTGGTCAATGAAGGAACATTTCTACCCTTGGTAGCGATGCCGTTCGGAAACATATACTTGGTGTATGATGACCAATGGGTTTGGTATTCATTTCACATCCAACCTCCTTGGTTAAGGGAAGATAAACAGAAATGACAAATTCGAAGATAATTTGTATTTTTCCTAACCATACAAACCTTAGCTATTTACAAAGGGTATTACTTTTAGCGCAGCTGAAATGACGTGCCAATAGTTTTTAACGAGGGTTAATTACCCCCGCGCTAGTTAGCGGGGGGTGGGGAAGGGTAGCTTGCTACCCCTCCCCCCTCCACACACCGGTGACTTGCTTCACTTCACTTAGAGGTAGGACTTGACTTGGGGGTCAGGGATGGCGGGCACATATGTGTAAATAGCTAAGGTTTGTATGGTTAGGAAAAATACAAATTATCTTCGAATTTGTCATTTGTTCCGTAACCGAAATACAAACCACGCTATTTACAAAGGGTGACTTACCCCTTAGGAAGGGTGGAAAGTCCCCAGCCTTACTGACTTCGGCTTGCCCGGGGGCTCGATCCCTCAGTAAGCAGCACTAGACAGAGGGAGCCCCTGTACCTCACAGGTTCCTAGCATCGCTAGGAACGAGTGGCCTACATAAGTAGTGTGAGGAGGAGTGTGTGACTCGTCCTATGAAGTTGACCTTGAGACCTTCTGATAGGAATTCTAGGATAGGACGTTCCCCATACCACCTCGTCAGGGTATGGGAGACGCAACAGTATTAAGCTTAATACTAGGAGCACAAAGAAGCATGGGTTACCTGCAGAGGTCGAGGTCAGCTATGCGAGGACCAGGATGCTGCTTCCCCAAGAGAGGGGAGAATGAAGAAAGAAGTAAGGGTCAGACATACTCTTTCATTCACACAGACTAAGACCGGGTAACAACGCCCTCAACCTACTGCTACTTGTCCAAAAAGGAGCCTGAGGTTAGACCAGCTGTTGTGCAGCCACCACAGGGCTGATAGAGAACGTATCGAGGCTCCTGTGGGTCACGTCTTGCAGGTAGTGGGCTGTGAAGGTCGTTTGACGCTTCCAGACCCCAGCTTGAAGTACCTGCGTCACAGAGAAGTTTCTCTTGAAGGCCAGGGATGTAGCAATACCCCTGACATCGTGGGCCCGAGGGCGACGTGACGGAGGAGGGTCAGGATTCAGGGCATGGTGGATAACCCTTCGAATCCAAGCAGAGATGGTGTTCCTGGTGACCCTCCTCTTTGTCCTGCCTGTGCTCACAAACAAAGCTCGCACATGAGGACGGACTGCAGCCGTTCTCTTCAAGTAGTACCTCAGACACCTCACTGGGCATAGTAGCAGCTGGTCTGGGTCGTCTGTTACAGAACAGAGACTCGCGATCCTGAAAGAGTCGAACCGAGGATCCGGCACTCCAGGATTCTGAGTCTTGGCCACAAACTCAGGGACGAACCTGAACGTTACCTCCCCCCATCCCCTTGAATGGGCGATGTCGTACGAGAGACCATGAAGTTCACTAACTCGCTTGGCCGAGGCCAAGGCGAGTAGGAAAGCCGTCTTCCAAGACAGGTGGCGATCGGAGGCCTGGCGTAATGGCTCGAAGGGGGGTCTCTTGAGAGACCTGAGGACTCGAACCACGTTCCAAGGAGGGGGTCTCACTTCCGACTGGGGGCAGGTAAGCTCGTAGCTACGTATGAGTAAAGAGAGTTCTAGCGACGAAGAAATATCCACGCCCTTCAATCTGAAGGCCAAGCTTAAGGCTGAGCGATAGCCTTTCACTGCCAAGACAGAAAGGCGCATTTCTTCTCGCAGATACACAAGGAAGTCCGCTATTGCTGGAATAGTGGTATCGAGTGGAGAGATACCCCTTCCACGACACCAACCACAAAAGACTCTCCACTTCGCTTGGTAGACTCCCTCAGAGGACCTTCGCAGGTGCCGAGACATTCTCTCCGCAACCTGTTGCGAAAAGCCTCTCTCCGCGAGGAGACGCTGGATAGTCTCCAGGCGTGAAGCCGAAGCGAGGCTACGGCCCTGTGAGGGACACCGGAGTGGGGTTGTCTGAGAAGCTCGTGTCGTGGAGGAAGCTCCCTTGGGAGTTCCGTCAGGAGCTGCAGAAGGTCCGGAAACCATTCCGCGTGATGCCATAGCGGAGCTACTAGAGTCATGGAACAGTTGACCGATAGTTTGGTCCTGTTGAGCACCCTTCTCATCAGACAGAATGGTGGGAAGGCGTACACGTCGATGTTGTCCCACCGTTACTGGAAAGCATCTTGCCAGAGTGCCTTGGGGTCCGGGACTGGTGAGCAGTACAGAGGCAGCTTGAAGTTCAAGGCTGTCGCGAACAAGTCCACCGTCGGGGAACCCCACAAAGTCAGGACTTTGTTGGCTATCTGAGGATCCAAAGACCACTCGGTACTCACTATCTGCGAAGCCCTGCTCAGACTGTCGGCGAGCACATTCCTCTTGCCAGGAATGAAGCGAGCTGATAGTGTTATCGAGTGGGTTTCGGTCCACCTCAGAGTCTCTACTGCAAGATGGGATAGCTGTTGCGAAAAAGTGCCTCCCTGCTTGTTGATATAAGCCACAACCGTGGTGTTGTCGCTCATCACCACCACGGAGTGACCCGCCAGGGACCGTTGGAACTGCTGAAGAGCCAGAAAGACGGCCTTCAATTCTAGCAGGTTGATGTGTAGGCACTTTTCTGATTCTGACCAAAGGCCTGAGGCCCTCTGGTTCAGAACGTGCGCACCCCACCCTTCTTTTGACGCGTCCGAAAACAGAGTCAATTCCGGGGGGAGGACGAGAAGACTCACTCCCTTCCGCAGGTTCTCGTCGGCCAGCCACCACCGCAAGTCCGTCTGTTCCAAAGACCCCATTGGGATCAGAATGTCCGGGGAATCGGATCCTTGATTCCACCGGGACTTGAGCCGCCATTGAAGGGATCTCATCCTGAGGCGGCTGTTTGGAACCAGACGGGCCAGGGAGGATAGGTGGCCTAAGAGACGCAACCACGATTGGGCGGGGAGTTCTTTTCGCCTGAGGAAAGGCTCCGCCACCCTCCTCAGCCTTGCTATCCGGTCGTCTGATGGAAAGGCTTTGTGGAGATTGGTGTCTATTAGCATGCCTAGATAAACCAGTCGTTGGGACGGCTGCGGAGAGGACTTCTCGAGGTTTACCACGATCCCCAGATCCTGGCAAAGATCCAGAAGCCTGTCTCGGTGCCGAAGAAGGGTCGACTCCGAGTCTGCTAGGATCAGCCAATCGTCTAGGTAACGAAGGAGACGAATGCCGTTCCTGTGCGCCCAAGATGAAATCAGGGTGAACACTCTGGTGAACACCTGAGGAGCTGTGGAGAGACCGAAACACAGCACCTTGAACTGGTAGATCTTGTTGTCTAGGCAGAATCTCAGGTACTTCCTGGAAGACGGATGGATTGGGATCTGGAAGTACGCGTCCTTTAGATCCAGTGTACACATGAAGTCTTGTGGTCTCACGGCAAGTCTGACCGTGTCTGCTGTCTCCATGCTGAACCGGGTTTGTTTGACAAACCTGTTCAGAGCTGAGAGATCGACGACGGGTCTCCAGCTTCCAGTAGCCTTCTTTACAAGAAAGAGTCGACTGAAGAAGCCTGGGGAGCCGTCCACGACCTCCTGGAGAGCACCCTTCTCGAACATGGTCTCGACTTCGGCCTGAAGGGCCAGCCCTTTGCCGATCCCATGGCATATGAGCTCAACGACACTGGATTCGCTGTCAGGGGAGATTGAGATGACGTGAACGGAACGCGATAACCTTGGCTGATCACTGAAACCGTCCAAGCATCGGCCCCGTGTTGCTGCCACCTGCGGACGCAACGCTGAAGGCATCCCCCCACAGGTGGACACGTAGGGGGACTGCCACCCCTAGGGCTTGCGGCCGCCACCCCTAGGAGTCTTGCCTCCCCTGGAGGACTTACCGCCCCTCTTGACCTTGGCTGGAAAGGGCTGGGGCTTAGACACCACTTTCTTAGCTGCCAGTGCCTGTTTGGGAGCCTTACGAGGCTGTTGCTGCTGTTGTGGCGGGGCTGGAGGCTTATAGGGCCGAGTTGTAAGGGCCCTGTGGAGGAGGGAGTCCGTGCTGGATTTCCTCCACCTCTCAGCCGTTCGCTCCAAGTCTTGAGGCTCAAACAGGCTCTCCCCCAGAAGGGAAGCATGTCGGAGCCTACACACATCTATGGCGGGGACCTTCGGATGGAATCTCTCGGACACAGCATCGCGACGCTTCAACACCGAGTTGGCCCACAGGGTGGTAACCTGGTGCGCCAAAAACTCGATGGAGCGGGTGCCCGAGAGCAAGAAGGTCTCTAGGGCCTTCCTATTGGTCTCCTTGGACAAGTCCTCCGATCGCAATAGGATGCCCAGAGATCCTAGCCAGAAGTCCAGCCACGAAGTGGCCTGCATGGCACACTTAGCGACCTACTCGTGGTTAAGGATCTCTGCCGCCGAGAACGACACCTGCCGGGCAGAGAGTTTCTCCAGGGGAACTCCCTTCGCCAGCTCCTCCACAGAGTGATGGAGAGGAAGAGCGAGGTTGTGCTCACCCAGGATCTCGAAATACCTCCTCTGCTGAAGGCGAGGAGGAGGGATAAGCTTGTTCCCGGCAGTGGAACGACTGGAGGAGGCAAGAAGTGCGAGCTGAGCGTTGGCCCTAGCTCTGGCACTCTTCAGCCCCCGAGACCAGGGCAGAGCTGCACTGGTCTTAGGGGCCTTCCGAACGTCAAACACTTCATCCAGAATCGTGTCTTTGCCTTCACGGGGGGCGATGACTGGATCCGTAAGTCTGTTAAGTGTCCTTATCAGGCTCAGGACCTGCCAGAAGGCATGTTCGGACTCTTGCTGTTCTCCTCCCTGCGGGCTGGCAGCTAAGTCTCCAGCCCCAGGAATCTCTTCCTGGGGTGATACGTGGACATTCCCCTGGGTAGTCGTGGGTTCCTGACAAATCCTTGCAGAGGATTTAGGGACGGTCTTGGAATCCTTGGGTTCCCTCCTAGGAGGGATACAGGATCCCAACAACGAGGTTCGAGGGGCCCCTTCCTCACGAGACGATTCTCCTGCCTGAAGCGAAGTCTCCCCCCCTGGTGCCGAGGGGAAGACTACCGCCCCACTGGACTCACCTGAGGACGGAAAGGCCTCGTCCACGGGAGAAGGAGAGAGTACTCGTGCAGGAGAAGGGACCTTCGAGACCGACCTCTTGGGAACCAACTTCGCCCTAGGGGAAGTCACCACGAAGTCCACTCCTCTCTTTCTCTTCAGCGTAGGGGAGACAGCCGCTGGTTTGTTACCCTGGCCGGCGAGTGCTGGTTTCATAACCCTCACTAACGCCCGTGCCAGCGGACCAAACCAAGTCTGCTGCTCCAAGGACACAGAGTCCGAAATCCTCGCTAAAGAGAAAGGGATCGGGCGATCCTTTGGAGTGGACACGACGGTACCTGCCTGAAAAGAAGGTGGGGAAGAATGCTGTACTGACCTGTCTTCGTCCTGCACTACCAACCTGTGCTTGGATGGAGGTGATCCCGAGTGCCGTCTAGGAGCACGCGTCCCTGCTGCTACCACCGGCTGTGGAATTCGCCGCGAACGATGGTCGCGCGAGGGCGAATGGTCGCGCGGGAGCGCGGGCGAGCAGGTGGATGATCGCGCGGGCGCACAGGCGAGCGGTCGCGAGGGTGGGCAGGTAAATGAACACGTGTCCGAGGCGACGAACGCAAGCGTTGGCGCGACGGCGAGGGATCGTGCTGCCGCGTAGGTGAGGAAGATCGCTGGCGATGTAGATCCACAGGCGATCGATGACGAGCTGGTGAGTGCAGTCGCTCAAGTTGGCGATGGCGCGATGTGGTATGTCGACGCACTGGTGTGCGATGGTGAGCAGCATGCGCAGGTGAATGACTGCGTAATGGTAAGCGATGGCGAGCAGCATGCGCAGGTGAATGATCGCGTGATAGGGTGCGATGGTGATCAGCATCCGCAGGAGGGCGATCGTTCAGGGTTGTGCGATGAGGAGCAGCATGCGCAGGAGGGCGATCGTGCAATGGCGAGCGATGGCGAGCGCCATGTGCAGGCGGGCGATCGCGCGATGGCGAGCTAGAAGCTGGCGAACCATGTTCCTTCAGGAGCGTTGGCGAACGTCGGCGCGATAGTTGTCGCTGTTGAATAGGCGATA
Organism: Palaemon carinicauda; assembly: GCF_036898095.1. NCBI lineage: Eukaryota > Metazoa > Arthropoda > Malacostraca > Decapoda > Palaemonidae > Palaemon > Palaemon carinicauda. The sequence goes on along the minus strand of NC_090728.1, from coordinate 64,525,808 downwards.
CTAAGATCGCCTGTGCGCGCTGGCAAGCAGGTGAACGCTGGCGAGGAGGTAATCGCTGGCGCGTAGGTGATCGCTGGCGAGCAGAAGGTCGACGCGTGTCCTGTGAGAGGACAGGTGGTGCGGCGCGTTCACGAGCAGGAACGGGAAGATCGCTGGAGCGTTGGCGAACATGTGTTTCTGACACACGCGCAGCACGATGTTGCGTAGCCACAGGACCAGGCAGATGGTGAGCAGGGAGTTCAGCAGGAACTAAAGGGTGGTCAGAGACCGCAGGGCGATGGTCCTCAAATGAGCGCTGACGCTCGGAAGAGAGCTGACGAGCAGGAGAGCGCTGGCGAACATCAGGAGAGAGCCGACGAGCAGGAGAGCGCTGGCGAGCAGGAGATCGCTGGCGAACAGGTGAGCGCTGGCGAGCAGGAGAGCGCTGGTGCGCATGCACTGCTCGCGTAAGGGAAGAATCCCTGAGCCCCGAAGGGACCGTTGTCCGTCGGGTGACGAGTTCTCCAGAAGGCGAAGATCCGGCAGGAGATGGTGAGCGGTCTGCAGAGAGGTTCAAGGAGGGCGGAGCAGTAGGTTGAGGCTGACGAGGAGAGTCCCCCCCGGAGGACGAAGACCCAAAAAGGCGTCTCTTAGTCCCCCTGTAAGGGAAAGGGAGGCCCTTGTGGCGTAGAGGGCGGTGAGCCTTATGGCGGAGGCGGCCTCGGGGGAGATCGTCGGGACCATCGGTCGTCCGAAGGGGAGTCTCCGTCAAAACACTTCCCTCAGAAGGAAGATGAGCAGCAGTCGAGACCGAAGGGGTCACTTCCCCCTTCGAAGGATGTACGGAAGGAGGAGGAGAGCCTTGAGCACCATCACCAGCAACAGCACCTGCGGCGGAAGGCCCAGCCACGTCGGAGGCCTCTGTCACCACGACGTCGACAATAGACAGAGGGTCTACCTCTGCTACCACCGGCGACTGCTTAACAGCGGCCCCCAACGAGACAAGGTCAATAAGAGCGACCCTGGAGGGCAAGCCCTTAAGCCCCAGGGACGACCAAATCTGTAAAAGATCATCACTGGATAAGGCATTATCAATAACCTCCCCCGGAGGAGGAGGGGGAACCGCCTCGCTATGGGAGGCGACGCCCTCTCCCCCCACCGAAGGTAGGGAAACAGAACAAGGGCCTGCGCTCCCACTCGGACGACTCTCCTTAGGAGGCGGCCGAGGGGGAGCTTCGGAGGAGGTTTGGGCGGCGGAAGAAGAGTCCCGAGAACCTTCCTCCTTCAAGGCTAACCCCGGAGGAGAACGGTCTCTCTTGGACTTCTTCTTACGCCGACGGCCAAACCTCTCCCACTGGGAGGCAGACCACTCCCTGCACTCACGGCACATGTTATCCTGGTCACACCGTCGGCCCCGACATTGAGGGCAGAGGGTGTGTGGATCCGTATTAACGTCCGACATGAAAGTCCCACATGGACGGCCGGCATCTCCAGGGCATGTACGCATAGTAAAGAAAATAACTGAAGGTCAACTTCCAACCAACACACACGCTGAAAAGAAAAAGCAGAAAATTAAAGGCTGTCACGAAGGCGATGAGCAGACACGTCTGATCACCGCCGAGCCAAAAGTGAAGTGAAGCAAGTCACCGGTGTGTGGAGGGGGGAGGGGTAGCAAGCTACCCTTCCCCACCCCCCGCTAACTAGCGCGGGGGTAATTAACCCTCGTTAAAAACTATTGGCTCGTCATTTCAGCTGCGCTAAAAGTAATACCCTTTGTAAATAGCGTGGTTTGTATTTCGGTTACGGAACAAACATTTTATCAACAATAGAATTAGTAGATAGGATCCATAAAACCGGTCCAGTTTTGCCCAGGTACAGCTGTGGGAATACTCTGCAGTTGTGCCATACAGTACGATTGAAAGTAGCTGGACAACTAAATGGTAGAAAGGAAGTGGGAGTGGAGGAAAAGTAGCAAACTAAAAAAGTAGAAGACTAAATGAAAGTAGAAGAGTATAAAAAGTGCAACTAAGGAAACAAAGGGAAAGTACAAAGAACATTTAGCAATGCCTACAATGCAGTGGACGAGGTATATTGACAGCAATACCCCATCTCCCCATTGGGGCAACCTGTGAATTAAATCACAGTGAGATGAACAAACTGACTTATTTAACCTTCCTTCAACACTGGTGAATTTCAGATCACAACTTAAAACATAATTGGGAGATACTTTTACATACCTTATAAGAAATACATTTCGTTAGGCAGGATTGGGAAAATTTGTTAAATCTTTATTATAGCATTTCTAAATGCAGTCTACTGTCTGTGATATATGTAATCATATGGCATGGAATTTTCACTTTTATCTAGTGGTTTAGAGATCACAACTCTAAACATAATTGGGACATTCTTTTAAATACTTTATATGAAATACATTTCATTGGGCAGGGTTGGGAAAATTTGTTAAATCTTTATTATAGCATTTCTAAATGCAGTTCAATGTATGTGATATATGAAATCATAGGGCATGAAATTTTCACTTTTATCTAGTGGTTCAAAGTTGTAGTGAAAATAAGATCGAATAAGGAAAATTTTCTGTATGGTAATAGAGTTTCATGTCATGTAAAGTGGTATACAGTATACATATAATATACAAGGGAAAAATATTGGCAGTAAATTTTTTTCTTATAAATTAGTCAATTTTTCCAGACAACTTTCAAAACATAATGCTGAATCTTTCAGTTCCCTTTAGACATAAAAAATGGAAGAACATCATCACAATAAGCTTAAAATCTAACCTTACATTATGAGAGGCCTTACGAAGTTAGCGAGCCCTTGAAGATGTAAGAAATCTAACAAAATCTTACGGGTTATGAGGACAAAACTAGGTAACCTTTCTTTGCAAAGATAACTAGAGGGGCACTCAGTAGAGCGCAGACCTCTGCCGCGGCAGCTTATTTCTCAACCTTAACATGTACTAATTGGCGTTGATTTTCATACTCTTAAATATGAACCCAGTTTGAAGTCTCTGTGACAACATCCAAACTCAAGGCTGATTATATGAATTGGACATTTTACTTGACCGTGACCTTCCAAAATTTGATAATTTCCAGCTTTTTACATAACAGTTAATCCCGGCAAGTTTTATTACTCTACGATTAAAATTGTGGTCAGGAAACTGTTCACAAACAAACAAACACAAACAGGGGCAAAAACATAACCTCCTTCCAACTTCGTTGGTGGAGCTAATGAAAAAATTGCTTGACCGTGACCTTCCATAATTTAATCCTTTCCAGCTTTTCACATAACAGTTAATCCCTGCAAGTTTTATTACTCTACGATTAAAATTGTGGCCAAGAAGCTGTTCACAAACAAACAAACGGGGTAAAACATAACCAACTTCCAACTTCATTGGTGGAGGCAATGAAAAAAATTATCAAAATTACTTAGGAAGGTAGCATTAAAGGTAGCACAAGATATCCCTTGTTACACACAGATATACAATGTCTTAACTAGCCTCCTTTTTCAGCGAAGACACTCCCCTTCAGATATTAAGGTACTATACTACCTACCTATCAAATGGCTCTGCATACTAGATAATATATATTTGGTAAAATCATGGAACAAATGTAGACAATTTTAGACTTTATTAGAAAAACAATCTGACATTCCTAAACATCGCAAATGGCATCTTCCCATATAATGGTATGCCATGAATCGATAAGTTAACCCTTTTACCCCCAAAGGACGTACTGGTACGTTTCACAAAAGCCATCCCTTTACCCCCATGGACGTACCGGTACGTCCTTGCAAAAAAATGCTATAAAAATTTATTTTCATATTTTTTGATAATTTTTTGAGAAAATTCAGGCATTTTCCAAGAGAATGAGACCAACCTGACCTCTCTATGACAAAAATTAAGCAATTTGAAAAAATATATACTGCAAAATGTGCTGGGAAAAAATAACCCCTTGGGGGTTAAGGGTTGGAAATTTCCAAATAGCCTGGGGGTAAAAGAGTTAAGTAATCTGACCTCTTTCGTGTTGATCACGTCACGGAAATGTAAAAATTTGAATGAAAAGCCCAGATAGGCTTAGGCTAGAACTTAATGTTAGGATTAATGAATTTCATCCTAAGACTAATGAGATTTTATTACGACTATATCAAACTCTCAAACTTTTCACTATTGTCCTCGATGAGTTTTCGAGCCTCGGCCCACGTTAACTTTTTCGGTATGGCCTCTTTCAAAAAATCAAGCTGGTCTAGGGAGTAAACCACTTCCGACAGAGCGTCGTAGTCCACCCGACCTTCGCTCGGGGACTGTTTGTGCGACTGGACCGCTATGTACTGTATGAATAGCTCCGTCGCGCGGGTAATGAGGTGCAGGCTTTCCTGGGGCACCATCTCTACCTCGGGACAACTTTTCATGATCATTTTCACGCGGTGGGTCGGCAGGATCAGATCGGCCGAGCGTCCTACGCGGGGGGAGGCCGATGTCTGATTTTCTGGAGATTTTTCAGGTGAAGATGCCATTTCTGCTTCTAACCTGAAGAGTAATAATGAAAAAAATATGTATACTCTACACATATCAATTTGATTAAATTTCAAATGAAGCAGAAATGGCACCTCAAATGAAAAAAAAAGCTAATGAATGACATGGCGTCACACAATTTACTCTACCAGGTTCAGACTTTACAAGTTTTATTTACTAGAATTTTCTTTTATCAGTGGTAAATCATTTTCCATGCTGTACTTTATTGAATCTCTTCATATGTTTAATTCTCTTATTCTTCGGATATTATTATTATCAATACTAGCTACGCTACAACCATAGTTGGAAAAGCAGGATGCTATAAGCCCAAGGGCTCCAACAGGGAAAAAAAAATAGTCCTGTGAGGAGAGGAAACAAGTTAATAAATAAACTGCAAGAGAAGTAATGAACAATTAAAAAAATATTTTAAGAACATTGACAACATTAAACAAGAATCCTATATTGGTTATTGAATAAAATAGTCTTTGAGTTATTTTCATGTTCCACAAATTCAAACTTATTATTTTCCAAAATCTCAAACACTCTAAGCAACTATAGTCAATTTCTTTTAGCGATGCAGATTTGCACCGACTCACAGCGGTGCCCTTTTAGCTCGGAAAAGTTTCCTGATCGCTGATTGGTTGGACAAGATAATTTTAACCAATCAGCGATCAGGAAACTTTTCCGAGCTAAAAGGGCACCGTTGCGAGTCGGTGCAAATCTGCATCGCTAAAAGAAATGGACAATAGAGGGGCACTCATTAGAGCGCAGACCTCCGCCGCGGCAGGTTATTTCTCGACCTTGACCTTCACATGTAATAACTAGCGTGAATTTTCACACATTCAAATATGAATCAAGTTTTAAGTATCTCTGACCTTAGACCTTCCAAAATTAAATCATTTCCAGCTATTTACATATGTTAATCCCTGCAAGTTTCATTACTCTATGATTAAAATTGTGGCCAGGACTCTGTTATTATTATTTTTTGCTAAGCTACAACCCTAGCTGGAAAAGCAGGATGCTATAAGGCCAGGGGCCCAAAAAGGGAAAATAGCCCAGTGAGGAAAGGAAACAAGAATAAAATATTTTAAGAACAGTACCAACATTTAAATAAATATTTCCTATATAAACTATAAAAACTTTAACAAAACAAGAGGAAGAGAAATAAGAAAGAAAAGTGTGCCCGAGTCTACCCTCAAGCAAGAGAACTCTAACCCAAGATAGTGGAAGACCATGGTACAGAGGTTATGGTACTACCCAAGACTAGAAAAACAATGGTTTGATTTTGGAGTGTCCTTCTCCTAGAAGAGCTGCTTACTATAGCTAAAGAGTCTCTTCTACCCTTACCAAGAGCAAAGTAGCCACTGAACAATTACAGTGCAGTAGTGAACCCCTTGGGTGAAGGAGAATTGTTCACAAATAAATACATACAGGAAGTAAAACCTAACCTCCTTCTAACTTTGTTGGCGGAGGTAATTAGCCAAATGTTGAGTTTTCTACAGATCAAGGAAATCTCAAATTCATGTCCTTAAGTTCAGGAAGCAAAATATAAAAAAAATCCTTATAACTAAGTAAGGCATCAGCCAATATGAATACAGTTGAGTACAGTACCTTTATGAAGTACTGTACTACATTACATCAAAAGGCAATGTAGATTCTTACTTATAGTTTTAAAAATCCCTGACCTAATATAGTACATTGGATTCATCTTTGATCAAACAATACAGTACATATATTATTACATCAAAATCCAGTTTTTAATAAAAAATTACCATAAAAATTGAATGAAGTATTAATATTTGGATCGGATTACAGTAATCAAAATCCGGTTTATTTTAAATATAGCAAACATTTTACTACAGTAAATAGATATACAGTGTACAGAGAGAGATAGGACCAGCTGGGTGTAAAGATAGGTAGTGGCGCGCAGCGCTACCAATGTAAAAGAGGGCGGGCTATTTGAAATCATCGCCGAGCTTGAATCTTATCGCGATTTTATTAATTTTTATTTAATAGGTATTGCATTGTTCTTGTCCGCGAAAAAAATGAAACAGCAATGAAAGAACCTGCGATAGAGGAGGGCCGACTGTATGAGTTTTAGGCCAATTGGCAAGGCATTGGGACCCGTGAAGTAGCTCGAAGCCATAGTAAATATTTCGGTATCAAAAATTTTAAAATACAATTATTAAGATATTTATAAAAACAAAATTCACTCACAATTACATTCCTTTATTAGTTGCTTAGCATAACTAGTCGATTTATCTAAGTTTCTTGGCATGCTCTATGCTTACATGTTCAATATTGGATTTATTGAGGGCAGGTTCTTCTAATTAAATTACACTGGCTACCAGTAAAAGCAAGAATTGAATACAAGCTACTCTTACTAACGTTTAAGATACTGAACCAAAATATCTAAAAGAATGCCTGAATAAACTAGAACTAGAAACAAATGTTAACATAAGACACATGAGTGACACACATAGGCTATCTGAACCAAGAACAAATAGTAAATTTGGTGAAAGGGCTTTTAGCTACTGTGCGCCTAGACATTATAATAAACTGCCAACTGAAATGAAGGACCTAAAGGGAGCAATTGAATTTAAGAAGAAACTAAAGACATTACTTTTCACAAGATCATATGATTTGGAAGATGCTACAATCAAAGAATTGTATAAGTTATAATGAAAATGTTTCGTTAGATGATTGATATGGACCCGCCCGAGAAGTAGTTCACTCGACTTCAGTGGAGGGTTGGATTTAAACCCCAAAACAAGTAAGTAAAAGTTATATAGCTGGCAGCTCCTATCAGTAGATTTATGATTAGAGATGCAGTTCAAGTACCTTGCCTTAAGTGTACGAAACCTCAACATAAGTTTGTAGGAATATGAAGTAAACAGTAGGCAGTTGAGGAAAGCAAGAGTAGGAACGAGACGGCCTACGTTGGGTAAGTGGGATCGAAGGTTTGGATTTTACATAAAGTAAGTTATTTCCACCTGTCGTCATCATAAAAAAATTCATCGGGGCCTTTGTATATCAGCGGCCAGTTCCTCCAGCGTGGATTAAAAATGGACATCAATTAACCTAAACTTTCTCCGCAACCTAACCTACAAGCCGTGTCCTTACTTACTTACCTGACGGGGAAGGTGGGGGGGGTGTGTGTGTGTTGCTAACACCTCTGTGCGACACCCCTTTACACTGCTGTATTCTAAGTTAGCCATAATAATACATACAGGCCGTTATCATACATGCACCCAAGTCATCGTAAAAAAAAAAAAAAAACCGTTACCATAATCACAACGAAGTAATCGAAATGAAGCACGGTCATAACATTGGAGCTTTTGTTACCCAGGACTTTCGGATGCATAGAAAACGTGATTTTCCATTCCATTCACTAAGGAATCGCTCGTAGTAATGTTCACTGGGGTTGTATGTATGATAGTGGCCACCTGTATGTATTATTATGTCTAACTTAGAATACAGCAGTGTAATGGGGGGGGGGTCACAGTGGGGCATTAGACCCCCTTTAAGTAAGTAGATAAGGACATGCCTTGTAGGTTAGGTTAGGGGGGAATGTTTAGGTTAGTTGATGTCCATTTTTTAACAACGCATAAGGAACTGGCCGCGTATATACAAAGGCTAAAAAAAAAGAAAAAAAGTTACCGTAATCAAAACGAAGTAATAACAATGAAGTACCATTAAAACATTGAAGATTTTGTTAGCCAGGGCTTCCAGACGCATAGAAAACGTGATTTTCCATCCCATTTACTAAGGAGTAGTTTGAAGCAATATTCACTGTACTACAAATTTCCTTAATTATGATTTAAAGAAGGCTCCTAGGTTAGGTTAGGTGAGCTTGTGTTTGTTTCCTTTTATGAAATGTGGTTAATCATAAATTTTGGAATTTAAAATGAAAAAAAAATAGAAAAATACGGCTACATTACCCAGTAATACAATAAAATAATACCGTTTATTCTAATAATTTGCATCAGAACAGTTCAATATAACTATTAATACACCAAAAACACTACAATAAAACCTTATTTTCTTCATAAGACATATTGTCCTACAGTAAATATTTACCAACTGGCCTAGCCTAAACCTCATTGCAGTACCTTGACACCTACCTGGACCTTGCTAGTGCTACCTTCTGGTAGTCCCAGGATGGCAGCTACCCAATTAAGGTCTCATGATATATAATATATACAAATAACAATAAAATGCCCAAAAGAATAAAAGTTTGGGCTACCGGTACAGGCCGACCCCAAACCACCTCTCCGTCTTCAAGGTTGAATATACAATTTATAAATAAACTATACCTAAGATATACAACAAATACAACAGCTTACCTTTATTAAATTGTATTATTCTTAAAATACAAGTCAGGAAAACAGCAGAGTTCGATTTAAATACAACAGATGCAAGCGTGTTATAAACGTTGGTCTTCGTACCGCCAAATGCCAAACATCCAAATGAAAAGCTTTCGTCAGGGTTGCCAGATTATGTCCACTGGATTATCGTTCATAAGGCTTAAAATTATCGTTTTTCAACCAAAATTATCGTACACAGTTTCAAAATAATAATTAGGGAGTTACATGATCGACTTATTTCAAAACATTTTAGTTAATTGTTTAGTTAAACACACACATATGTATATACCTAAGGTATGTATCGTACATCGTACTGGACCTAAAATAATCGTACATGTACGATAATTATCGTACGAATGGTACCCCCTGAGCTTTCGTAAACAGATCGTGGTCCATAATTGAGGTATTGCCTCTGTAACGGCTCCTCTTGTAATCTTGCAATTATTATTTCTCACCTTTCTCACCAGACGCCAGGTAGGCCTCCAGGCCTGTCAGTCGTCCTGCTTCAAGAACTGTCTCCATTCTTGGCGATCCTCATAGAGCCTCATCTCATCAACTTCTCGCAAACTGAAGCCTCTCCTCTCTACTCCTCTCTCTATGTTTTGTAGCCATCTTTGTTTTGGTCTTCCTACCGGTCTCCTTCCTTCTGGTGTCCATTTCAAAAACCTTACAGGATATCGCTCTTCCTCCATTCTTTTGACATGTCCAAACCATCTAAGCTGTCCTCTCTCCACAAAATCCAGAATCCCCTCCACTCCCAGTTCTCTTCTAATATCTTCATTTCGTAGTCTATCCAGTCTTGTCACACCTTTTATGAGTCTTAAGGCTTTCATTTCAGCTGCTTGGAGTTGGCTTCTAGTTCTTGATGTTAATGTCCATGATTCATGGCCATAAGTCAATATTGGTCTTAAAATAGCTAGGTATATTATGGTTTTCACTTTGCGAGGTATGTTTCTGTCTTTCATTAGTGGGTAGAGCAGATACAAATTGTTACTAAATTTCTGAACTCGGGTAGTTATTTCCAGTTTTGGATCGTTTTGGTCACAAAACTCCACTCCTAAGTATTTGAAATTTCTACACTGTTTCAATGTATGACCTTCTAATTCTACATCTACGTTGTTTGGTGTTCGTGATAGGTGCATAATCTCTGTCTTATCCTTGTTGATCCGCATTCCATTTGCTGTTAAGATCGCATTCCAGCTGTTGACGTTTTCTTGGAGAGCTTCTGCGTTGGGGGCTATCATTGCGTGGTCATCTGCATACAGAAGGTTGATGATCATATCTTCAGCTTCGTCCTCGCCTCGTTCCCTCATACATTTGTCTAGGAACAATATAAAAAGAAGTGGAGAAAGGACGCTGCCCTGTCTTACTCCTGATTTAATTTCAAACCAATCTTCATTCTCTTGATTTGTTTTTACTCTGGATTTGATGTTTTGATAGGTGTTATAAATTGCTCTTATAAGTTTCTCAGGGATTCCATAGTAAGGGTCTTTTAGGGCATCCCATATTTTCATTCTTGGTACTCTATCAAAAGCCTTTTCTAGGTCTATAAAAGCAATATATCTGTCCCTGTTCCATTCCCAGCTTTTCTCGAATATCATCTTGAGTGAAAAAATCATATCGGTTGTCCCTCTTCCTTGCCGAAAACCACTTTGCCATTCCCCCAGCTTTGGTTCAACATATCCTCTCAATCTGGTTTCAAGTATTCTTTCATATACTTTAAAAGCGTGTGACATTAGGGATATTCCTCTATTATTATTATTATTATTATTATTATTATTATTATTATTATTATCATTATTATCATTAACTGCTAAGCTACAACCCTAGTTGTAAAAGCAGGATGCTATAAGCCCAATGGCTCCAACATTATAATAACAATGATAATTATTATTATTATTATTATTATTATTATTATTATTATTATTATTATTATTATCATTATTATTATTATTATTTGCTAAGCTACAACTCTAGTTGGAAAAGCAGGATGCTATAAGCCCAATGGCTCCAACATAATAATAATAATAATAATATTAATAATAATAATAATAATAATAATAATAATAATTATTATTATTATTATTATTATTATTATTATTATTATTATTATTATTATCATTATTATTATTATTGTTATTATTATTATTATTATTATTATTATTATTATTATTATTATTATTATTATTGTTAACTGCTAAGCTACAACCCTAGTTGGAAAAGCAGGATGCTATAAGCCCAATGGCTCGAACATTATTATTATTATTATTATTATTATTATTATTATTATTATTATTATTATTTGCTAAGCTACAACCCTAGTTGGAAAAGTAGGATGCTATAAGCCCAATGGCTCCAACATTATTATTATTATTATTATTATTATTATTATTATTATTATTATTATTATTATTATTATTATTATTAGCTACAAACCTAGTTGGAAAAGCAAGATGCTTAAAAGCCAAAGGGTTCCAACAGAGAAAATAGCCAAGTAAGGAAAGGAAATAAGGATATAAATAAACTACAAGAAAAGTAATTAACTATTAGAATTAAGAATTTAAAGAATGGTGACATTAAAATAAATCTTTCATATATAAACTATAGAGACTTAATCTTTCTTTTGTATTATTTTGTCTTTTTTTTCCATATCAGGTATGTAATTTATTTCTTCTTTTCAACACTTCTTTCATTAAATAATAAACTAAGGTTGTAGATCAATTAATCTATTTATTTTTTTTCTATATTTCTTGCAAATAACATCAATAAAGAATCATACTATAATCAATAATTGACTTGATAACGCTGGATAGTATAAATATTTTGATTTTCTTACTCTTCTTAAAATCTATTTTCTTTTTTCCTTTCCTCACTGGACTATTTTCCCTGTTGGAGCCCTTAGGCTTATAGCATTTTGCTTTTCCAACTAGGGTTGTAGCCTAGCAAGTAATGATAATAACAATAGTTAGTTAGAAAGGATTATATTTGCTTTAAAGTTTGATAACCGTCTTATTGAAGAAAAAACATAAAAATTGAAATAATATTCATTTGCTTAGATATTTTTCAAGATAACTATTTTAAAAATTATCTGGGGACTATTGTTTGTTCTATCAAAATTCATGATATTATTATTTCTATTTTATTTCATATAAAAAACAATATATTTAATTTGTACTGAATCCACATTGTCATGTCACCTGTAAGGTAGAACTCTAATCTTGTATATGTTGTTTTAATGATAAATTGAATTTTAATCAACAGCAACGTACACATAACCACACACACACACACACACACACACACATATATATATATATATATATATATATATATATATATATATATATATATATATATATATATATGGGAGGGGAGAGAAGACGATGGGTTGATGAGCTAAGAAAAATTGTGACTATAGACTGGGATAGTAACACCATAAACAGACAGGAGTGGAAGGACATGTCTGAGGTCTTTGTCCTGTAGTGGACTAGTTATAGCTGATAATGATGTGTATGTGTGTGTCAGTGTATATATATATATATATATATATATATATATATATATATATATATATATATATATATATATATATATATATATGTGTGTGTGTGTGTGTGTGTGTGAATGTGTGTATAAGGAATAAAAGATAACATAGAAACTTGATTAATGCATGTATTTTTGTCGAATTAACATGGTCCAACTAACAAGGGCATACAAATACAGGTGCATCATATTTATCCCTAACATGGTATCCCATGAGTTCTCCTTTCTTTATTCAACCTTCTCCTTTTGACCTTATTAATCCCATTATCTAACAGGGTCGACCACTCAAGGAAGCTTTATCCATCTGTTTCTATTCCTTGCTTCTAGTTCCCTCAACCCTACTACAGCCATATCACTCCTCATCGCATCTATCCATCCGATCTGACGATGGCCCACTCCTGTCTGTGACTGGCATGTCCTTAGCTTTCTTAATTGCTTCGAGCTCCTTCTTTCTCATTACATGGACATAGTATCTCAATCGAGCTTCCTTAGCTTTATATTTTATATTACATACACGGTAAAGGTTTTAAAGGTCACTCATGAATGGCAGAGGCAAGGGACAGTGACATTGCCTTAGCAATCAGGACAATGCCCTAGAGACTTACCATATATTATATGATCAGCGCCCAAGCCTCCTCTCCACCCAAGCTAGGACCAGGGAGGGCCAGGCAGTGGCTGCTGATGACTCAGCAGATAGACCTATAGGCTCCCCAAAACCCCCCAACCTTAGCTCACAAGGATGGTAAGGTTCCAGACACTAATGGCACTAACGAGTCTGAGCGGGACTCAAACTCCCGACTGGTAAACGCCAGGCAGAGACGTTACCAGTCAGGCCACAGCAACCATATAATCTTCCATCTTGACTCTTCCTCCTTACCAGTAGTGATATTCCAGCAATCCATTTCATTAACCTCCTCTCGGTTCTTTCCAGCAGTCATTCTTTCCACTTAAGTGCTAAAATATTTGTCCCCTATAATAGCATGGGTTTGATTACTATTTTATAAACCATTTTGAGTCTTCATGGCATTTTCGTGTCTAAAACATTCCAGATACCTCTCTCCGTTTTTTATTCTTTGTCTAGCTGTTTTCGCAGTCTTTCACTCCTCTGTTATTCATGTCCTTCTCTACTACGAATCATTAGCTTTATATAACCAATGAACACTTTCAATCTTTAAAATCTTTCTTGCAATTCTTTCCACTGTCTTGGGTTAGAGTTCTCCTGGATGAGGCTATACTCAGGCACACTATCTTATTTCTCTTCCTTTTGTTTTGTTAAAGTTTTTATAGTTTATATAGGAGATATTTATTTTAAGGTTACTGTTCTTAAAATATTTTATTTTTCCTTCTTTCCTTTACTCGCTGGGCTATTTTCCCCATTGGAGCCTCTGGGCTTATAGCATCCTGCTTTTCCAACTAGGGTCGCAGTTTAGCAATTAATAATAATGATAATAATAATAATAATAATAATGATAATAATAATAATGACTAAATCGTCTATAAGCTTTCAGAAAACTTAGGCGAGTCTGATTTAAAACATAAGGATAATAAGAATCAATGGAGAACAAACTAGAATTTAACTGTATTGACATTTCCTAAGAGCAATTAACACTGTCTCCATGATACTTCTCTTTGTAAAGTCATTACAGTACTGCACCAGTTTTTTGGGTCAATTGAAAAATTGACTAGTTTTGAGCTAAAGAACAACTACAGTAGCCCATTATTTGTGTACCCTCTTGAAATTGAATTTTATGCTCTTTATAACACATTAAATAAATGGAATAATATTCTGAATAGCAAATATGTAGTATATAACGATGATTTAGAATATTTCTCATCAAAACCTTTTTCCAATGTGTTGATACAGAATATTTAAACAATACCATTATATTTATTTTCTTAAAAGAGCAATGATATTTAGGTAACACTCAAGAAAATGGAGACTTAATATTCATTAGATAATTTTTTTTAGCAGAATGTACTTGAGTTATTTTGGTTTTATTAATACATTAAAAAATGAAATTATAATAGCATATATTAGAGGAAATTTATACTATGGTAAAATCATTATCTATGCATTCAGACACATACTGTAGAAAAATGCAGGCGATTTTACATCTTAAGAAGGATTTTAATAGAAATGTACACATGATTTGTTGTAAGTAGGCACTCTAAATAACCATATTTCAAGTGTTGACTAGTCTAACAATCACAGCATCTAAGAAAAGAATGCTGTTGTTTTCTTTTATTTTTCTTGGGTAAATTCTGGGGATTAATGATGTTTATACAGCCATTCATAAGAGACGATGCTATATAAGAGAGCGAGGGCAACGGAATTGGATGGCTACTCAACCTTCTAAGAGTTACATCAGATATGGGGAAGTTGAATCCCTAGGACACATGGTCAGCTGTAACAAAATAGCCATGGACGATGCAATGTTCATGAAAATACAAGATGCATTCCCACTAAATATCAAAATACAACTGAGATCTTTTTTTCAGATTAACAAAATGATACTGGAAGTTGGATAAAAATAGGTCTAATCTTGAATTTTCTTTGAGCAACTTCAGAAAAGAATGAGACCAAAGAGTATAGAGAAGTAAGTGGAAAGAACCTCAAATATGTATCAGGATTCTATGATATACACTGATAGTGTATGTACCAAATTTCAGGAAGGCAGTGTTGCTAAGGGGCAGAAGGGACACAACAAAGATCTGTAAATAATGCAGGGTGCACCGGTAGCACTAAAACCCCAGGAGTAAATTTTCTTCTATAGAGAAAAATGATTTTGACGAAGGAAAAATCTATTTCTGGGAAGAGACCTGTGACGGCCGGTGAAAGAAGTCCTTCTTTACACTTTTCTAATATAAATCTTCCAAATATACTAGAGAAAGATAAAAGCATGGAATGCAGAGGTTACTACCCTCGCGCGATCACCTTGTGGTTGTCGTGTATACAACAGAGGCGTGTGAAAACCACTATTCACAGGCTGTCTTCCATTTAGATAATCCCTTCATCAAAGGGAAGGGCCGTGACAGGCCCTAGAGAACACAGTTGGACTACCCCACCGACACTTCACTCTTCTTCAACTGAACAAACTGGAAAACGAGTGAGAGATCCATCTGGTGTAAGTAAAGAAGGCACTGTTAAATCCACACCAAAGAGTGTAAATTTAAAGGTAGCCCACCATTTAAGCTCCTGTGTAAATTCCCTTCTATAGAGAAACCTCTCCTTCACTCTTCTTCAACTGAACAAACTGGAAAATGAGTGACAGGTCCATCTGGTGTAAGTAAAGAAGGCACTGTTAAATCCACACCAAAGAGTGTAAATTTAAAGGTAGCCCACCATTTAAACTCCTGTGTAAATTCCCTTCTATAGAGAAACCTCTCCTTCACTCTTCTTCAACTGAACAAACTGGAAAATGAGTGACAGGTCCATCTGGTGTAAGTAAAGAAGGCACTGTTAAATCCACACCAAAGAGTGTAAATTTAAAGGTAGCCCACCATTTAAGCTCCTGAGTAAATTCCCTTCTATAGAGAAACCTCTCCTTCACTCTTCTTCAACTGAACAAACTGGAAAATGAGTGACAGGTCCATCTGGTGTAAGTAAAGAAGGCACTGTTAAATCCACACCAAAGAGTGTAAATTTAAAGGTAGCCCACCATTTAAACTCCTGTGTAAATTCCCTTCTATAGAGAAACCTCTCCTTCACTCTTCTTCAACTGAACAAACTGGAAAATGAGTGACAGGTCCATCTGGTGTAAGTAAAGAAGGCACTGTTAAATCCACACCAAAGAGTGTAAATTTAAAGGTAGCCCACCATTTAAGCTCCTGAGTAAATTCCCTTCTATAGAGAAACCTCTCCTTCACTCTTCTTCAACTGAACAAACTGGAAAATGAGTGACAGGTCCATCTGGTGTAAGTAAAGAAGGCACTGTTAAATCCACACCAAAGAGTGTAAATTTAAAGGTAGCCCACCATTTAAACTCCTGTGTAAATTCCCTTCTATAGAGAAACCTCTCCTTCACTCTTCTTCAACTGAACAAACTGGAAAATGAGTGACAGGTCCATCTGGTGTAAGTAAAGAAGGCACTGTTAAATCCACACCAAAGAGTGTAAATTTAAAGGTAGCCCACCATTTAAGCTCCTGGGTAAATTCCCTTCTATAGAGAAACCTCTCCTTCACTCTTCTTCAACTGAACAAACTGGAAAACGAGTGAGAGATCCATCTGGTGTAGGTAAAGAAGACACTGTTAAATCCACACCTAAGTTGGTAGGGGTGGCGGTAGCCATAGAAGCGGGCAGTAGTCGGACGTAGACCGGCACCCCGTAGTATCGAGGGATATTGAGGAAGGAGAAAACTAATTGGTAAGGGACCCCTGATAATGGATCTAACACGCCCCAGTTTCTATACCGACACCCTATAGGGGTGAGCAAGCTCGATTTATTCCTGGCATTCCATGCAACTTTTTTCTCTGGTAAATTTAGCAGTATTTATACCTTAGAAATGGTGCTATAAGGAGTATTTCACTGGGCGACACAGGTCCCTCGCCCAGAAATAGATTTTTCCTTCGTCAAAATCCCTTTTCAGGGTAGACCACCATTTAAGCTTCTGGGTTGTACTAGAAAAGGTTTCTTTTATGGTCATATTGTATTTCTTTTCTTTTAAAGCTTAAACTCTGAGCAACATTTCTTAGCCGAGTATAGTATTTGCAAGTCAAATCTGATCTGCTACCACTTAAAAAATGATAAGCTCCTGTCTTTTCAAGTAAGAGAGTCTACAAGGATCACTGAACCAGGGTTTGTCCTTCACTCGGTATTTCAACACACGAGAAGAGATACGTCTATCAATGATATTCTTTTCAGAAAACAGTAGGCTCAGCCCTTTATACAATTGTGACCAATTCGAATGTAAAAGATCACTTAAAATTTCATTCTAGTCTGTTTAAGGTTTTATATATACAGTGAATGTATTTTTATTCGTGGGTACCAATTTTCGTTTTATTAAAAAAATGCTGGTTCGTGGATTCTTAAATTCGTGGATTTCCGTTTTGGAACTTTTACCTTTTTGGTTATTAGTTGAACCCCAATTATGATAAAGTGTTCATTTCCAATGCTATAATTATCACAGTGCACACCAAAATAAAACATATTCACAATAACAAATCAAAATAATTAGTAATCCACAATCCATCCATATACCAAGGCACTTCCCCCAATTTTGGGGGATAGCCGACATCAACAAAGAAACAAAACAAAAAGGGGGACTACTCTCTACGTTCCTCCAGCCTAACCAGGGAATCAGCCGAGTTCAGCTGGTACTGCTAGGGTGCCACAGCCCAACCTCCCACAAATCCACCACAGATGAAGCTTCATAATGCTGAAATCCCCTACTGCTGCTACCTCCGCGGTCATCTAAGGCACCGGAGGAAGCAGCAATGGTTTAGAAAATGTAGGTCACCAACACAAATCGAATGTGTCCAAGTTCAATACTAAATTCTGACAGTGTATAAAAATTTGCGTTGGATTTTTAAATTCGTGGATTCGCCCACCCACGAAGACCACGAAAATTGGTACACCACAAACAAATATACTTTCACAGTATCTTTAAATTGCTTTGTTATAGAATTCTGTGTAAGACCTTCTCGGTAGAATTAACAACAGTTGTTTTATATTTGAAAATTTATTGTAATCATACCCATAGACATGTAGTATTGTGAATCAAGTCTTTTGTGACTTCAAATAATGATGTAAGAAAATATAAAAACAAAATGCTAAAACTCTGAACTGCCAACTCTAATTATTGAGCAATGAATATACTAAGTAGATAATAAACTTTGCTTATAATGACATCAACCCACTTCAAAACTACATAACTTTGTCAGTTTCAATTACATAAATTTGTGTAAATATAAGTCTAAATAATTCGAAAAACACTGGACAAAATGGAAAATGACAGCATCTATGGACAATAAATAATCCTAATTGACATTGCTTAACCCTTTTACCCCCATAGGACGTACTGGTACGTTTCACAAAACTCATCCCTTTACCCCCATGGACGTACCGGTACGTTCTTGCAAAAAACTGCTATTTACATGTTTTTTTGCATATTTTTGATAATTGTTTGAAAAACTTCAGGCATTTTCCAAGAGAATGAGACCAACCTGATCTCTCTATGATGAAAATTAAGGCTGTTAGAGCAATTTGAAAAAAAAATAGACTGCAAAATGTGCTTGAAAAAAAATAACCCCTGGGGGTTAAGGGTTGGAAAGTTCCAAATAGCCTGGGGGTAAACGGGTTAACACACTTTCATTGATGGCGAATACTCTGAACTTTCAAAATATCATCTTAACTTTCCAAAAAAGCTTTTACTTTTACCTATGTGAAAATGTTTATAAAAACAGGATTAAATCATACAAAAATGCATAAAAATGTTAGCAGTATTATGTTACCTGACGTTGGCGTTCACATAAAAGCTGTAACATTGCGAAATGAAAAGAGAGTGAGAGAGGAAAGGTCCCCTTTTGTTCCTTGTTTGATGTGGGCTACCCCGCAAAATTGGGGCAAGTGCCATGGTAAATAGATTTTGTTATAAATCTGTCATTGTTTAATATAACTCCTGGGATTCTTCTACAAGGTTTGGGGACTATCAGATAATAATAATTTATATATGAAAGATTTTTCTTAATATTATTATTGTTCTTAAACTTCTCTTGCTGTTTTTCCTCATTTCCTTTCCTCACTGGACTATTTTCCCTGTTGGAGCCCTTGGGCTTATAGCATCCTGCTTCTCCAATTAGGGTTGTAGCTTAGCAAGTCATAATAATAATAATCAACTGTTAATGGACATATAAAATAGCATTATGTTACACACAGCTAGTGTG
Source organism: Palaemon carinicauda (assembly GCF_036898095.1). Classification (NCBI taxonomy): domain Eukaryota; kingdom Metazoa; phylum Arthropoda; class Malacostraca; order Decapoda; family Palaemonidae; genus Palaemon; species Palaemon carinicauda. The sequence goes on along the minus strand of NC_090728.1, from coordinate 64,506,507 downwards.
GTAAAATACGTCCGGCACCTGCACTTACTAATAGTGAATTACTAGCAAACCCAAGCATGTTTTGTCCTCACTTTTTATAAATATCACATGGAAAAGACTTCAAGCTTGAGAATCTATTCTACCAAAAGCTATGCTTATTGTTTATTTCTTGCAAATAACTCAACAATGCTTGGGATATCTCGAATGCACAGAAAAGGGATTTTGACGAAGGAAAAATCTATTTCTGGGGAGAGACCTGTGGCGCCCGGTGAAAAGAGTTCTTCTTATATATCTTTTCTGATAAAACCTTCCAATTATACCAGAGAAGGTAAAAGCATGGAATGCTGAGGTTACAACCCTCGCGCGAGCACCTTTTGGGTGTCGTGTATAAAGCAAAGGCGCGTGAAATCCACTATTCACAGGTTGTCTTCCATTTAGTTAATTCCTTCGATAGCACGATAAGGATGAAAAGAATATCTTAAAAAATTTACATAACTCTAGTCAATCATAATTATCCAGAGGGACTACCAACTTAAATTAGCAATATTAGTGATGAATATAAATTTAAATGAGAAGCTATAACTCTTTTTAAGTTGTAATAAACTTAGATTAGCAATATTAGTGATGAATATAAATTTAAATGAGAAGCTATAACTCTTTTTAAGTTGTAATAAACTTAGATTAGCAATATTAGTGATGAATATAAATTTAAACGAGAAGCTATAACTCTTTTTTTAAGTTGTAATGATAAAATATCTTGACATCTGCACACACTAAATACAGTACTTATCAAAGATCGAAATATGTTATTTTTATTAGTAAAATAAATTTTTGAATATACTTACCCGATAATCATGTAGCTGTCAACTCCGTTGCCCGACAAAATTCTATGGAGGGATACGCCAGCTATCACAATACTAGAAGGGGGTGTACTTACCAGCGCCACCTGTGGCCAGGTACTCAAGTACTTCTTGTAGACACCTCCTCAATTATTCCTCGGTCCACTGGTTCTCTATGGGGAGGAAGGGAGGGTCGATTAAATCATGATTATCGGGTAAGTATATTCAAAAATTTATTTTACTAATAAAAATAACATTTTTCAATATTAAACTTACCCGATAATCATGTAGCTGATTCACACCCAGGGGGGTGGGTGAAAACCAGTGTACAAGATTAAAGGATAGCTAAGTATCCCATATTTCATATAACAGTTATCTCAAATAACAATGAAATAATAAGTACCTGGTAAGGAAGTCGAATTGAACCGTTACTCTGCCTCTTTTTTAAGTTCGTCTTCCTTACTGAGCGCAGCGTTCCTCTTGGAGGCTGAATCAACCCAAAGGTGCTAAAGTATATAGGGTTGCAACCCCTACTAAAGGACCTCTACAAAACCTCTAACCCAGGCGCTTCTCAAGAATGAATAGACCACCCGCCAAATCAAAAGGATGCGGAAGGCTTCTTAGCCTACCGTAACAACCATAAAAACAACAATAAAAGCATTCAAGAGAAAGGTTAAAAAAGGTTATGGGATTAAGGGAATGTAGTGGCTGAGCCCTCACCTACTACTGCACTCGCTGCTACGAATGGTCCCAGGGTGTAGCAGTTCTCGTAAAGAGACTGGACATCTTTAAGATAAAATGATGCAAAAACTGACTTGCTCCTCCAATAGGTTGCATCCATTATGCTCTGCAGAGAACGGTTTTTATTAAAGGCCATCGAAGTAGCTACGGCTCTTACTTCGTGGGTCCTTACCTTCAGCAATGCAAGGTCTTCCTCCTTTAAGTGAGAATGGGCTTCTCTAATCAGAAGCCTTATATAATACGAAACCCCGTTCTTGGACATGGGCCTCGAAGGTTTCTTGATGGCACACCATAAGGCTTCTGACTGTCCTCGAATAGGTTTAGACCTCTTAAGATAATATTTGAGAGCTCTGACAGGGCAAAGAACTCTCTCTAGTTCGTTACCTACCATGTTGGAGAGGCTAGGTATTTCAAACGATCTAGGCCAAGGACGTGAAGGAAGTTCGTTCTTTGCTAGGAATCCGAGCTGAAAAGAACATGTTGCAGATTCGGTCGTGAAACCAATGTTCTTGCTGAAGGCATGAACCTCACTGACTCTCTTAGCTGTTGCAAGGCAGACGAGAAAAAGAGTCTTGAGGGTAAGGTCCTTGAAGGAAGCTGACTGGAGAGGTTCGAACCTAGATGACATAAGGAACCTTAAGACTACGTCTAGGTTCCAGCCTGGAGTGGATAGACGACGCTCTTTAGACGTCTCAAAAGACTTAAGAATGTCTTGAAGGTCCTTGTTGGAAGAAAGGTCCAAACCTCTGTGGCGGAGAACTGAAGCCAACATACTCCTATACCCTTTAATCGTAGGGGCTGAAAGGGATCTCTCATTCCTAAGATGTAGAAGGAAGTCAGCTATTTGGGTCACAGAGGTATTGGTAGAGGATATTGAATTGGCTCTACACCAGCTTCGGAAGACTTCCCACTTAGATTGGTAGACTCTACGAGTGGAAACCCTTCTTGCTCTGGCAATCGCACTGGCTGCCTCCTTCGAAAAGCCTCTAGCTCTAGCGAATCTTTCGACAGTCTGAAGGCAGTCAGCCGAAGAGCGTGGAGGTTTGGGTGCAACCTGTCTACGTGAGGTTGACGTAGAAGGTCCACTCTTAGAGGTAGAGTCCTGGGGATGTCGACTAGCCATTGAAGTACCTCTGTGAACCATTCTCTTGCAGGCCAAAGGGGAGCAACCAGCGTCAGCCGTGTCCCTTCGTGCGAGATGAATTTCTGCAGGACTTTGTTTATTATCTTGAACGGTGGGAATGCGTAAAGGTCGAGATGGGACCAGTTCAGCAGAAAAGCATCCACATGAACTGCTGCAGGGTCTGGAACTGGGGAACAGTACAGCGGAAGTCTCTTGGTCATGGAGGTGGCAAACAGATCTATGGTAGGTTGACCCCACAAGGTCCAAAGTCTGTTGCACACACTCTTGTGGAGGGTCCATTCCGTGGGAATGACCTGATTCCTTCTGCTTAGGCGATCTGCTGAGACGTTCATATTGCCCTGAATGAACCTCGTGACCAGAGTGAGGTTTAGACCTCTTGACCAAATGAGGAGTTCCCTTGCGATCTCGAATAGGCTCCTCGAATGGGTCCCTCCTTGCTTGGAGATGTAAGCCAAGGCTGTGGTGTTGTCTGAGTTCACCTCCACCACTTTGCCTAGCAGGAGGGACTCAAAGTTCAGCAGGGCTAAATGAACTGCTAGTAGCTCCTTGCAGTTGATGTGGAGCAATCCCTGTTCCTCGTTCCACGTTCCCGAGCATTCCCGTCCGTTCAAGGTCGCACCCCAGCCCGAGTCCGATGCATCTGAGAAGAGATGAAGATTTGGGGTCTGAATAGCCAACGATAGGCCCTCCCTGAGAAGGAGATTGTTCTTCCACCACAGGAGAGTGGTCTTCATCTCTTGGGTGATTGGGATAGAGACTGCTTCGAGAGTCGAACCCTTGTCCCAATGAGCTGCAAGATGGAATTGAAGAGGGCGGAGGTGGAGTCTCCCTAGCTTGACGAACAGGGCCAGTGATGAAAGGGTCCCTGTGAGACTCATCCACTGTCTCACCGAGCAACTGCTCCTCTTCAGCATGCTCATGATGCACTCTAGGGCTTGGCTTATCCTGGGGGCCGATGGAAAAGCCCGAAAATCCTGACTCCGAATCTCCATTCCCAGGTACACAATGGATTGGGAGGGAATGAGCTGAGACTTTTCTATGTTGACTAACAGACCTAGTTGTCTGATTAAGTCCAAAGTCCAGTTGAGATTCTCCAGACAGCGACGACTCGTGGAGGCTCTCAACAGCCAGTCGTCTAAGTAGAGGGAGGCTCTGATGTCCGACAAGTGTAGGAATTTTGCTATATTCCTCATCAGATGAGTGAACACCATAGGGGCTGTGCTTAGGCCAAAACACAGGGCTTGGAATTGGTAGACAACCTTTCCAAAAACGAATCTCAGGAAAGGTTGGGAGTCTGGATGAATAGGAACGTGAAAGTAGGCATCTTTCAAGTCCAACGAGACCATCCAGTCCTCCTGTCTGACCGCTGCTAGGACCGACTTCGTCGTCTCCATCGTGAACGTCTGCTTGGTGACATACGCGTTGAGCGCGCTGACGTCCAGCACCGGTCTCCAACCTCCTGTCTTCTTGGCCACAAGAAAGAGACGGTTGTAGAAGCCCGGGGATTGATGGTCCCGGACTATAACCACTGCCTTCTTCTGCACAAGTAGCGACACCTCCTGGTGTAAAGCTAGCCTCTTGTCCTCTTCTTTGTAGTTGGGAGAGAGGTTGATGGGAGATGTGGTCAGGGGTGGTTTGAGGCAGAATGGAATCCTGTAACCGTCCCTCAGCCAACTGTCAGACTGGGCGTCTGCACCTCTCTTCTCCCAGGCTCGCCAGAAGATCTTGAGTCTGGCTCCTACTGCTGTCTGGAGATGCGGAGAGTCAGTTTTTTCCTTTAGATGTCTTGGAGCCTTTCCTAGACTTGCTCCTGTAAGAGTCTGGGCGGGAGCTTCCTCGGCTGGGGGCTCTACCACGAAAGGGCGGTATGAACCTCGTAGCAGGGGTATCAGCCACTGGGGAGCGATAAGTCTTGGGGACTGAGGTAGCAACCTTAGACTTACGAGCCGATGAGGCTACAAGATCGTGTGTGTCCTTTTGTATCAGGGCAGCAGACAATTCCTTAACCAGCTCTTCGGGGAAGAGGAACTTCGAGAGCGGAGCAAAAAGGAGTTGTGACCTTTGACAAGGTGTAATGCTGGAGGAAAGGAAGGTACACAGCTGTTCCCTTTTCTTCAAAACCCCTGATACAAACATCGACGCAAGCTCACCAGATCCATCCCTAATGGCCTTATCCATGCAGGACATTAATAGCATGGCAGAATCCTTGTCCGCAGGAGAGGTCTTCTTGCTGAGGGCCCCCAGGCACCAGTCTAGAAAGTTGAACATCTCAAATGCTCTAAATACTCCCTTCAGTAAGTGATCCAGGTCTGAGAAGGTCCAGCAAACCTTAGAGCGCCTCATTGCAGTTCTCCGAGGCGAGTCTACCAGACTTGAGAAGTCAGCCTGGGCAGAGGCAGGTACTCCCAAGCCTGGTGCTTCTCCTGTGGCATACCAAACGCTCGCTTTCGAAGTGAGCTTAGTCGGAGGGAACATGAAAGAAGATTTGCCAAGGTGTTGCTTAGTCTGCAGCCACTCCCCTAAGATCCTAAACGCTCTCTTAGAGGACCTTGCTAGGACTAGCTTAGTATAGGTGGACTTAGCTTGTTGTATGCCCAGCGAAAACTCAGATGGTGGAGAGCGGGGAATAGCAGAGACAAAGTGGTCTGGGTAAACCTCCCTAAGCAGAGCCAAGACCTTACGAAAGTCAATAGACTGTGGAGAAGGCTTGGATTCATCCACGTCTGACGAGGGATCAAGGTGTGCCGCCTCATCATCAGATGCCTCATCACCAGAGTGTAGCGAAGAGATCGGACAAGAATGCTGAACAGCAGAGTCAGAACGAGTAGGAACAATCTTAGTGGTTTCCTCTTCAAGTAACTGTTGAGGGAAAACCTGAGGCTCAGACTGCAAAGGCTGAATAAAAGACGAAGCAGAAGGAAGGCGCATGGGTGGAGGAGGCTGACTCCTAGCATGAGTGGTTGAACCCAAGGGTTGCGCTTGCTGAGCTGTTGGTGGAAGCGGAGTAGCAAGCTCCTGTTCCTGTGGTGTGAGCGGAGCGCGATGAGGTAGAGGCTGCGCAGAACAAGGTAAATGTCTCACAAGCTGAGGCTCCTGAGGCGCAAGGCTAAGGTGTAGTTGTGCTTGCCTTGTGGAGGGTTGAGCTCGCTGCAGCGAGAGCTGAGGAGACTGACTCATGGACGGGAGAGGTTGTTGTACCTCAACCGAGTGTTGCACCACTGGTGGAGCAGCGAGTGGAGGCGGAGGAAGAGAGGTATAATCCTCCTGATCCCATTGTAAAGGTTGCCTTAAAGAAGGCGGAGGCTGAACACCACTGGGAACAGCAAACTCAGAACGAGGCTCAACATCGTACGCCTGGCAGGTGGTACTGCGATCAGGCGGAGCGAGCGCAGGCGGAGCGAGCGCAGGCGGAGGCGGAGGCGCAACACTCTCAGCCCGACACTCACGCATCAAGTCCGAAAGCTGTGCTTGCATGGACTGCAGAAGAGTCCACTTGGGGTCGGCAGAAACTACAGTAGGCTGAGGTAAAGCCTTAACAGTCGAGCTCTGTTGTGGCAGAACCTTACTCCTCTTGGGCGGAGTGCAGTCGACAGATGACTGCGGCGAGTCAGAGCTGAGCCAATGACTGCAACCTGGCTGAGCACTCGCGGACTGGACTCTGCGTTTAAGTGGTCTCGAGACCTGAGACCAACGTTTCTTCCCTGACAGTTGATCAGCGGACGAGAAAAAGACGGGCTCAATCGTCTGCAGGTGGGAGTGACGGTCTTTGGAAGACACGCCCGCAACCACCGAGGATACTTCTGTGCGCCTAACAAGGCCTGCCGAACCCTTATGCCCTTCGACATTGCTTCTCCCCTGGGCTTGGGAGCTTGCAAGAGGTCCCGGACTGGGAGGACGACTGGCTCGCACAGAAGTATCCTCACGCACCACACTGGCACTGATACTAGCACTTGGCACTGCACTGACACTAGCACTCGTCACAGCACTGGCACTAATTCCACCCACTGCACTCTTGACCTTAAGTTCCTTGACTTCGGCCATCAGAGACTTATGATCACTTACCACTGACTCTACTTTATCGCCTAAGGCCTGAATAGCACGCAAAACAACAGACATATCAGGCGGAGGGCAAACAGTAGGTTCGGGGGTAGCCACTACAGGGGTAGGAAAAGGTAGGGGATCATGAGGTGAGGAAAAAAGTGAAGAGTGAGAAGAACTCCTCCTAACTCTACCTCTCTCTAACTTAGTTGAATATTTCAAAAGACGGACAAATTCCAGTTCCGAAAGTCCGGCGCATTCCTCACATCGATTTTCTAACTGACAGGGCCTGTCCCTACAGTCAGAACAAGCGGTGTGAGGATCTACCGAGGCCTTCGGAATACGCCTATTGCAAGACCTACATCGTCTATGGGAGGGGGCTTGCGAAATGTCAGACATCTTGAATCCAAAGAGTTAGCCAAAGGGGGTTCCAAAATCAAGCAAAAGATCGTTAACCGTTAATCAGGACTATATAAAAGCTATCTAGCTAATATAAGAAGGTTTCCAGTAAAGCGACAGCCGAAATCTGAGAGAATACTTCACCAATTAGCCGTGAAAAAACTCGAAGATCATAAGCGTATCCCAGAACGTCTTGCCGGAAGCACGACAGAGGAATAATTGAGGAGGTGTCTACAAGAAGTACTTGAGTACCTGGCCACAGGTGGCGCTGGTAAGTACACCCCCTTCTAGTATTGTGATAGCTGGCGTATCCCTCCATAGAATTCTGTCGGGCAACGGAGTTGACAGCTACATGATTATCGGGTAAGTTTAATATTGAAAAATCTATTTCTGGGGAGAGACCTGTGGCGCCCGGTGAAAAGAGTTCTTCTTATATATCTTTTCTGATAAAACCTTCCAATTATACCAGAGAAAGATAAAAGCATGGAATGCTGAGGTTACAACCCTCGCGCGAGCACCTTTTGGGTGTCGTGTATAAAGCAAAGGCGCGTGAAATCCACTATTCACAGGTTGTCTTCCATTTAGTTAATTCCTTCGATAGCACGATAAGGATGAAAAGAATATCTTAAAAAATTTACATAACTCTAGTCAATCATAATTATCCTGAGGGACTACCAACTTAGATTAGCAATATTAGTGACGAGTATAAATTTAAACGAGAAGCTATAACTCTTTTTAAGTTGTAATGATAAAATATCTTGACATCTGCACACACTAAATACAGTACTTATCAAAGATCAAAACAGATAATTTTCATAAAGCATTGACCATTATAATTCCTAGCAAATGTAATTAAAAAAATACAAATGCTTTACCTTATACGGACACTAATCAATGAATAACTACAACACCATTAATAACAAAAATAGATTTATGAGTGACTTCAATGTGAATTAGCGAATTATATGAATACTGTACGTATATGACTAGCATGGCTACGATGAGATACAAAATGTCTGGTGTCCCACTTGTATTCAAAGATAAATTTGAACATAATAGACTCTATATCAATTGTTTTCAGAAATTACATCCTTCTACTAGATGCGTTCCATTGAGATTCATCTTCACTTTTTCCAAAAATTCGGGTTCTGTTGCAATCTGCGGCTAAAGTTTTCGTACCATTTCGATAAAGTGGATATAGGGATGTACTGTTCAGAGGGATTCGGGTTCATCTGGGCCGGACTCTGAGCGAAGCTGGAGGCAAAGTTGTACAAGTTTTCACACATCGCCTGGCTAAACTCTACGTAGGAATTCACGGTCGGAGCTTCCGTAGACGGATTGGCAACTTGTCCTTGGATCTGGGATAAAGGTTCAACCTGTAGGAAATCATGGAAATCAATCGAATATCATTGGATTACTGCTGCTATAAATAAAGAGAAATAATACTATGAGACACTAATGTAGGCAAGAAAACATTGGCTGAAGGTTCAACCTGTAGGGAATCATGGAAATCAATTGAATATCATTGGATTACTGCTGCTATAAAAAAAGAGAATTTGTACTATGAGACACTAACATAGGCAAGAAAACATTGGCTGAACTACTACTGTATGTGATTCTATCAAATGCCATTTTCTCTTCATGAAAGATAGGTTATATATACAACAATCACATACCATTGGATTACTTCTGCTATAAATAAAGAGAAATACTACTATGAGACACTAAGATAGGCAAGAAAACATTGGCTGAACTACTACTGTATGCAATTCTATCAAGTGCAATTTTCTCTTTATGAAAGATAGGTTATATTTATAAATGGAATGCAGTTACTTTTAAAATAAATACATATGATAAGAAATATGAAGGTAAAGAGCCATTCCAAAATGAAAATATGCAAGCAAATGGAACACCATATGTAAGTACAAGGTACCATTAAGTACCAAGAAACACTTACAATGTGTGTACTATGCCAGTACACATAATTTGTTGTTTAGCAATAATGATATCAAATGATATTACCATATTGAAAATTCTAAAACAGTAACAAAGACTTAAAGCACAGTACCATCAAACACAAAATAATTGTTGGCTGTGAACTTAACAAACTTTAAAATAAAAAAAAATCGCTACAAAAACCTAAGTCCATTAAATTGAGAGATATGTTTTCAGTAGTACTGGAATGTCCAATGAATTGTTAATAAGGTACTTTACTTAGTTAACAACTGGTAGCGCAAAAGGGAAGTCCCATTAACCTGCCTGTCACAGAATACTAGGTAGTCACATTTGTTCTTAGGCCCTGAAGAGGGAAATTTGATTTAAAGGACTCTGGCTTGTACACCTAAGAAATTTACAAATTACTTTCAAAATTCGTTATTTGTTCCTACATATACAAGCCTTTTGTCCTTTACAATAGGGAGAAGCACTCATACATGGGAGGATGTCCCCTAGAAACAGACCGGAAGGTTCCTTTCATGACACGTCATCCTTCCTGGTCCCGTACAGGAGAGAGGAAGGAGTCTCCAAGAACCTTTTAACAGCTAATTACAATGATACATAATTGGGTTTCAGAGGCTTGTATTCTCATAGGAAAAAATGTACTACTGTACTTTAATTGCTCACCTTTCAAGTGTGCTTCTACTTACACGCAAGAATGCTCACAAAAATAAAAAACTAATACTTATCACAAAAGAATGTAAAAAAAAAAAAGATCTAACAGTTGTGTGAGTAGCAAGATGGTACTTCTGTACCCACTGCAGCCAAAGACAAAAGTTGCTATTTTGTGACAGGCAGGTAAGCGTGGCTTCTCCCCTTGCACCACCTATTTGTTGATAATTCTATAACCAATGACCTTGTTAATTCAATAATCAAAGACCTTGTTGATTCAATGACCAACAACCTTGTTGATGATTCAACGACCAATGACCTTGTTGATAATCTAATAACCAACGACCTTGTCTATGATTCAACAACCGACCTTGTTGGTGCTTCAATAACCAACGAACTTGTTGATGCTTCAATAACCACTGACCTTGTTGATGATTCAACAACCAACAACCTTATTGATGATTCAATGACAAACGACCTTATTGATGATGATAATTCAATAACCAACGACCTTGTTAATGATTCAACAACCAATAACCTTGTTGATGATTCAACAACCAATAACCTTGTTGATGATTCAACAACCAATAACCTTGTTGATGATTCAACAACCAATAACCTTGTTGATGATTCAACAACCAATAACCTTGTTGATGATTCAACAACCAATAACCTTGTTGATGATTCAACAACCAATAACCTTGTTGATGATTCAACAACCAATAACCTTGTTGATGATTCAACAACCAATAACCTTGTTGATGATTCAACAACCAATAACCTTGTTGATGATTCAACAACCAATAACCTTGTTGATGATTCAACAACCAATAACCTTGTTGATGATTCAACAACCAATAACCTTGTTGATGATTCAACAACCAATAACCTTGTTGATGATTCAACAACCAATAACCTTGTTGATGATTCAACAACCAATAACCTTGTTGATGATTCAATAACTGACGACCTTGTTGATATTTCAATTACCAATGACCTTGTTGATGATTCAATAACCAACAACCTTAATGATGATTCAATGAAAAACGACCTTATTGATGATGATGATTCAATAAACAACGACCTTGTTGATGATTCAACAACCGACCTTGTTGGTGCTTCAATAACCAACGAACTTGTTGATGCTTCAATAACCACTGACCTTGTTGATGATTCAACAACCAACAACCTTATTGATGATTCAATGACAAACGACCTTATTGATGATGATAATTCAATAACCAACGACCTTGTTAATGATTCAACAACCAATAACCTTGTTGATGATTCAACAACCAATAACCTTGTTGATGATTCAACAACCAATAACATTGTTGATGATTCAACAACCAATAACCTTGTTGATGATTCAACAACCAATAACCTTGTTGATGATTCAACAACCAATAACCTTGTTGATGATTCAACAACCAATAACTTTGTTGATGATTCAACAACCAATAACCTTGTTGATGATTCAACAACCAATAACCTTGTTGATGATTCAACAACCAATAACCTTGTTGATGATTCAACAACCAATAACCTTGTTGATGATTCAACAACCAATAACTTTGTTGATGATTCAACAACCAATAACCTTGTTGATGATTCAACAACCAATAACTTTGTTGATGATTCAACAACCAATAACCTTGTTGATGATTCAACAACCAATAACCTTGTTGATGATTCAATAACTGACGACCTTGTTGATATTTCAATTACCAATGACCTTGTTGATGATTCAATAACCAACAACCTTAATGATGATTCAATGAAAAACGACCTTATTGATGATGATGATTCAATAAACAACGACCTTGTTGATGATTCAACAACCGACCTTGTTGGTGCTTCAATAACCAACGAACTTGTTGATGCTTCAATAACCACTGACCTTGTTGATGATTCAACAACCAACAACCTTATTGATGATTCAATGACAAACGACCTTATTGATGATGATAATTCAATAACCAACGACCTTGTTAATGATTCAACAACCAATAACCTTGTTGATGATTCAACAACCAATAACCTTGTTGATGATTCAACAACCAATAACCTTGTTGATGATTCAACAACCAATAACATTGTTGATGATTCAACAACCAATAACCTTGTTGATGATTCAACAACCAATAACCTTGTTGATGATTCAACAACCAATAACCTTGTTGATGATTCAACAACCAATAACTTTGTTGATGATTCAACAACCAATAACCTTGTTGATGATTCAACAACCAATAACCTTGTTGATGATTCAACAACCAATAACCTTGTTGATGATTCAACAACCAATAACCTTGTTGATGATTCAACAACCAATAACTTTGTTGATGATTCAACAACCAATAACCTTGTTGATGATTCAACAACCAATAACTTTGTTGATGATTCAACAACCAATAACCTTGTTGATGATTCAACAACCAATAACCTTGTTGATGATTCAATAACTGACGACCTTGTTGATATTTCAATTACCAATGACCTTGTTGATGATTCAATAACCAACAACCTTAATGATGATTCAATGAAAAACGACCTTATTGATGATGATGATTCAATAAACAACGACCTTGTTGATGATTCAACAACCAATAACCTTAATGATGATTCAATGAAAAACGACCTTATTGATGATGATGATCCAATGACCAACGACCTTGTTGATGATTTAATAGCCATTCCAGCGCTGTTGAAAACATATCGCCCTAATTTAACCCTTTTACCCCCAATGGACGTACTGGTACGTTTCACAAAACTCATCCCTTTACCCCCATGGACGTACCGGTACATCCTCGCAAAAAACTGCTATTTAAATTTTTTTTGCATATTTTTGATAATTTTTTGAGAAACTTCAGGCATTTTCCAAGAGAATGAGACCAACCTGACCTCTCTATGACGAAAATTAAGGCTGTTAGAGCAAAAAAAAAAAATATATACTGCAAAATGTGCTTGAAAAAAAAAAAAACCCCTGGGGGTTAAGGGTTGGAAATTTCCAAATAGCCTGGGGGTAAAAGGGTTAAAGGATGAAAAGTTTGTATAAATGTAAAATCAACTGACTTACTGAAATTCCAATTTGTGCGTTGTGGGAAAGCTTTTGCTGACCGAACGTAAAGCCCGACTGCAGGGCCAAGTCTCCCTTTTTCAGGCCCGATATTCTGAATATTGCTGATGGCTTCGCATTTGTTATGTTACCTAAAAGCTGCCAGGTTGGAGGGTTAAGTGGATCGGGCCAACTGAAGTACACTGTAAAGGTTCAAATAATTCAGAAATTACTACAAAATATTGAATAGTATTAGTAATCTATCCTTTTCATTTCTTTAGTTTTAACCCAAACTGAACATTACATACATACATATACCAAGGCACTTGTCCCAATTTTGGGGAGTAGCCGACATCAAACAAATGAAAAAAAAGGGGACCTTTCCTCTCTACGTTCCTCCCAGCCTGACAAGGGACTCAACCGAGTTCGGCTGGTACTCAACATTACACTAATATTATTTTTGGTCATGAAATGCATATTTAAATATTTGTATAAATGAAATTTAAATAATACAAGTTATCTTTATGCTCATCTGATGTTCATATTGCTTTGTCCCAGAGGCTGACTCAACTCTGACGTTACTCATAACCAATAAAAATTTCCAGTTCTCCCACTCACAAAGGCGACATCTGGTGACTTATGGCAACTTGAGGTAAGGCCTGGCCTTACTCAAACCAATGTTGAAGTCACAACCGATATCCTATCCTCTTGAATTCATTAGTTAATAGGAAGGAGGGTAAGCATGTATGTGAACATCTAGTAACTATAGAAATACAGTACTGTACTACAAATTTTAATATAATTGATATTTTTTCCTGGCTATATAAACCTAAGTCATTTAATAGGGTTAGTTTTGGCATAGCCTCTTACGGCCAGTTGAAGATTGATCGTTGATCAGGAAACCTAGTATGTTTACATCACCTACCCTCTATGAGGGCCGGTGCATTGGTACGAGTGGCTGGGATCCCACTCTATCTCTGGTCGGGACTTGCGGGTTGGCAGATGCAAATAATGAAACTTACATGACTCAGGTTTTAATAGCTAGGAAAACTACAAATTATATTAAACTTTGTAGTTTGTTCCTTCAAGGATACAAACCCTTGTCATTAAATTGGGAGTCTTCCTTAGGAGGGATGAAGTCCCCAAAGTGAACAGGACGTATGTCTGGCTCTTAATTCAGAATGATCATGACTGGTCCTCATAAAGAGCAACGACATGGCATTCTAGCATCTCAAGACTCGTGGATAGGTAAATGTATCACGGCCAAAAGAGAAAGATTTTAATTCTGTAGATCAATCAAAGGTATATGATTGAAGGATTTGTTATAAACAAATCATTATTACCTGTAATGGTGAGCTTACCTGCATAGGCATCTGAGAACTGGAAGAACAGGAAGAGAGGAAAAGATTAAATATTCAACTCTGTAACTGATAACGTGACACTAAGCTAGATGCCCTGGAGCAGCTTGAATCTTTACAACAATGGTTGGGCAACCACAACAGGACCTAAAGAGAAAGTGTCTAGGGATCTGTGGGTGCAATTCTTTCAGGTAGCAGGCAGTAAAAGTAGTCTGTCTTTTCCAAACTCCCTCTTTAAGTACCTGTGCAACCGAGTTGTTTTTGCAGAATGCCAGGGTTTCAGAAATACCATAAATATCATGTGCTTTGAGAGGGGACTAAGCAGACACCACTTCTGAGGATTTGTATGCTCTCATGATTGTCTTGAGCAACCAAAAAGAGATACTATAGTGTTCTTGCTTACTCTCTTTTCTTTTGCCCGGTACTCACAAATAGGTTGGAAATACTCGGAAAACAAGGATTAGTCCTCTTTAAGTAAAGGCATACAACTCTCACAAGAAATAGTAGCAAACTATCCTCAATATAAGTTACCTCCCTAATTAAGGAAATGGAGAAGGAGTCAAACCGATGGTCATTAACAGACGGATTTTGGGTCTAGGATATAAAATCAGTTATGAATAAGAATGACAAATTTTTCCACCCCTTGGAGTGTGAAACAAGATATGAGAGACCATGACTTGCCCTTGTCACAAGGGGATGATTTCAAATAGTCAAGCCTCCTGCAAAAATAAAAGATCGCAAAGATTCAAGGAGAACTTGCTCATAAACCCGCCGCAGTTACGGCCAGGTTTACCTGGGCAAATCTGCATGTTCTCGCGTGGAGTCTCCATTACAACATACACACAATTCTGTAAGAAAAAGCAGATGAGATTATGACAGGCAGTTTACTAGGTAGCAGAGAAGTAGATCTACTGTGTTTAGGCTGAAATCAAAATGACAGCTCCGTGGTCTATCGTATGGGCAGGGTTTACCCACCATCCGCCAAGTTATACCACCGCCTCACTACAAGTTTTAACTGCCGTCTTCTAGCTTCTCTAAATCACACACATATTGAAGAATGATAGTTTGTATTAGTATTGGAACAAACACAACGGCTTATACTCATGCACTCATCTTCAACAAGGCAGAAAAGTGGAATACAGTGACGATATTAATGAACCTCACCTGAACCACCGAGACCATCTGGGAAAGGTTGGGATCCAGTGAGGAAAACCACTACATGATTTATATTGTCGGCCTCCGGAATAACTGACAGGAACTGTGTTTCTCCCACTTGTTCAAAGTTGGTTTGTACCTGTAAGGAAAAAACATGTAATATATTTTCAGTATAGCTCTGTACACAATAAAATTTGGAGCCTTTGTATATCAGCGGCCAGCTCCTCCCGCGTGGATTAAAAATGGACATCTACTAACCTAAACTTTCCCCCTAATCTGACCTACAAGCCGTGTCTTACCTACTTACTTAAGGAGGAGGGGGGGCCTAATGCCCCTCTGCGACCCCCCTTTACACTGCCGTATTCTGATTTAGCAATAATAATACATACATGTGGCTGCTACCATACATACACCCCTAAAATCTAATATGATGTAAATGCTTCACAAACAATAAACTATGATAAAGATTAAAGGGGTCATTGAAACAGTTCTGAGCATCTCCCAAGAAGAAAAATTGTTTTCAAAATTTTTTATGTGGTGGCAAACTGCAACCACTTGCATATCTTACAAACAACTAAAAAATGGGAAGAAAATACCCATTTTCTATGCACATAGGAGGAACTGACAGCTGATATACAGTTTTTCGGTCTAGTTTTATGTACGTAAAATATAGGCATTGCTCAATATCTTACAATTTATTAAATGCAATTAGGGATAAGTGTATACTCTTATTTGTAAAATCGATTTCCTTTACACAATATGATTGCGTTACCTTGCCAGGAGTTGAGCCGGTTTGGAAGCAAACACAGGGTAAGTTAAGAATACGGCAGTCTATGGGGGTTATTAGCAAACCCAAGGTAGGTATGAAGGTAAGGACATGGCTAGTAGGTTAGGCTGGGTAAGTTATGGGGGTGTATGTATGATAGCGGCCACCTGTATGTATTATTGTTTAACTTAGAATACGGCAGTGTGAGGGGGGGGGGTCGCAGGGGGGCGTCAGCCCCCTCGTTAGGTAAGTAGGTAAGGACATGGCTTGTAGGTTAGGTTAGGGGTTAAAGTTTAGATTAGTTGATGTTTATTTTTAATCAACGAGTGAGGAACTGGCCGCTGATATACAAAGGCTCCCGGTAGTCTAAGGGAGTTATTAGCAAAGGCCCGGTAGGTATGAAGGCAAGGACATGGCTCGTGGGTTCGCTGGATAAGTTTTAGCAAGGCGATGTTCTTGTGTAGGGGTTTTGTAGCTCGACGGACACAGCTACGAACGACTAGAAAATGCAAAGGAAATTCTCATTTCCTATGAGGATAAGAAGCCCTGGCCATCAATATACAAAGGCTCCGGGTAAGCTAAGGCTGACGAAGCCCTGGTAGGCATGGATACGGCTCCCGGGTTAGGTTAGGTTAGGTGTATTAGATTGTTTCCTTTTTCAAATGTGATATTTCAATTATAACTATTGGAATTTTACAATCAGTATCTACTAATAAATTATAAAGGCTCCATATGATTATTAGTGTATTACAAGCCAAGCTACAACCCTAATAGGAAAAGCAGGATGATATAACCCCATAGGTTGTTCCAACAGCAAGGAAAGGATATAAAGGACTAAATAAACTAAATAAATAATAAATAAAGATTCTAAATATCTCAAAATCAGTAACAAAGTTAAAATAAATATAAAATATAAAGACTCTTGACTTATACTGACCAATCTCCCAGAAACGATGATCCCGAAGAGATTTGCCATGACAGCTTCCAATCACGAATGTACAATGTCGATAACCTTCAGAAATGCTTGCAGGCAAATTATTGAAGATACCACAAGCACAAATATAACATTAGTTTGGTTATAGGAATGTGAGATATTTTTTCCTATTCATCTGCAGCTACGTCGATTCGTACCATACGAAATCGTCCCTCTGGGCTCTGACGTATTGCTGTTTTAATATTTCAGCGGTTTTATGTTATATAGTTTTATAATTTAGCTTCTAAATATTAATTATGTTTAATTTTCGTGTATTTTTAACACCTTATACTTTGTATTTCCTGATAAATGATAGAATTTAAAGCTTTGAGGGTCGCAGTCTCGCAGACTTATGACAACGGAGTTAACCACAGGGGAGCTTTTAGATTAAAAAATCGTCCCTTTCACGTATTGCTGTTTTAATATTTATGCGGTTTTATATCATATATCTTTATAATTTAGCTTCTAAATATTAATTTCGGTTAAATTTTGTGAATTTTTAACACCTTATACTTTGTAAATCGTGAAAAATGAGAGAATATAAGGCCTTGGGAGCATACGAAATCGTCCCTCTGGGCCTCTCACGTATTGCTGTTTTAATATTTATGCGGTTTTATATCATATATCTTTATAATTTAACTCCTAAATCTTAATTTTGGTTAATTTTCGTGTATTTTTAACACCTTATACTTCGTATTTCGTGATAAATGATAGAATATAAGGCTTGAGGGTCGCAGACTTATGACAACGGAGTTAACCATAGGGGAGCTTTTCACGTATTGCTGTTTTAATATTTATGCGGTTTTATATTATATAGTTTTATAATTTAGCTTCTAAATATTAATTTTGGTTAATTTTCGTGTATTTTTAACACCTTATACTTTGTATTTCGTGATAAATGATATAATATAAGGTTTTGAGAGTCGTAGACTTATGACACGAGAGTTAACCACAAGGGAGCTTTTAGATTAAAAAATCGTCCCTTTCACGTATTGCTGTTTTAATATTTATGCGGTTTTATATTATATAGTTTTATAATTTAGCTTCTAATTATTAATTTTGGTTAATTTTCGTGTATTTTTAACACCTTATACTTTGTATTTCGTGAAAAATGAGAGAATATAAAGCCTTGAGGGTCGAAGACATATGACAACGGAGTAAACCACAGGGGAGCTTTTCACGTATTGCTGTTTTAATATTTATGCGGTTTTATGTTATATATCTTTATAATTTAGCTTCTAAATATTAATTTTGGTTAATTTTCGTGTATTTTTAACACCTTATACTTTGTATTTCGTGATAAATGATAGAATATTAGGCTTCGAGAGTTGCAGACTTATGACAACGAAGTTAACCACAGGGGAGCTTTTGAATTCAATATCTGTGAGTCTGTGTCTTTTTCTCTCTACAGTTTTATAATTTAGCTTTTCATTATTAATTCTAGTTAATTATCATGTATTATTCACAAATTATATTTTCTATTTCATTTAAATTGTAAAATAATAAAGCTTACAGGCTTAGAATATCATTATTATGTTAAAGACAAGGGTTAAGCAAAGGGGAGCTTTTAGACTCGACAGGTACCAGTTGCCAAAGAAAATAAGATAAACAAAACATAAACAAGTCAGTAAAATAAAAAAAAGAGTTTTAAGACTTATTATAAATTAAGAATTTCAAAATGATACAGTTGTATGTGTTGCATAGATCAAAGTTCCCTGTATTATCTTAAAATTCTGAATAACTACTGTATTCCCGGAAATGGAATTAGCACGTGTGCAAAGGAATGCTCTAGATATTTCTAGAAAGTTCATCTCTCTCTCTCTCTCTCTCTCTCTCTCTCTCTCTCTCTCTCTCTCTCTCTCTCTCTCTCTCTCTCTCTCTCTCTCTCTCTGTATATATATATATATATATATATATATATATATATATATATATATATATATATATATATATATATATATATATATATATATATATATATATATATGCACGTGTGTGTATACATGCATACATGTAGGAATTAACATTGATGGGGAATACCTTAGCAACTTAAAATTTCCAGATGACATAGTTCTATTTAGTGAATCATGGGATGAATGGCAAAAGATGATAGAAAAATTGAATAGAGAAAGCAGAATATAGATACTTTTCATGATTTTCGAATTTTTTGCATTTAACATACAATTATTTATCAAGAAGCATGCCATCAAGTAATCTAATATATATTTATTGGATTAAAATAAAATAATTTTTAATATTTCATCACAAATTAGATTTATTTTTTCGTAAAAGAACAGACATGATACTTTATATTTTACACCTAAAGGTAAAATGAATCATATAACCATAATAGATAATTTAAGCTCCAAGAAACTAAACACTTTCAAGTCATTGTATTAATGAGATTCTTTGACGAACTTACATTAAAATAGTTTTTCTCCTAATCCTCTTATATCATAATTAATTACTGGCTTTAAATGTCAGCTCTCCTGATGTATTTGCGGTTAAGTCCTACGGAAATTTTAAAATTTTTGGCTGTAATTTTTTATCTACTCTGATATCTATGAAACATTTATCATTTTTATCTGTAAGAATGGCATTCGTAATAAAGATTATAGAGGTGATAATACATTTAATATAAGGGATTGGAGAGGGTGCAACTGGTAACTGAGCCTCAATGTATGGATAACTGTGTGAAAGAAGATAATTGGCGCATTACGCCTATAATTAGCTTAAAATATAGTATATCAGAGATGTTTTCGTATCCTCTTATACGTTAATTATTAGTAGTAAAATATTAATTAGCGTGAGATCCAAAACTTGATCATAATATGTAACTTCTATAAAAATTTTATTGGGAATTATCGATTTGTAATAGTTTACCATAAAATATTTATCCGTTTTCTTTTTAACGAGATTGTATCGTTTTCTATGGTCTCTTCCAAAACAAAGTTATTAGAAACATTAAAAGAAAATCTATTTAACAAAGAACAATAAACCAACTAAGCAGAATGTTTAAGAATTATTACAATAAAAACTTTAGAGGATATGAAAAGGAATATAACGGAACAATAACGGAATAAAAGGATCTGTATAAACGGTAACGGGTCAGCTTACCAATCTGAAATTGAAAGAATGTAAAAATACCAAAGTACCCACGCTGGGTGATAAAACTCATAAAAAGTATTATTAAACTGTTTTAAAGGTTGAATGTAATTAGATAAATATTAATATTTCAATTAAGAACGTTATTTATGGTACAGAAAACAAATTTAATTACAATAGCAAGTTTAAACTTAAAAGAAGCTTTGCACCTACTGCATATAGTAGGTGATAGAGTGCCCGCAAACTTATTTTGCGGCGTAAACTATAATGAACCAGAATAGAATAAAAAAGGAACTAAGAATACATAATAAAAAAGGAACTAAGAATACATAATAAAAAAGGAACTAAGAATACATAATAAAAAAGGAACTAAGAATACAAAATTATTGTAATGGGAAATTTTATCAAGAAAATGATGAACACAAAAGTTTTAATCTAACTAAATTTGGTCCTAAACTGCACAGGAAAACATTGCTATGTAATGGTTAGCAGAAAAATGTCCTGCTATTATATAAGGATCTATTGAGTAGGTAGTAGGTTGGCCAAGGCACCAGCCACCCGTTGAGATACAACCGTTAGAGCGTTATTGGATCCTTTAGCTGGCCAGGTAGTACTACATTGGATCTCGCTTTAGTTACGGCTCATTTTCTTTTTGTCTACACATTATTATTATTATTATTATTATTATTATTATTATTATTATTATTATTATTATTACTTGCTAAGCTACAACCCTAATTGAAAAAGCAGGATGCTATACGCCCAAGGGCTCCAAAAAGGGAAAATAGCCCAGTGAGGAAAGGGAAACTACAAGTTTATGAACAATAATCGTATTAAAATAAATATTTCATATATAAACTATAAAAACTTGAAAATAACAAGAGGATAAAAACTTCAAAATAACGAGAGGAAGAGAAACAAAACAGAATAGTGTGTCCGAGGGTACCCTCAAGCAAGAGAACTCTAATCCAAATCAGTGGAAGGTCATTGTGCAGAGGCTAGGTCACTACACTGAATAGACTGGCCTTTTTACTATTATTATTACTATCCAAGCTACAACCCTAGTTGGAAAAGCAAGATGATATAAGCCCAGGGGCTCCAACAGGAAAAAATAGCCCAGCGAGGAAAGGAAATAAGGAAATAAATAAATGAAGAGAACAAATTAACAATAAACCATTCTAAAATAAGTAACGTCAAAACAGACATATCATATATAAACTATTAACAACATCAAAAACAAATACACTGTATGTCATAAATAAACTATAAAAAGACTCATGTCCGCCTGGTCAACAAAAAAGCATTTGCTCCAACTTTGAACTTTTGAAGTTCTACTGATTCTTTCTCATACATATGACAACACAGAGATGACGGAATATTTTTTTCTTCAGTCAAGGTGTTAACTACTGCACAGTAATTGTTCTGTGGCAATGAAACAATATCCAACAGATTTGGTAGATTTGAGAACAAAGCAATCAGAAGAATATTGGGAGTTAAATGGCAGGACAGGATTAGAAATGAAACTATAAGAGAGATTACTTGAGGGCCATATGTGGATGAGATCATGGTGAGGGGTGGATTGAGATGGTTTGGGCATGCTCTTTGCACTCCCCGAGAGAGATTAGTTCACCAAACTTTCAACTGGGCTCCACAATGTTCTAAAAGAGTTGGAAGACCCAGGCATACATGACTGAGGACTATGAAGCGTGAAGTGGAAGATGATGAATGTAGAAGTATTGATTTAAAAGCTCAAGATAGAGACGACTGGCGAAATCTAACTGAGTTGGAAGACCCAGGCCTACATGTCTGAGGACTATGAAGCATGAAATGGGAGATGATGAATGTAGAAGTATTGATTTAAAAGCTCAAGATAGAGACGACTGAGGAAATCTAACTGAGTTGGAAGACCCAGGCATACATGACTGAGGACTATGAAGCGTGAAGTGGGAGATGATGAATGTTGAAGTATTGATTTAAAAGCTCAAGATAGAGACGACTGAGGAAATCTAACTGAGTTGGAAGACCCAGGCATACATGACTGAGGACTATGAAGCGTGAAGTGGGAGATGATGAATGTTGAAGTATTGATTTAAAAGCTCAAGATAGAGACGACTGGCGAAATCTAATTAAGGTACTTTGTGTCAATAGGCGTAGGGGGCAGATGATGATGATAACTTTTCACTTGGTTAAGGTAGAAATAAGTAAACATAAGAACATAATGAGGTTGCATTAGTAAATGATATCACTGGACACATGAGCCTTGGGTTTGCAACAACCAGCATAACAAATCAATAAGATGCAATAATTAAGAATGTATGTCAGCCAGGTAAAATAATGAAAGAAAAAATAAAAATAAAAAATCTGGCAGACCAGAAAAATTGGAGCATGAAATTCTTAAACTTCTCTTGTAATTTATTTCCTTATTTCCTTTCCTCACTGGGCTATTTTCCCTGTTGGAGCCCTTGGACTTATAGCATCCTGCCTTTTCCAACTGTGGGTGTAGCTTAGCAACTACTACTACTACTACTACTACTACTACTAATGATAATAATGGGTAAAAATGAAAGCAAAACCATGAAGATGTGGTCGAAAAGAAGATAAAAGACTATGAATGATTTAGTATAAAATAATACAATACCAAAATAAACCAAACAAAGACTAGAAATAATTTAGTATAAAATAATATAATACCAAAATAAACCAAACAAAGAAAGACTAGGAATAATTTAGTATAAAATAATATAATACCAAAATAAACCAAACAAAGAAAGACTAGGAATAATTTAGTATAAAATAATACCATACCAAAATAAACCAAACAAAGAAAGACCAGGAGTAATTTAGTATAAAATAATATAATACTAAAATAAACCAAACAAAATCTGGAGTTCTATGTATGCAACTAATTCATATGTCATGTACACTCTTCATAAGCCTGAAAAAAAAAAAAAAAATACTTGCCGGCCATATTAAAAAAACAAATTTGAGTATTTCTACCAGAGATTCTCTGTCATCGTTTACTTAGGAACTCTATCTCTTCCTCTGTCGCTTACATTTACATTCAAATCTAGCACAACTACTCTTTCTAAGCCTAAAAATAATTACTTGGCGGCCATATTAAAAAAACAAATATAAGTATTTCTACCAGTCACTCTCCGTTATCGTTTACTTAGGAACTCTATCTTTTCCTCTGTCGCTTACATTTGCATTCAAATCACCTAACACAACTACTGTACTCTTTCTTGTTCTCCAGATCCAGCTAGGCATAGATCAGACTCTCCCAAAACGGGTATCTTTCACTCTATCTTTTCCATCCCTGGATCACATTACTCCAAATTCAAATTCATATGAAAATTATTTATTGACGTTAAATGAATATCAAAAGGAGCATGTCAGTGTGCCGACAAGCCCACTCAGCAATACCTTGCACAATTAATGATACAACTATTTTATTTAAAAATATTGTAGAAAAGTAATTAACAAATATCCTAACATTGAACATAAATAATTAATAACGTATATAAAATTTTGGAAAACTTATCCATGATTCTCTTGACCATATTGTTATTTATCATATAACCAACCATCTCAGACGTATTAATAGCACAATCTCTGAATTCTTCTAAACCATTACAGTCCATTATGTAATGATATTAAGTTACGTGATTTGACATTATTGCATAATTTGCAAGACATTCCATCAGAACTTTCATCATACTCTCAAATATGTCTATATCCACCACATTACGCTTGCTAAACTTAGTCTTACCCACACAATCCTTGATCTAACACTTTTTGCTTTGGTTTTAAACGTTCCTAGAGTTTTCCTGACAGCTCCAAACGTTATCTTTTCTTTAGTCTACATCTTTCAGCTAGCAGAGATGCAGGCTGCAGCCAAACTGGCCTTTATACGTTTGTTTACATGTGTGCCAGATATCCAGCTCTCTCTCTCTCTCTCTCTCTCTCTCTCTCTCTCTCTCTCTCTCTCTCTCTCTCTCTCTCTCTCTCTCTCTCTCTCATTAAACAAATAAGCTATCATACACTTCTTATTTACATTAGGAATGACAAATGCAATTTCTCTTCTTCATATATTTTTTTTTGAAGTTTTTATAGTTTATATATGAAAGATCTATTCTAATGTTGTTGGTGTTCTTTAAACATTTTATTTTAATTGTTGATTACTTCTCTTATAGTTGGTTTATTTCCTTATTTCCCATCCTCACTGGGCTATTTTTCCCTGTTGGAGCCCTTGGGCTTATAGCATCCAGCTTTTTCAGTCAGGGTTGTAGCTTACCTAGTAATGATAATAATAATAATAATAATAATTATAATAATAATAATAATGATGATGATGATGATGATGATGATGATTATAATAATAATAATAATAATGATAATAATAATAATAATATTAATATCAATAATAAAAATTATAATAATAATCATAACAATAATAATAATAATAATAATAATAATAATAATGATGATGATGATGATAATATTAATAATAATAATAATAATAATAGAAATTATAATAACAATCATAACATTATTAATAATAATAATAACAACAACAACAACAACAATAATAATAATAATAATAATAATAATAATAATAATAATAATAATAATAACAGTCAGGGTTATAGCTTACCTAGTAATAATAATAATAATAATAATAACAACAACAACAACAACAACAACAACAACAACAATAATAATAATAATAATAATAACAATAATAATAATAATATTAATAATAATAGAATTAATAATAATAATAATAATAATAATAATAATAATAATAATAATAATAATAATAATAACACCTCCAAAGTTTATTGACACCTTCGACGTAAAGCCTCCAAGTGACTATACAGCATTCCTCAACTGGCAAATCAAGGCGAAAGTCTCATATTTCAACCTGTCTGGCTTTCTCAGTATCATTACAGGTATGGAATGAAGAAGATAAGATATCAATGTATTAGAGGAAATGGATTGGTTGAATTTTTGGGTATTTTGGCATCCTGACATCGAAGGTCATTGACGTTGATATTATTATTATTATTATTATTATTATTATTATTATTATTATTATTGTTGTTGTTGTTGTTGTTTTCGTTATTATTATTATTGTTATTATTATTATTATTATTATTATTATTATTATTATTATTATTGTTGTTGTTGTTGTTGTTGTTTTTATTATTATTTTTATTATTATTATCATTATTATTATGATTTTTACTTCTATTATTATTATTATTATTATTATTATTATTATTATTATTATTATTATTATTATTATTATTATTATTATTATTATTACTATTATTATTATCATTATTATCATTATTGAAAAAAAAACTGTACCAGAAAAATTACGTCTGGAATAAATCCTTGAAAGTCTATAGAAATCACGGATTGAACACAATGGCTTCGATTTCTCCTCGCTCGAAGACTGAAGCCTCAAAGATCTTTGCATAGAGATCCTGCTCTTCACACATGGTGAGGGCTGACGACGAGTTGAATACTTTAAGGGAATTCAGGGATTCAACACAATGGCTTCGATTTCTCCGCGGTTGAAGAATGAAGCTCCAAAGGTCACATGTCCTCAAAGATCTCTGCGTAGAGATCCTGCTCTTCACACATGGTGAGGGTGGACGACGAGTTGAATAAATTTATGGAAATCACGGATTCAACACAATGGCTTCGATCTCTCCGCGCTCGAAGAATGGAAGAATGAAGCTCCAAAGGTCACATGTCCTCAAAGATCTCTGCGTGAAGATCCTGCTCTTCACACGTGGTCAGGGTGAACGACGAGTTGAATACATTTATGGAAATCACGGATTCAACACAATGGCTCCGATCTCTCCACGCTCGAAGAATGGAAGAATGAAGCTCCAAAGGTCAAATGTCCTCAAAGATCTCTGTTCAGAGATCTTGCTCTTCACACATGGTGAGGGAGGACAACGAGTTGAATACTTGCATAGAATTCACGGATTCAACAAAATGGCTTCGATCTCTCCGCGCTCGAAGAATGGAAGAATGAAGCTCCAAAGGTCACATGTCCTCAAAGATCTCTGCATAGAAATCCTGCTCTTCACATATGGTCAGGGCGGAGAGCGAGCGCAGCAAAGCACGTGCCAAAGAACACTTGCCCCAAACAGAGGAAACAAAAACTGGATTTTTCCCCCATTGCGATCAGATTTAACTGGATATCTTAGAGTAGGATGAAGTTGAGGTGAATAATTTCTTGCTTTGACTCTTGAATTGCTTGATTGAATCTGTCCAAAGGATTGATGATACTGAAGTTATATATATATATATATATATATATATATATATATATATATATATATATATATATATATATATATATATATATATGTATATATATATTGTTTATACATGTATAGGTTGTATATATGTATATATGTGTATGCCTGTACATGTATAGGCTATATAGTTATATTTAAATACATATGTCGATACACATATATGCATATATGTATGAGATATATTTAGTATATATATACATATATATATATATATATATATATATATATATATATATATATATATATATATATATATATATATATATATATGTATACATAGATTGGGTTCAGTGATAGACAAATTGACAGATAGATAGGTTGATATAGGTAGAGAGATATAGCATCAAAACATTGTAGTGAGTTTGATATCATAAAAGGAATCAAGCAGAAGAGAGAAAAGGAAACATCTGGACTCGAGCGCTTTCACTCGTCCGGGTGCAGGTCATAAGAAGAGATTCCATGGTAATATATATATATATATATATATATATATATATATATATATATATATATATATATATATATATATATATATACATAATATATACATATGTAAATACATATATATATATATATATAAATTTATACATATGTACATGTATGTATTATGCATATTATATATATATATATATATATATATATATATATATATATATATATGTATATATAGAAATTTATATATTTATATATATATATATATATATATATATATATATATACATATATATATATATATATATATATATATATATGTGTGCGT
>NC_090728.1:64469244-64474244 GCF_036898095.1 Palaemon carinicauda | reverse complement strand
ATAAATGAAATTACAGAAATGTACATCCAATATACAGTACATAAATGAAATTACAGAAATGTACTTCCAATATACAGTACATAAATGAAATTACAGAAGTGTACATCTAATTTTACAAATTTCATAAATAAAATTACAGAAATGTACATCCAATATACAGTATATAAATGAAATTACAGAAATGTACATCCAATATACAGTACATAAATGAAATTACTGAAATGTACATCCACAGTAGAATACATCAATGAAAGTACAGAAATGTACATCCAGTATACACCACATTACATAACAGAATGTCATAGACCCTTTGGCACATATATACTGCCAGTTGGAAACAGTAGAAAATGTCCTAATTGAAATTCAAGTCCTTTGACTCACTTTATAAAGGCATATTGGATCACGAGGCTTGTGACGTCAGTAACAAACAGTTCTTGCATACTAATACATACATTATGCTGTGCATATGAATGTTTAAAAGACCATTCTTGGTTAAAAGAGGGATGGCATGACTATCTAAGAATTGCAAATCATAATTCTTTGTATAAACTCTTGTACAAAAGAGGAAATTTTATTCAGAAGAGGAGGGCAGAAGTATATAGCTTGCAATAATGAATTTTTATGCTTTATAAAGACTTTTTTTTCTAAATTTATGAACAATTTTGTGACGCAGTTCCGGTAGGCCCTGCTGCTTCCTCCGGTGCCTTAGATGACCGCGGAGGTAGCAGCAGTAGGGGATTCAGCATTATGAAGCTTCATCTGTGGTGGATAATGTGGGAGGTTGGGCTGTGGCACCCTAGCAGTACCAGCTGAACTCGGTTGAGTCCCTGGTTAGGCTGGAGGAACGTAGAGAGTAGAGGTCCCCTTTTTTGTTTTGTTTCGTTTGTTGATGTAGGCTACCCCCCAAAATTGGGGGAAGTGCCTTTGGTATATGTATGTATGTATGAACAATTATAAAGCCAGAAACTTTAATTTAAAGGGGGTATAGTTTTTCGTTTGCTAGAATATTTTATCAAAGCTCTCCTTACCAGACCGTGTGGCCCAGTAAGCTAAATACTTCAGATCATGTTATGTAAGATTCTGAAGTGCGCAAAGGTGTCATGAAAGTGTAGAAAGTGAAAAAAAGGTTATTATTATTATTATTATTATTATTATTATTATTATTATTATTAGCCAAGCTACAACCCTAGTTGGAAAAGCGAGATGCTATGAGCTCAAGGGCCCCAACAGGGAAAAATAGCCCAGAAAGGAAAGGAAACAAGGAAAAATAAAATTTTTGAGGGTATTATTATTATTTGCTAAGCTACAACCCTAGTTGGAATTTGCAAAATGCTATGAGCCCAAGGGTTCCAACAGGGAAAAATAGCCCAGTGAGGAAAGGAAACAAGGAAAAATAAAATTTTTGAGAGTATTATTATTACTTGCTAAGCTACAACCTTAGTTGGAAAAGCAAGATGCTATGAGCCCAAGGGCTCCAACACGGAAAAACAGCCCAGTGAAGAGAGGAAACAAGGAAAAATAAAATTTTTGAGAGTATTATTATTACTTGCTAAGCTACAACCCTAGTTGGAAAAGCAAGATGATATAAACTCAAGGGCTCCAACAGGGAAAAATAGCCCAGTGAGGAAATGAAACAAGGAAAAATAAAATTTTTAAGAGTATTGTTATTACTTGCTAAGCTACAACCCTAGTTGGAAAAGCAAGATGCTATGAGCCCAAGGGCTCCAACAGGGAAAAATAGCCCAGTTAGGAAAGGAAACAAGGAAAATTAAAATTTTTGAGAGTATTATTATTACTTGCTAAGCTACAACCCTAGTTGGAAAAGCAAGATGCTATGAGCTCAAGGGCTCCAACAGGGAAAAATAGCCCAGTGAGGAAAGGAAATAAGGAAAAATGAAATATTTTAAGAATAGTAACAATATTAAAATATATATTCCTATTTAAACTATAAAAACTTTAGCAAAAGAAAAGGAAGAGAAACTAGATAGAAAAGTGTAACAGATGATACTCATTCCTACTTACATTAATTGCAGATAAATGTTAAAACAATCAAGTCCTAAATAAAGCATTGAATAAAATTACCCAATTCAAATGATAATAAAACTAAATTAATTTGATTAATATGTAGGAAAAATATATAAAAGAAAACAGGTAATGACACAATACTTTAATATGACATTATAATAACACTTAATGCAGAAACATTAGGGTAATATCATTTAATAGTGATAACTATCACTAATAGGTACTTAAATATCGGTACTTTATGAATAATTGAACGTACAGTCATTTCATAATCACAAAATTGGATTAATGAAGATGTCTTTATATCAAATTACTCATTAAAATGTTATAAGCCTTATTTGGTAATGCTTCTAAACTGATAATGAATGAATGCACGCATGACAAAGCCACGCCCACTAGAATCGGTATCTGCTGACGTAGTAGTAAATAAATATGAATGGAGAACCGATATTTCCTGATAGTATAATTTTACTCTTACTGTCAATGCCATAGTCTCTGTACCATGGTCTTCCACTGTCTTGGGTTAGAGTTCTTTTGCTTGGAGGAAGTGGATCAGTTTAAGCACTTGGGGTCTGTTGTTGCAGCAAATGGTGGAGTGGAAGCAGATGTACGTCAGAGAGTAAATGAAGGTTGCAAAGTGTTGGGGGCAGTTAAGGGAGTAGTAAAAAATAGCGGGTTGGGCATGAATGTAAAAAGAGTATATGTATGTATATATATATATATATATATATATATATATACATATATATATATGTATATATATATATATATATATATATATATATACAGTATATATATATATATATATATATATATATATATATATATATATATATATATATATATACATATGTATATATATATATCACTAACACACGTCCTCGCAGGCATGGTTTCGGCTGAATAGGCAGGGGTTCGAATCTCTGCCCCAGCCAGAAGCTATTACCATAGATGAATTCCAGTGGATATATATTCCCAAGATAGAATTCGGTATTAAATGCCATTGTGGTTGATATTTACACACACACACACACACACACACACACACACACACACACACATCCACAAAGACAAATCCATTGGATTTTGAAGAAAATACACCGAAGTAAAAGTATTCAGTGGAGTTAAGAGCAAAACAAGACTGCTTGACGTGGCGAAGGTATGCGCTCTACTGAGTGCCCCTATAGTTTAAATAAAGCTTTTGATTAAACAGTAGCAAATAGGATCGAAACCAAATTATTATTATTATTATTATTATTATTATTATTATTATTATTATTATTATTATTATTATTATTATTCTTCTTCTTCTTCTTCTTCTTCTTCTTATTATTATTATTATTATTATCATTAATATTATTATTATTATTGTTATTATTATTATTATAATTATTATTATTATTATCATTACTATTTTATCATTATTATTATTATTTTATCATTATTATTATTATCATTATCATTAATTTATCATTATTATTATTATCATTATCATTATTTTATCATTATTATTATTTTTATTATTATTTGCTAAGCTATAACCCTAGTTGGAAAAGTAGGATGCTATAAGCCCAAACTTATTATTGTTATTATTATTATTATTATTATTATTATTATTATTATTATTATTATTATTATTATTATTATTATTATTACTTGCTAAGCTACAACCCTAGTTGGAAAAGTAGGATGTTATAAGCCCAAACACTCCAACAGGAAAAAATAGCCAAGTGAGAAAAGGAAACAAGGAAAAATTAAATATTTCAAGAACAGTAACATTAAAATAGATATCTCATATATAAACTATAAAAACTTCAACAAAACAAATTGAAGAGAAATAAGATAGAATAGTGTGCCCGAGTGTACACTCAAGCAAGAGAAGTCTAACCCAAGACAGTGGAAGACCATGGTACAGAGGCTATGGCACTACCCAAGACTGGAGATCAATGGTTTGACTTTGGAGTGTCCTCCTAGAAGAGCTGTTTACCATAGCCAAAGGGTCTCTTCTCCCTTACCAAGAGGAAAGTAGCCACTGAACAATTACAGTGCAGTATCCCAGAGAAGAAGAATTGTTTGGTAATCTATGTTGTCAGGTGTATGAAGACAGAGGAGAATATGTAAAGAATAGGCCAGACTATTCAGTGTGTGTGTGTAGGCAAAGGGAAAATGAACCGTAACCAGAGAGAAGGATCTAATGTAGTACTGTCTGGCCAGTCAAAAGACCCCATAACTCTTTAGCGGTAGTATGCACTGCCCAAGACTAGAGTGTCCTTCTCCTAGAAGAGCTGCTTATCATAGCTAAAGAGTCTCCTTTATGACATTACTTAAGTTTTACCTTGATAACCTAATACATTTTTTATTAAACGATGATATATTTTATTAGTGATCATAAACAGTATCTAGAGTCCATTATCAGATAAATCACGGGCTGATAACCTATAAATCTTGCGTCTAGTGGATGAGATATGCTGGTTTATAAATATCTTGGAAGCGCATTATATCAATACAAGGTTGAGATACCTTAACGGTGGCTTAACCCTTTCACTGCCATTGGTAATTTAATTAAACTTTGAAAAAAGAAACTCTCTCTTATAAATGCGCAAACTATAAAAAGTTGACATCCAATAGAAAGGTCTTGATGTGAGCTTTTCAATGAATATCAATAAGCTAGAGTTTGTGTGACTTCTTGAAGGAATTTGCTACATCAGAAATATCCTTGAAAAAACCACTGGCACTTAAAGGGTTAACGTGTTAGAAATGTTTTTATGTTGACCAGGCTGACATGAGTCTTTTTATAGTTTATATATGACATATCTGTTTTTGACGTTGTTAATAGTTTATATAGGACATATCTGTTTTTGACGTTGTTAATAGTTTATATATGACATATCTGTTTTGACGCTGTTACTGTTTTTAGAATATATTATTGATTTATTCTCATCATTTATTTATTTCCTTATTTCCTTTCCTCACTG
>NC_090728.1:64446744-64449244 GCF_036898095.1 Palaemon carinicauda | reverse complement strand
TTTATATATGAGAGATCTAATTTAATTTTGTTACTCTTCTTAAAATAATTTATTTCACTTTATTTGCTAATTAGAAAATATATTTTGAGTAAGGTTTTTTTTTTTCAAGGAGATAAATGTAAATACTGTTTGAAATTTCTTTTAAGAGGACTTCTCTTATTGTTTATATATGAAAGATCTATTTTAATGTTGTTACTCTCTTAAAATAATTTATTTCACTTTATTTGCTAATTAGAAAATATATTTTGAGTAAGATTTTTTTTTCAAGGTGATAAAATGTAAATACTATTTGAAATTTCTTTTAAGAAGACTTCTCTTATAGTTTATATATGAAAGATCTATTTTAATGTTGTTACTCTTCTTGAAATATTCTATTTTGATTGTTTCAATTACTTCTCTTGTAGATTTATTTCATTATTTTTATTCCTCACTGAGTTATTTTTCCTTGTTGGAGCTCTTGGAATTATAGCATCCCGCTATTCCAAGTAGGGTTGTAGCTTAGCTAATAATAATAATAATAATAATAATAATAATAATAATAATAATAATAATAATAATAATAATAATAATAATACCAATAGTAATAGTAATAATAATAATAATAATGAGTATAATGATAATAATAATGATAATAATGATAATAATAATAGAAATAATAATAATAATAATAATAATAATAATAATAATAATAATAAAAATAATGATAATAATAATAATGATAATAATAATACCAATAATAATAATAATAATAATAATAATAATAATAATAATAATAAGTATAATGATAATGATAATAATAATAATGATAATAATAATAATAATAATAATAATAATAATAATGATAAAAATAACAACGCCAACAACAACAACAGCAACAATAATAATAATAATAATAATAATAATAATAATAATAATAATAATAATAATAATAATAATAATAATAATATAATAATAATAACAAAGGCTTTTGAATCGAAAGCGAAAATTAATTTTCTAATTCAATAATGAATATATTTCAAAAGTAATACCATCCAAAATTAACAATTAAGAAAACCATATATGAAAATAAACATTGAAAAAGGAGTTACGACATATATATATATATATATATATATATATACACCACACACACACACACACACACACACATATATATATATATATATATATATATATATATATATTTCTAGTCACGCTTACCAGTATTACCAGATGTATAACTACTCAGTCTCTCCTTATCCCTCGAATAGGCGGAGAGGGAGTAATCATACCCTGGTGAAAAGGGGTGCATGTGCGTTGAGTACATATTCAGTTGAATATTTAGCCATCATTTTTGACGGATCACGTACACTAGCATCCATTATCAAGATGGAAGGAGGTTATGTTTTACCCCCTGTTTGTGTGTTTGTTGTTTGTGTGGTGCGTGTGTGTGTGTTTGTAAACAGCTCTTGGTCAAAATTTTAAACGTAGAGTAATATAACCTGCAGGGATTAACTGTTATGTAAAAAGCTGGAAATTATTAAAATTTGGAAGGTCAATGTTAAAGGTCAAGGTCACGATCAAGCAAAATGTCCAATTCACGTAATCAGCCATAAATTTGGACATTGTTGCCACAGAGACTTCAAACTTGGTTCATATTTGAGTGTATAAAATAATACATGTTCAGGTCAAAGGTCAAGGTCAAGGTCAAACAAAAGAAAATAAGCTGCCGCAGCGGAGGTCTGCGTTCTATTAAATGCCCCTCTAGTTTCTAATGTTTTTTCTGTCTTGTCCCTCCCCAAAAAGTCAGGAAATAAGCTGTCGCAGCGGAGGTCTGCGTTCTACTGAGTGCCCCTCTAGTTTCTATTGTTTTTTCCGTCTTATCACTCCCCAAAAAATCAGGAAATAAGCTGCAGAAGCGGAGGTCTGCGTTCTACTAAATGCCCCTCTAGTTTCTATTGTTTTTTTCCATCTTGCCCCTCCTAAAGAGGAAACAGGAACCAGACGTGAACTGTGAATAGGCAAATGTTACGAGCCAAACCACTTCTGAGCATATTCACGATTTTCCAATGGCACTCAGAAGTGAAAATATTTCCGGTCAACAGTTTGTGAAATTACTTCTCCTGACATATAAAAGATGCCATATTAGGGTCTACAGAGATAAAGGATAAGATCAGAGTTGAATTGAGTGTTTGTGTGTGTTTGTATGTGTGTTTGTGTGTAGAGAGTTGCAAGGAGTTACAAGGATTTTGGATGTCTCAAAGACTTTTTAGTTCATCCGGGGAGACTCCATTTGCTCTTGGGTAGAGCGAATTTGTTTTAACGTTTAAAGAGTTTTTATGATCTTGTTTAACTTTTGTTTTAGAGAGAGAGAGAGAGAGAGAGAGAGAGAGGAGAGAGAGAGAGAGAGAGAGAGAGAGAGAGAGAGAGAGAAAGTTTTTTTATGATCTTGTCTAACTTATTTTTATTACAGTTAACTACATTCGCTGGAAGTCTGTTCCATGTATTTGCTATTTTGAAT